>NC_136862.1:758017-1189584 GCF_951799975.1 Gobius niger
TTCAAATACAGTTGATGGATTGACAAATAGAATTATAAATTGGCTTGTCTGAGTGTTGGGGAGGGACTTGTGTCCTGCTTCTGCTCCTCCCTCTCACCTCTTTGTATGCAGGTGCTCCACCCTCCCCCATGGCTACTGGGTGTGGCTTCTCAGCTGTCCCCTAAGATTGGCTGCATCTGGCCTGGTGGCTCAGCTCAGTCCCAGCCACCTTTGCCATTTTTGGAGTTAAACTTTGTAATAAAATTGGTATTTAACCGCCCTTCTGGTTGCTTTCCTCATTGAGCCGGTCGGGACAATTTGTGAAAAAGGAGCTATATTAAAGCTGTTAATATTGTTGTTTTGTTTACAATAGTGACGTTTAAAGAACAATTAAGACTGAGAGGTCCATTAAAACGAACTAGAAAACAAACATTTAGGGATGCACCGATAGTATCAGGTATCCAGGACCCAGGAAACAAATGACAAATTAAGCCTTGGAAAAAATGATTAATAATAATGAAAATTATATTCAATAAAAAAAAAAGAATAAAATAGCATATGTAAGATTCTCATATAACTAAATCTACGTTTCTCAGGTAAATGGGTAACTACTAACTAGTCTGCTATGATATAGTCTATAAACCATCTATACACAAGAATGTTTGAGAAAAATGCATGGTACTCGTTTTGGTATTCGGTGTTGGCAAGTAGGCTACTCAAGTCAAAGTACTCATAACAGTTTTAGAAAAAAGTAGTATCGGTGCATCCCTATCAACAATAACAACAGACTGGTGGTGATGCTCCATCATGACACAAACTGGGATTAACAGGTCCTCATAATGTTCATCTCTAAACTGTCTCATTATACAAAATGGTGGCTTGACTACATCGTGATACACAAACCAGGATTACCAGGTCCTCATAATGTTCATCTCTAAACTGTCTCATTATACAAAATGGTGGCTTGACTACATCGTGATACACAAACCAGGATAAACAGGTACTCATAATGTTCATCTCTAAACTGTCTCATTATACAAAATGGTGGCTTGACTACATCATGATACACAAACCAGGATTACCAGGTCCTCATAATGTTCATCTCTAAACTGTCTCATTATACAAAATGGTGGCTTGACTACATCGTGATACACAAACCAGGATTACCAGGTCCTCATAATGTTCATCTCTAAACTGTCTCATTATACAAAATGGTGGCTTGACTACATCGTGATACACAAACCAGGATTAACAGGTCCTCATAATGTTCATCTCTAAACTGTCTCATTATACAAAATGGTGGCTTGACTACATCGTGATACACAAACCAGGATAAACAGGTCCTCATAATGTTCATCTCTAAACTGTCTCATTATACAAAATGGTGGCTTGACTACATCGTGATACACAAACCAGGATTAACAGGTCCTCATAATGTTCATCTCTAAACTGTCTCATTATACAAAATGGTGGCTTGACTACATCGTGATACACAAACCAGGATAAACAGGTACTCATAATGTTCATCTCTAAACTGTCTCATTATACAAAATGGTGGCTTGACTACATCATGATACACAAACCAGGATTAACAGGTCCTCATAATGTCCATCTCTAAACTGTCTCATTATACAAAATGGTGGCTTGACTACATCGTGATACACAAACCAGGATTAACAGGTCCTCATAATGTTCATCTCTAAACTGTCTCATTATACAAAATGGTGGCTTGACTACATCGTGATACACAAACCAGGATTAACAGGTCCTCATAATGTTCATCTCTAAACTGTCTCATTATACAAAATGGTGGCTTGACTACATCGTGATACACAAACCAGGATAAACAGGTACTCATAATGTTCATCTCTAAACTGTCTCATTATACAAAATGGTGGCTTGACTACATCGTGATACACAAACCAGGATTAACAGGTCCTCATAATGTTCATCTCTAAACTGTCTCATTATACAAAATGGTGGCTTGACTACATCGTGATACACAAACCAGGATAAACAGGTACTCATAATGTCCATCTCTAAACTGTCTCATTATACAAAATGGTGGCTTGACTACATCGTGACACACAGGTAGGCTATCAGCTATGTGCTAACTACCGACCATTGCACAATATTTTACAAGAAAGAAAACATTCAATACTACATTGAAAAACTTTTCAGTTTATAAAGTTTTAGACAAATCTTCAATTTAATTTTTTTTATTCTGTGTCCAAAAGTTGGAGCATAGCTGATTAGCAGACATCATGCTTTAAAACTCTTAATATTGAATTCTTCTTTTGAAATCAATGCTAAAAATAAATTGGATATTAAGGCTTTAAGTAGCCTGTGGACACAGGCACAATTTTCACTGTAGGCATATGTGAAAATGCCATTCCTCCTTCGCCTAATTTATTTAACCCTTTGTCTTTTGATATTCTTTAAAAAATTAGCATTGGTTTGTTTTGGTTTGCAAAATCCCTGGCCGCCATTTTGTATTGCGGGGGAGGAGCTAGTGGTGCCACTACCCGTGCTCTGCATCTCTCTGCATCTGCGTCCACGACAGATGTCACGTAGCTTACAGTCAACAAACTGGTAAGTCTTTTTTTGAGAGTTAACTAAGTTAGAGATGACAAATTAGTTTGCAATGTTCATGTTCTAAGATATGTGCTCAAAAACGTTTCAAAAACAGTGCTAAGTACTGTGGCAATGTGCTAGCTTTTCTGTTCATTTCTACCACAATACATAAAGAGACAGACTTATTTTTTGCTCAACTGTCTACTTGAAGGAAGGTATATGAGGCTCTTTTTTTTTTTAGATTAGATTGTTGAAAAGTTTAGTGGATATTAGCTTGATTAGCTAGCTGCATGGTGGTTAGCTATCATGCTAGTTGTACATTAGCAAAACCAGACTCACGTGGCCTCACTTTTCTTTAACAAGGAATACATTATACAGTTAAAACGTTGGTGTAAAGTAATTAGACATTTATTTTGAGCTCCACAATACTGGTGGGCATTTTTTTGCATTGGGTCGTCCATAACTTTTCTGTCTGACCCAGTCTTAGCTTTGAGAATAACCATAACATTGAACATGTTTAGCATAGTGGTAAGAAGCTGCTGTAGCACCATGTGCTGTGGGAAGTGGAGCTGAGACTGCCACAGAGGCATTAAACATAAATAACTCATCTAACAATGGGACAATAGACTATGTCTGAGATCTCAGGACGTTAAGCAAAGATTGTTCACAGCTACCATAGTTAACTCAACTTTATTTTTTCAGCAACAATGAATGAGTCGAAGGATAAAGAGGGACATGGGAAATCTGAGGTGAGATGTTTTTTCTTCTTCTTGTGAACCACTGTACTGTATAGAAAAGGCTTTATTTATTCATTCATTTTTTAATACATGTATAAAAGGAATACCACTACATGGCCATAATGTTTTATCCAACGTTTTAACCTTAAGTCTCATGCTGTTTATAGGGCAGATACATGTAAACACAGCGAGTGATTTTTTTGTTTTGTTTTGTAGTCACAAGTAAGATATTTTCGTTGGCTGCAGACATTGAGAAATCACCACGATGCCTGTGTGACCCGACATGAAGAGTGGCTCACAAAGGAAACACACAAAAACTTTGAAATTACATCACTACCTCAAATTGTAAGTCTGTGCATACAATATTGTTTAAGGCAAGACACTGCAGGGTAATGGGCTATATGCACAGTGACCCCACGTGATTTCCGCCTGGACAGTCAGCCAGACGCTGTCCTTCCTGTCCGAATTAGCGGGTCCCACAGAAATGAAGCAATAGCTTAAGATTTGGTAAAGGACAGCGAGTAAAAGTTCAGATGTGACTGGAGCAGGTTAAAAAATATTACATGAGACGTAACGACTTCACTGGAGGAAACTCCGTGTTCATAACGTGGATGTTTTTGTCTTGAGGCTAACGCGGCTAACGCAAAATAAAAAAATAAAACTAGCGAGGCGTTTGGAACGAGCCTGCGCAAAAAAGAATCGTCCTGTTAGTTTAAATTATATTTACTTGTTTACATGTTATATTATCATTTTTCAACACTAGCCTTTAGCTCTAAGATAAAGCTCCGTCCCTTACGACAGCTGGCGTTTCCTTTGGGGCAGATTCACAGCGAACATGATGTTTGTAACACGTTTCTGTGACTCCATCAGTAACTCGTTGTCCTTAACCAGATCCTGAGCTTCTCTACATTTGTGTGGGAACCTGCTAATTGTGAACGTAAACGATCAGCGACAAGAAGTCCAGCGTCTGGCTGACTGTCCAGGAAGACGTCACGTGGGGAAACTGTGCATATAGCCTATAAGGAAAAAAATAACGCCCCATAGTTAACCGGATATTTTAATAAAGAGTTTTCTACAGCAATATAAACAAATATCTCTGTCCACATGACAGATTATGCGCAAAACAGATTACTCTATCCCACGAAAGTTATATATTTTCCCAACACTTTTTTTTATATAGCAAATAAGTTTGACTTTGCATTTTTTTTTTATTTTGCTGAGGTTTAGCTCAGCCACTCAACTCATGGAGAAACTTTAGCAAGGTCAACCTATCAAAAAAAGGTCTCTCTGTATAATGAATAAGTTCTGAGAAAAAAGAAATAAAGAAATCTGCAGCCGCAGTGCATGTGACGTCGCGCAGCTCGGAGAAAGTAGTGGCTTCTGTCCAAATCGCCAACAGAATGAGTGGACTATACACTACTATATAATGCAGGCCTATATAGTGAATGAGGGGTTAGGGACATTCGGACACAAGCCAGGTCTGGTCTCCTGTCCAGACCTGTTCACGTCCAGGTCTAGTTGCGTCCAGGTTGTGTCCTGTTAAATGACTGCATGCCCAAATCCATAATTGAGTCTTGTCTTTTTCAGTCAAACCCCAGAAAGGATGACATGTCCACATCTGAAGGTAGCCAAGATGAGTATGTCCCAGATCACACAAAGAGCAGCACAGACAGTGAAGACGACGATTCATCTGCCCACCAGAAGCAACCACATAGAAAGAATCTGGATCAAATAAATATAGATCCACAAGGTAAGATAAGTTTCACAATGCCATGTACTGTTACTTCCTGTTATCTATTAAGTGTCCTGGTAACCATTTCATTTTTGTTTTTAGAGGGGGTCATGGAAGACACAGAGGCATCAGATGATGAAACTGATCCAATCTCAGCCCCAGATTGGTCATCTTCAAAATCTCCAGGTATTTGAACAAGTAACACTTGACACATGTGGGGGAGAGGGAGAGGAGGCGAAGGACACAAAGGGAGGAGACCAAGGACAAGAAAACAAGACAATTATTTCCTGTATTTTGCTTAGATTAATCTCATTATGTCCACAGGAACCAGGAAGAGGGGAGAGCCTGCACTCCAAAACCTTCAACCAGGAAGTGAAGATCATATCCCTGGGTTTTCTTCGAAGTCTCCAGGTATTTTAAACAATCAATGAAGGAGAGAGTTTGGCTGTTTGATTCGGGAAGAAGAGATTCAGGAAAGAAGAGAGAGTGTGACCGGGGAGAGGAGACGGGTGAGAGAGATACAGGACAGACATAGGGGAGAGAGGAGGAGACTGATGAGAGAAATACAGGACAGACGGTGGGGAGAGAGGAGGAGACTAAGGAGAGAGATGCAGGACAGGCGGAGGGGAGAGAGGAGGAGACTGATGAGAGAAATACAGGACAGACGGAGGGGAGAGAGGAGGAGACTAAGGAGAGAGATGCAGGACAGGCGGAGGGGAGAGAGGAGGAGACTGATGAGAGAAATACAGGACAGACGGAGGGGAGAGAGGCAAACGGATGAGAGGGAGGAGGGGAGTGAGAGGAGTAGAAATGGGAGAGGAAGGGGGAGAGAAGACGAAGGAGAAACGGATGCAAACAGGGATGGAGGAGTAAAGAGAGGGAGACTGGAGCGAGCAACACAAGAGCAACAGAAGTGGAAGGATTGGTACTGGTCAGAAATGTCTGATAGTGTTGCAGAATGAAGTGATGATACATTTTATGGGAGAAACATCCAGGAACTTGTGCTAAGTCCCCGGCCCCTCTATTATTCTGTGGGTCTTCAAACACGTGTTGACGTTGGCATTAGTTACTGTGTGAACCATGTATATATTGCTCTCACAATTCATACATTTAATTTAAAAGGGACAGAAATAAAGCTGAAGCTGTAATTACAAAAAAAAAAAAAAAAAAACATAAAAAAAAACAATTTCATGTTGGTGAGTGAAATCAATGATTTCTTTATGCCCATAGAACCAAGGAAAAGAGAATTTTTAGCTATATACTAGTTTAGTTTACTAATAACTTGTCTTGAACACTCAGGACAGACGGGAGGAAAGGGACTGCAGACACGGACGCCAACAGAAGAAATGTCTACTTCCACTGGTAAAGCTCATTCCAACTACTTGCAATACAATTGGTTATTGTCTGTAAAGTCATAGTAAGTCATGTCTATGTCTTTGTTGTCGTCTTGTTATATTTTACTTTTTTTTTTTTTCTGCATGCCCTTATGGCCTTGTAGATTTAAAGTTTGTATAGCTTATTTTTACCTGAATTCTATGTTTGTTGCACGATTGTACTGAGAAACATTGCTAGTTTGTGAACCTGTTCTCAAACAATGGCAATAAAAAGTGTTCTGATTCTAGTTTTTGCATATCTTCCAGGATCTAAAGGAAAAAAGAGACCGTGGACAGTGCAGGAAGTGAATGCAGTAGAAGAAACCCTCATGGACAACATTCAGTCTGGAAAGGTCCCTGGTAAGGCGCAGTGCATCCAATGTATTGAAGAGTCTGCTGGGGCACTTCAAACAAGGAAATGGGAGGGTGTCAAATTTTACGTCAAAAACCGGATTGAGGCTGGGAGACGACAAAGTTGTAAAAGAAAGTAATAAGTAAGTAAGTAAGTGCTTATGACACATTAGGTACGATGACAGAAACCGTTTTTGTAAGAGTTGGCTAAAGAAAACGTTGTCCTGTTGTATATATATTTTTTGGCTTTTATTGATCCTTAAAGGAACAGGCCACCGTGTTTCCATACTGAGATATGTTCTTATCTTAGCTTTGACGAGTTCTTTAGGACCTGTCTGGTCTTCCCTCGTGGCTTCAGTCACGTAAACACAGCACAGACGGCGTTAGCATTTAGCCTCTCCCTCTCTCCTCTATAGCTCCAAAACAGGTCAAGATAGAAGCTACCAAGCTCTTCCACGTTTTCCCTATTTAAATATGGTTACGTGAAGTGTTACACTAAGTATAATTACACACAATTAAACAATGTGGATTTTCTAAGCGGATAAAAGGGGGGACTATATTGTAAGGCGTAATAATACCAGGAGTAATTTGGCATCCGCACAGTAAAGTGAAGATTACTGTGCATTAAAGTGAAGATATTACTGCGCGGATTTCGAACTACTCCTGGTATTATTACGCCTTACAATATAGTTCCCCTTTTTATCCGCTTAGAAAATCCACATTGTTTAATGTTGTGTAATTATACTTTGTAGTGGAACACTTCACGTAACCATATTTAAATAGGGAAAACGTGGAAGAGCTTGGTAGCTTCTATCTTGACCTGTTTTGGAGCTATAGAGGAGAGAGGGAGAGGCTAAATGCTAACGCCGTCTGCGCTGTGTTTTTTCGTGACTGAAGATCAGACAGGTCCTAAAGAACTCGTCACAGCTCAGGTAAGAAACATATCTCAGTATGTACAAACAGTTGCCTATTCCTTTAAAGGAACAGGCAACTGTTTTTTCAGTCTGAGATATGTTCTTGCCTGAGCCTGATTGTGATTTGATGTGTGAAACCATAGACATTAGCATTTAGCCTCTCCTCCTCTCCTCTATGTGGCCAAATGGGGGTGAAGTTAGAAGCGACCAAGCTCCTCCACGTTCCCCCTATATGGTTATGTGAGATCCAAGTATAGTTACACAAAATTAAACATGTCAATTTTCTAAGTGGATGAAAAGGGGAACTATATTGTAAGGCGTAATAACACTTAAGAAGCACTTTGGCGTCTTACTGCGCAGATGTCGAGGTGCAACTACTCATGTAACTGTATTTAAATATGGGAAACGTGGAAGAGCTTGGTGGCTTCTAACTTAACCCCATTTAGCCCCATAGAGGAGTGGAGATGAGGCTAAATGCTAACAACATCTTTGGTCTTTTTGACTGAGTGCACGCACAAAGACCAGACAGGTGCACATTAACTCGTCTAAGCTCAGGTAAGAACATATGTCAGTATGGAAAACCGGTGGCCTGTTCCTTTAAATACAGGAAGTAACAGCTAGAGGTAGAGTTTTCATACTGTTGTGCAATCGTAAAGTTATGCAAGAGTCTAAAGTAGAGACCTGTACAGGAATGGATTTTGTGGATTATGTTTTGGTCTGACCGCCCGTTCCCGCCTAAGGCTTTATGAATCCTGACCGATCCTACAAAATTAGTGTCGAGTCCTGCAAGTCTCGTGAGAATTCCCGCCCGTTGCAGGTCTCTAGTCAAGAATTCTATTAAACTTTCCCTCCAACTTACTCGTGTTGAAGAACATGCATGATAACTGGCAAACCGTTGGGCGACAGACCCATGTTCACTTTTTTGTAAATAAATATTTCATTGTTAATGAACATTTGTTGGGCATTGATTTTTTTGTTTTAAACCTCCTCCTTTTTCCTGTTAACCTATCTACCAACATTCAAAAATAACAAAAAATACAAGAAATACCATTTTCCCCACTATTGCCATCTGGTGGTTGTTTCAGGTACTACATAATAGACAGGTCCCCAAAAGTCACCAATTACCGGACAAAAAATAAAAAAGAAAACTTAGGAGATTTTGGTTCAAAATTTGCATCTGGAGCCCAAGGCTCAAGAAAAAATTTTGAGAGTGGTTTTGGTGGCTCTATTCCCTTAAAAAAAATGGGGTCCCCATATGGAGCAGTTTGCCTTGAGGTCCCCATTTGTACTGATTTACAAGTATGTGTGTGTGTGTATGTGTGTATGTGTGTGTGTGTGTGTGTGTATATGTGTGTATGTGTGTGTATGTGTGTGTGTGTGTGTGTGTGTATGTGTGTGTGTGTGTGTGTGTGTATATGTGTGTGTGTGTGTGTGTGTATGTGTGTATGTGTGTGTGTGTGTGTGTGTGTGTATATGTGTGTATGTGTGTGTATGTGTGTGTGTGTGTGTGTGTGTATGTGTGTATGTGTGTGTGTGTGTATATGTGTGTGTGTGTGTGTGTGTGTGTGTGTGTGTGTGTGTGTGTGTATGTGTGTGTGTGTGTGTATATGTGTGTGTGTGTGTGTGTGTGTCCTCACGTTGTAGTTAAACAGGAACACTCCACAGAACAGGCTGAACAGGTCGGCCGTGAGCAGGGACAGGTTGACGGCGGTGGCGCTGCTCAGTCTCACCACGACGGGCATGAAGCTGTAGAGGGCGAACATGCAGAGGGCGTACAGGGCGAAGAGCAGGGCTGTGGGCACAGGGGGGGGCACAGGGGGGGGCACAGGGGGGGGGGGGGGTTAGCTAAAGCCACAGCACACCGGCATATGTGCACCGTCACTAACCGATGTGCAGGTCCCAGGGCACGGCCGCCACCGCCTGCGTCTCCAGCACCGCCCTGACACACAGAGGTCAGAGGTCATTCATCACCAGGTAAACCACACGCCTCATTTGAAAGCTAAGATCTAGTGAAGGAGCTCACAGCTGGATCCCACTGAAGACGGTCCCGAAGAGGCCCATCATCCCGAGGAACTGCACCCTGCTCAGCCTCTTCACCGTGTCCTCCTGACACACGTTCGACACGGCGTACAGGGCGGCGCTGAGGAGCACCAGGGCGTCGCCGAGGAGCACGGCCTGAGCTACAGGAGCATGAGGAGCACACGTGAGAGACTGAGGAGCACCAGGGCGTCGCCGAGGAGCACGGCCTGAGCTACAGGAGCAAGAGGAGCACACGTGAGAGACTGAGGAGCACGGCCTGAGCTACAGAACATCAGGAACATCAGGAGCACACGTTAAAGACTGAGGAGCACGGCCTGAGCTACAGGAGCATGAGGAGCACACGTTAGAGACTGAGGAGCAGGGCCTGAGGAGCATGGCCTGAGGAGCGCGGCCTGAGGAGCGCGTAACAGGAGGTGAAAGGTCATAGTAAAGTTGTTCTTACTGGATCCTTGTTCTCGTCCCGCCAGGAGGTCGGCGCCCACCATGGCGCCCACGCCCAGAAGACACACCCCCACGGCCACGAAGTGCACGGCCTTGTACCGAGTCTTCAGGAAGAACCAGGAGAGGAACATCAGCACCGGGATCACGAAGCAGTCCAGCAGCTGGAGAGGAACATCTGTGTGAACCTCACATGGACCTCACATGGACCTCACATGGACCTCACATGAACCTCACATGAACCTCACATGGACCTCACATGAACCTCACATGGACCTCACATGAACCACACATGAACCTCACATGGACCTCACATGAACCTCACATGAACCTCACATGAACCACACATGGACCTCACATGGACCTCACATGGACCTCACATGGACCTCACATGGACCTCACATGAACCTCACATGGACCTCACATGGACCTCACATGTCAGTGTGGTACCTGTATACTGGTGAGTGTGGTACCTGTATACTGGTGAGTGTGGTACCTGTATACTGGTGAGTGTGTGGTACCTGTATACTGGTGAGTGTGGTACCTGTATACTGGTGAGTGTGTGGTACCTGTATACTGGTGAGTGTGGTACCTGTATACTGGTGAGTGTGTGGTACCTGTATACTGGTGAGTGTGTGGTACCTGTATACTGGTGAGTGTGGTACCTGTATACTGGTGAGTGTGTGGTACCTGTATACTGGTGAGTGTGGTACCTGTATACTGGTGAGTGTGGTACCTGTATACTGGTGAGTGTGGTACCTGTATACTGGTGAGTGTGGTACCTGTATACTGGTGAGTGTGGTGAACTGATAGGCCTTGACCACGGTGTAGTTCGCCTCTACGTCCGACAGCCCCATCACCAGATACTTCCACCAGTTCGCCCTCAGCACCTGCCACAGGCTCCTGTCGCCTGAAACAGAAGATCAGGAGTTTACCTCTGCTCAGGGCGGGGCTTACCTCTGCTCAGGGCGGGGCTTACCTCTGCTCGGGGCGGGGCTTACCTCTGCTCAGGGCGGGGCTTACCTCTGCGTGTGCTCAGGGCGGGGCTTACCTTTGCGTGTGCTCAGGGCGGGGCTTACCTCTGCTCAGGGCGGGGCTTACCTTTGCGTGTGCTCAGGGCAGGGCTTACCTCTGCTCAGGGCGGGGCTTACCTTTGCGTGTGCTCAGGGCGGGGCTTACCTCTGCTCAGGGCGGGGCTTACCTTTGCGTGTGCTCAGGGCGGGGCTTACCTCTGCTCAGGGCGGGGCTTACCTCTGCTCAGGGCGGGGCTTACCTCTGCTCAGGGCGGGGCTTACCTCTGCTCAGGGCGGGGCTTACCTCTGCTCAGGGCGGGGCTTACCTCTGCTCAGGGCGGGGCTTACCTTTGCGTGTGCTCGGGGCGGGGCTTACCTTTCCTCAGGGCGGGGCTTACCTCTGCTCAGGGCGGGGCTTACCTTTGCTCGGGGCGGGGCTTACCTTTGCTCGGGGCGGGGCTTACCTCTGCTCAGGGCGGGGCTTACCTTTGCGTGTGCTCAGGGCGGGGCTTACCTCTGCTCAGGGCGGGGCTTACCTTTGCGTGTGCTCAGGGCGGGGCTTACCTCTGCTCAGGGCGGGGCTTACCTTTGCGTGTGCTCAGGGCGGGGCTTACCTCTGCTCAGGGCGGGGCTTACCTCTGCTCAGGGCGGGGCTTACCTCTGCTCAGGGCGGGGCTTACCTCTGCTCGGGGCGGGGCTTACCTTTGCGTGTGCTCGGGGCGGGGCTTACCTTTGCGTGTGCTCAGGGTGGAGGTGTACACCAGCAGCAGGAGGGCGTAGTTGAGGAAGCTCTGGAACATGGGCGTGTCCACTCCGGCGTCCGCCAGGTACTGGCAGCTCACGGCGGTGCCACAGATCAGCAGCGACAGCACCTGCCCCATGGCCACCGTCTTCAGGAGGCGCCTGGACGTCAGAGCAAAAACAAAACTCTCTGTGCGATGTTTATTCTCTAACGTCAAGTTGTTTTGAGCCGGAAATGCAGTTTGGAAAGTTTTCAATTTTTCCTTTTTTTTTGTTTTGGAACATATCGGAAAACATTTTGGGGGAATTTTAATTTAAAGGGGGGGTATTCTGCAAAATGGACTTTTTCCAGCTTTCCATCCTGTTATTCTGTCACTCCCTCATTAAAAACATGGCTGAAGTGTTGCCTTGGCACATTCACGTATTTCTGAGTCATCTGTAAAAACTCTGATGGCGGCCATTTTAGGGATAGGTTTGCCTGAGTCCTCCTAGGAACGCCCCCACCTCCTGGAGACGCCTCCGAGCTTTGGTCACCAGCCGAGTAACCAACCACTGCTCCTCAGCAGAACCCCCTCCCCACTGATGCCACAGACAGCGTGTGGAGGGGGCGTGTCTAAAGGCTCAGAGGTTCTTAAAGAGACAGAGGCCTATTTCAAGACATTCACTACAGCCATTTTGAGAGAGACATTTTATACAAGGCAGTTATTCTAATTTACTGCATTTACAGACCAACAGAAGGTTTGTCATCATTGTAGTGAGATATAGACTGGTGCTGTGGGGCTGACAAAAGCAGAACACCCCCTCTTTAAAGCAGAACACGCCCTCTTTAAAGCAGAACACCCCCTCTTTAAAGCAGAACACCCCCTCTTTAAAGCAGAACACCCCCTCTTTAAAGCAGAACACCCCCTCTTTAAAGCAGAACACCCCCTCTTTAAAGCAGAACACGCCCTCTTTAAAGTGCAGGTTAAACGGCTCTTACCAGGTGAAGAGCTCCTTCATCTTGTAACTTCGCAGACTGTGGAGGGAGAATTTCCCACACAGCCTCTGCTCCGGGGGCCCCTCGATCTCCGACAGGCCCCCGGGCCCCCCCGTCTCCGACAGGCCCCCGGGCCCCCCCGTCTCCGACAGGCCCCCGGGCCCCTCCATCTCTGGACCTGGACACACAGTTTCACAGTCTGTATCTCGTGTATCGGGGTCGTCGGCGCCGCTCAGGGTCGTCGGCGCCGTCGAGCGTAAACACAGACTCAAATCACCTCTGGAATGTTCTTTTCTCACGAAACCTCAAACCTTCACACGCTTTTATCTCAGCGGCAGCGAAAACACAACAGACACAGACACTTCAGATCAGCCCTGGGTCAGATCACTCTAACCACAGGCTCTGCTGACGGGATGGTTTTGGTGGAAAGATTCACAAAAGAAAAGCCACAAATCTGCACCGAGATCCGTTTTTGTTCATAATAAATACATTAGATTCAGGCGGCACAGTTCGCGCTCACACCTCACAGCAGGAAGGTTCGATTCCCGCCTGGACGGGGCCTTTCTGTGTGCAGTTTCATGTTCTCCCCGTGTCTGCGTAGGTTTCCTCCGGGTTCTCCGGTTTCCCCGACCCAGGGCCGGACCGGGACTGAAAACCAGGCCTGGACTCTGGTCAGTCTGGCCCAAATCAGCGTAAATGTGACACTTCCACAAATACACACGTTAACCTCTGACCCCCCGCCTTCACCCAGAGCGTTTTCTCCAGCTCGGCTTTGCCCAAATCTAAAAGCTTCTTGACTGGAGAGCAACACTGTAACGCCTCATTTGAAAGCTCAAATCTAGAAAAGTGACGGTAACTTTTTGTCACGTTGTCACTTTATTCTTGTCATGTTTTTGTTGCTTTTTCGTTACTTTTTTCATCGCTTTGTCGACATGTTTTCGTCACATTTTGTTGTGTTTTTGTCACTTTTTTGTTGCTTTTCCAGCGCGTTTTTGTTTTTGGATGTTTTTCTTTTAACCCCTTAACTCCCGCCTGAACCGAGCACCTTTTCTCCAGTTTGGCTTTACCCCAATCCAAAAGCTTCTGGAAAAAAGGTGAGAAAATAGCGACAAAACTGAGACGAAAACAATGATGGAAATGTGACAAAATGTGACCAAAAATATGAAAAAAAGACAAAAAAGTGACAAAAAATGACTTTTTTTTTTTTTTTTTTTAACAAAAATGTGATTAAAGTTACAAAAAAATTACAAAAAAAATCCCCCAAAAATTTACGAAAAAATGACAAAAATGAAACAAAAAAATGACAAAAAAGTGATAAAAAAAATTACAAAAAAATAACAAAAAAAATGACACAAATGTGACAAAAAAGTGATGAAAAAGTGGCAAAAATTTTACAAAAAAATGACAAAAAAGTTACAAAAATGAGTTGAATATCAAACAAAAAAATGATGGAAAAAGAATGTGCTGACGTGAGGAAAAAGATCCTCTCGGTTCAGGCGGGAGTTCAGAGGTTAAGCTTTTAGATTTGGGTAAAGCTCGGTTAAGGGTACGGTAAAGTGAGAGGCCAGACCGGTGGCCCTTCTGTGCTCTTCCAGAACGGACACATGGCCAGTCCGCCCCTGCCCCTACCACTAAAAACATGTACAATAGACTCCCCTCTGGGCCCGGACTCCCCAGTGGGACTGTCCTGGTTAAATAAAGGTCAATAAATAAAAAAAGAAAAATAACCTGTAATAAAAATAAACATAGTAACCTCTAAAACATGCAAAAAGACTGGCAGTAGCCTAGCACCACTAAACTCTGCAAATATAAAATATAAAAGTGCCCAGGCCCGAACATCCAGAAACAGTTTGTGTGTGTCCGTTTGTGGTCCTAAAATATGGAATAAATGACACGTAGACGTCAAACCATGTCCAAATATCAGACAGTTTAAACATCATGTGACAAAGTGGGTTTGTCCCGTTGTGTGTGTTTGTTATTTTTTGTTTTTTGTTTCGTTTGCAATATACACCAGCCAACAATAACCTCAGATTCATTCATTCACACCCTGATGAAGGCGCAAGCCGACACGCGTTGGTGTGCTTTTTAATGTCTCTGGCCCATTAATAAAGCCTTTTATACTTCTGCAAAATATGAGTGCCTGGACCTGATCTTTCTCTCCAAACCTCAGATTCATGTTTAAGTTTATAATTATCCATTTACAACTTTGTTTATTCATTTACTCAGACATTTACCTGTACCACCTGGTGAGAAAGGAAGGGGCGTGGTCTGTGTCGGCCATTTTAAAAAGCTCAGGCTGAACCATGTGGAAGGGGGGAAACTAGGAATGGTACCTACCGGTGGGAGGTCCTTTCCCATTAGGGGAGGTATAAAAGCTGACTGCTGTAGTCATGGGGGCCATTTTGTATCTGTGTGTCAGAAGTTCTGTTTGCGTGAGCAATAAATGTCTGGTGAGAACTCTAACTTTGTTAAGTCTGCCCATTTCAACCCCTCGTGGCAGCTGCCTCACATATCAACACAAAGAATGGATTTTCTCTAAGGATCGGAAGAAAATCTCTGACTTTCCATGTTCAGCTGTTGTAAACCTGAGGTTGATGGTCGGGAGTTTTCACACTGTATATGACAACTTTAGATCACAGAGCTCAGATTATTGTTTTAAGGAAGCCTAAAAAGTAAACAGAACAAGAGACTGACAGGGCTTAAAAGGGACTAAATAAGTGTTTACTCCCCCAGTCCTTCCCGGACAGCCTCATTTCAAATGTGCAAAAATGTAAAGCAAAATAGTTTGTACTAAGACATAAATGGCGGCGGCTCGGTGGCACAGCGGTTAGCGCCTCCGCTTCACAGCTAGAAGGTCCCGGGTTCGATTCCCACCAGGACGGGGCCTTTCTGTGTGGAGTTTGCATGTTCTCCCCGTGTCTGCGTAGGTTTCCTCCGGGTACTCCGGTTTCCCCTACCACTAAAAACATGTACAATAGGTGAATCCTCCAGCCAGGTGATTCTGACCATCAGCCTGGCTCCACATCTGGAGACGGGTCCCCGGGCGCGGCACTGACGGGTCGCCCCAGCGGCATCGAAGGACGGGTTAAATGCAGAGGACACATTTCGCTATGGGGACAATGGGCTTATGCACAGTTTCCCCACGTGACGTCTTCCTGGACAGTCAGCCAGACGCAGCACTTCCTGTCGCTGATCGTTTACGTTCACAATTAGCAGGTTCCCACACAAATATAGCGATAGCTCAGGATCTGGTTAAGGACAACGAGTTACTGATGGACAGTCACAGCAACGTATTACAAACATCATGTTCGCTGTGAATCCAGCCCCAAAGGAAACGCCAGCTGTCGTAAGGGGCGGAGCTTTATCTTAGAGCTAAAGGCTAGTGTTGAAAATGATAATATAACATGTAAACAAGTAAATATTATTTAAACTACTAACAGGACGATTCTTTTTTGCGCAGGCTCGTTCAAAACTTTGCGCTAGTTTTATTTTTTATTTTGTTAGCCGCGTTAGCCGCGTTAGCTTCAAGACAAAAACATCCACCGTTATGAACACGGAGTTTCCTCCATTGAAGTCGTTACGTCTCACGTAATATTTTTTAACCTGCTCCAGCCACATCCGAACTTTTACTCGCTGTCCTTTACCAAATCTTAAGCTATTGCTTCATTTCTGTGGGACCTGCTAATTTTTAATGGGAAGAGATGACAGACAGGAAGGACAGCCTCTGGCTGACTGTCCAGGCGGAAATGACGTGGGGTCACTGTGCATATAGCCCATAAAGTAAACAAAAAATACATGCAATAATCTCTGTATCTATGTCACTTTTTCAACCACTTGTACTATGACTATAAACCTGCACTGCTAAGACATTTATAGTCTGCTTATTTTTAACAGTTTTTTCCCTGTTAATGTTAATGGGGACAATAAAGTAAACAAACAAACAAACAATAAATGTGTTGAGCTGCACGTCTGAAACTGAGCTGCCACGATCACGGCAGGATGTGTTATGAGTTCGTATGAGTTTGTGTTTTTATGTTTGGTTTACGGTCCCAATAACATCTTACAACAACAACCATAAGGAATGCATGAATCAAATAATCAAATAGATCTGCAACACTCTGGAAAAGCAGGAACTGAGGCTCTGTGTCAAATACCCTGAGAGCCCGGGACACACGTGCTCTCAAGTAAAACCACTGGAGCAGCTGTTTCCATCAGCACGCGCAGACAAACTGGACCTGTGACACGGAGGGTCCGGACAGGCCTCGCAGACACTTAGATAAAGCTGCTTCATGTCAGATATCACGGGTTTGTGGATCACGTTCTGACGTCAGGTTAAAATCAGCTAAAAACCCGCGTTACACTCGCGTCTAAAAACGAACAGACACTTACGTCGCTCACGTCACGCACGTCACGCACGTCGCTCTCGTCCCCGCTCACGTCGCGCTCTTACTCCATCACAAACACCGCCAGACTCTCCGGTAACGCGGAGAGAACCCGCTGCTTAGTGAGGGTTTCCCGGTGTCAACATGACGCACGCGGACACAGCGCCACGAGGACCAGCCGAACGCCCCGTGCCCCGCCCCCCGAGGGCTGTGATTGGGCAAAGCTGCGCGGTGCAACCCAACTACCCGGAAATACAACCGGAAGTAAATAACGAAGTGCAAAAGTCAAAGGAAATAAAGTCAAAGAAAATAAAGAAAAAGAAAAAAAAGTAAAAGAAAATAAAGTAAAAGAAAGAAACACTTTGAAGTTTTAGGTTTTAGTGTAAATTTTTAAAAATATTGATAAACATAAATGTAGCAAATATATTTTACTCCTTAACCTCTTAACTCCCACCTGAACGGATCCCATTTTCTCCAGTTTGGCTTTACCCGAATCAAGAAGCTTCTTGGGGAAAAAAGCACCAAAAAGTGACAAAAATGTGACAAAAATGTGATCAAAATTTGTCAAAAAAAGACAAAAATTTGATTAAAAAAATGACAAAAAAAAGACAAAAATTTGATGAAAATTTGACCAAATTTGACCAAAAAAACCCCCAAAAATTTACCAAAAATTGACAAAAAAATGACAAAAATGTTCTAAAAATGTGACCAAAAAAATACAAAAAATTGACAAAAAATTGAAGAAAAATCACAAAAAGGTGACAAAAATAAACATACAAAAGGTGACACAACAGCAACAGCGTGAAGAAAAAGGTCAGTTTTGTGGGTCTTAGCTTTCAAATGAGGTGCTACACAGCCTGAAGAGGACAGAATGCATCTGGTTTAGGCGGGGGGTAAGAGGTTAAAATATGTATTTGTGGAAGTGTTTGGGCCAGGCTGGTCCGAGTCCAGGGCTGTTTCTCAGTCCCCGTCCGGCCCTGCTAAGGTACATTTACACGTATGATTCCTATGATTGATGACATATGATTTACACAATGATCAGTAATAAGGGTCATCGCCCAGAATCTTCCATGCTTGAAAGTAATGGTCCCAAAGTTCAGCTGTTTTGAGGTTTTAAATGTAAATCAATAAGACTATGACGAGTCAGAGGCGCTGCAGAAACGTCAGAGCTTTTTCATACCCAGTGGACCATCCTAGATTCATCATCTGAGCTGAACCGAGTGAATTGTTCCTGGGTTGAGATGACGCCCTGATCCACTACATTTTGGTCATTACAGAAGTGATTAAAACACTATTTGGATGAACTGATGAATATTTAGAAGGACATTTATCCATAAATTCATCTCACACAAGATTAATGTCTGTAATGTATCCACCGACAGTAATACTGTTGGGAGAACACGCTTAGGTCTGATCTGCAGGGTATTTGTTCTAGAAATCTGTTTTGGTTAAAAGCATAATCTACACTTCACACACTCACCGTGAGAGCAGCAGATCCAGGATCCAGTTATTTTAGATTTCACGTGTGGTATTTCAGGATGTGATGAACAAAGGGTTACTGTCATTTATACCTGAGAGTCCAAAGTATCGACAGTATCGAGTATCGAGAGTATCGACAGTATCGAGTATCTACAGTATCGAGTATCGACAGTATCAACAGTATCGACAGTATCGAGTATCGACAGTATCAACAGTATCGACAGTATCGAATCGAACTTCAGCTGTGTGATGGTGACAGGCCTATATGGAGGTGATGTAATGACTGATACTGGGATGTTTCCCCTGATATTTGGAAAGTAACTGTATCTAAATACTAGAGTACAGTTACTCTAAGTACATGTACTCAGTGATTCTGAGGAGGGTGAAGTGTCTTGCCCAAGGACACAGTGAGCACGACCTGCAGCAACAGTGAGAACTGAGACCCCACTGTTTGTTTATCTGTTTCCTCTGGGGCTTTTATTTTGAAAGGCCGTCACTTCCGCCGCACGTCCCGGAGCGGCGGAGCGGACGGACGGCGCGGCCCGGGACAGAGCGGTGCAGAGCGGCTTCTGGACCCGCAGAGCCCCGGGACACGGACAGAGGTAGGAGCGGACTCAGGAGCCCTTTAGCCCCGGTTTAGCCCCGGTATAGCCCCGGTTTAGTCCCGGTTTAGTCCCGGGGGGAGCGCTCTCTCCCGGGACACGGTCCCTCCGGTGCCGTTAGAGCGAAAACACACCGGAATGTCTCTGTTATTATGACTCAAACAAGTGAATGTTCAGCTTCAGACACAGAAACAGGGGAAACACGAGCGGATGATGATGATGGTGATGATGATTATTATTAAAGATGAGTTGATGAAGATGAAGCTGTTGTGATAAATCCTCCTTTAGTCCGTCTAACCTGCGCGCGGCCGTCAGACCTTTGTCCTGTTCACAGAATGTCCCACTTTTTCAATAAAGTTAGATTAATACAAAGAGTCACCGGTGTTAAAGTGACTGAAGCAGCACAGCTGTTTCAGGTTTACATTGAATCTGTTTTTCTTCTTTTATGGAAAATATGATTCTGGACATCAGATAAACACAATGGAAGAAATATGAAAATGTTTAAAAAAGGATTTTTTTTTCCACCACAAATGATCTCGGGGTAAAAAATAATGTGAAAAAAAAAAAAAAAATATATATATATATATATATATATATATATATATATATATATATATATATATATATATTTCTTTTCAAATAGTTTTTTACCCCGAGATCATTTGTGGTGGAAAAGTTTAGTTTTTGTGTGTCTGATGTCACGTCCAGGGCTCCGTAAATACATCACACGACACAATTATTTAGCCCAGTTTTGTAAATATCAAACTTGTACTTGTACTTGTACCTGTACTTGTACTTGTACTTGTACCTGTACTTGTACTTGTACTGATACTGATACTTGTCCCTGTACTTGTACTTGTACTTGTACTTGTACTTGTACTTGTACTTGTACTTGTACCTGTACTTGTACTTGTACTGATACTGATACTTGTACCTGTACTTGTACTTGTACTTGTACTTGTACTTGTACTTGTACCTGTACTTGTACTTGTACTGATACTGATACTTGTCCCTGTACTTGTACTTGTACTTGTACTTGTACTTGTCCCTGTACTTGTCCCTGTACTTGTCCCTGTACTTGTACTTGTACTTGTACTTGTCCCTGTACTTGTCCCTGTACTTGTCCTTGTACTTGTACTTGTACTTGTACTTGTACTTGTACTTGTCCCTGTACTTGTCCTTGTACTTGTACTTGTACTTGTACTTGTACTTGTACTTGTACTTGTATTTGTATTTGTATTTGTACTTGTACTTGTACTTGTACTTGTACTTGTACTTGTACTTGTACTTGTACTGATACTTGTACTTGTACTAGTTGTGCTTCACTGATGTTTCTGATCTGTGCTCGCCCTCAGGGGGGCGTGGTCACCATGAGCTGATGGAGGCGGAGCTCCAGTTCGGGCGGCTGAGGGGGCTGCGCTCTGTGCTGCTGCGGCGCTACGAGCACCGGCCCCTGGTGCGGTGCCTGAGGGGCCTGTCGGGCTGTCGCTGGGGGCCCCAGGGGAGCGGGGCGGAGTCAGGGGCGGAGTCAGGGGCCGCCGGCTGCACCACGGTACCACACTCACATAATAATCACATTAAAGCAGCTCTGGTCACTGACTGCGGCGCACGGGTAAACCGAGCGTGAAGAGCCGTACTTCACTTCCATGAAACAGATTAACAGCTTTTCTGCTGATTCTGCGCTGGGTCAAAGTTCAGCTCCGTCGCCGTGGAAACGCACATTAACTTATGCAACAGTAATGGCCCGTATGCACAGTCACCCCCAGTGTTGGGAAAGTTCATTTTCTACATGAACTAGTTCAAAGTTCAGTTCCCAAATTTCAAAATGAACCAGTTCGATCATAATTGTTTATAGTTAATAGTTCGTTCATAGTTCCAAAAATGAACTAGTTCATAGTTCATTTTTCTTTTTCTTTTTTGTGCTGCGAGCTATTATTCAGGCATGAAAACGGATCAGGGGTGAAAAAGGTGAGAATTTATTTCCTCTCTCAGGGAAATATGTTAAATTCCGTATCTTAAAGCAACAATCTGAAGTATTTTGAGATGCATTTTTGCCAACCTTGGGAGAGCTGGAGAAAGTTGACTTCAGCCATGATTAAAAAATATTATGGCCTCACTTAGTGTTAAAGCTCTTTCATGTCAGCCTGTCACTGTTTTCAGAGTGGATTTTGGAAATCTTTGTTAATCATATTTTTTTATTTATTTTATTTTTTAAGTTTAATTGGTAAATTCTTAGTGGAAAATGAAGCTACAAATATTCAATTGCATTTGTGTTAATTTTGTAAATTAATCATGTGAATAAGACTGTTTTAGGAGCTAATTTGTAGTTAAAAAACTCCACATTGTGTCTTTATGTAAATGAGTGGCACCTTGAGGAGCAGAGGAGTTTGGAGCGACAGACGTTAAACAAGGGAAACTCGCTTCGTAACCTCACACTGTGGCTGCTCGCGGGCACCGTGAGGACCCGCAGGTTACCGGTGTGCCAGGGCCTGTGCCAGGGCCTGTGCCAGAGCCGTAAACAGCAGAGTCACCGCCACAGAACTGGACACAGTCGGGCCGTGGGCGCGGGGGCGGAGCTACACCGTGGACCCGCCAGAGTTTAGACGCTGGTAAACTCTGACGGCGCGGCGGGTTTTATATTCACCGATATAAGAAATCTGGCACCATAATGAATGAACGTAAAAAGAACGGGATATGCCGTTCACCAGAATGAACGCGTTCATGGTTTCGTTCATCAGGCAGTAACACTGTGCGTTCAGTTCACGTTCGCCCAAAATATGAACGCGTTCAGGTACATCACTGGTGACCCCACGTGATTCCGCCGGGACAGTCAGCCACAGCTGCCCTTCCTGTCCGTTATCTCAGAACGAGCAGGTCCAGAAATGAAGCAACAGCTCCACATCTGGTGAAGGACAGAGAGTAAAAGTCCAGATGTGACGGAGCAGGTTAGAAAACATTACATGAGACGTAACGACTTCACTGGAGGAAACTCCGTGTTCATAACGTGGAGGTTTTTGTCTTGAGGCTAACGCAGCTAACGCGGCTAACGCGGCTAACGCGGCTAACGCGGCTAACGCGGCTAACACAAAATAAAAAATAAAACTAGCACAAAGTTTTGAACGAGCCTGCGCAAAACAGAATCGTCCTGTTAGTTTAAATAATATTTACTAGTTTACATGTTATATTATCATTTTTAGCACTAGCCTTTAGCTCTAAGATAAAGCTCCGCCCCTTACGAGCGCTGGCGTTTCCTTCGGGGCAGATTCACAGTGAACATGATGACAGGAAGTACAGCGTCTGCTTCCTGTCACATGGTAAAACTGTGTGTGGTTAGTGCTCGTGCTCCACAGCCTATGATTGACAGGTGGAGCTCTGTGGAAGCCCCGCCCCCCCCACGGCCCCTTGGAATGAATGTTTTATCTATGATGATGAGAAATAAAGTATCATTTACTAACGATGTGTCCAGATGTTTTGTAGAGCGGCACATCTGCAGCTCAGACCGGTCCGTTCTCGGCTCCTGAACATGTGGCTCACTCTGACCCTGTGTCCTGGTCTGCAGGGGGAGGGGCTGGGCGTGGCGCTGCTCGCCGCGGCGTTCTGTGTGTCTCTGGTTTTCCTTTACTTCTGGGGACAAGCCAAGAACGACTACAACGACTTCGACTGGTCAGATCCGGGTTATGATGATAAACCTTTATTATTATCATTATTATAAACATTATAGGCTTGTTGCACAATGTGGCTACGCTAGTTCCTCTGAGCTGAAGCTGTGGGCGCTAGTACTTCCTGTTTGTATTAATTTCCATTAAGATGAGCTCAGACCAGTGAGTTTCTGGTAGAAATATTTCCATAGAGGAGACGTTTATGTTTGTGAGGATCAGGGAGTTTGTCTGGAAGCTAAAGGCTAATTTAACCTCTTAACTCCCGCCTGAACCGAGAGGATCTTTCTTCCTCACGTCATCACATTTTTTTTCCATCATTTTTTTCATTTTTTGGTCACTTTTTTTTTTTTTTTTCATTTTTTGGTCAAATTTTTATCACAGTTTTGTACATTTTCGTCATTTTTTTGTGACATTTTTGTGACATTTTTGTGACATTTTTGCCACTTTTTCATCAATTTTTCGTCCCTTTTCTGTCCATTTTTTATCACATTTTTGCCATTTTTTTGTCACATTTTTGTCACATTTTTGTCACATTTTTGTCACATTTTATCACATTTTAGTAATTTTTTGGTCATTATTTTGTCACATTTTTTGTCAATTTCTTGTGACATTTTTGTGACATTTTTGCCACTTTTCCATCATTGTTTTCGTTGAGAAAATGTGCTCGGTTCAGGTGGGAGTTAAGCGGTTAATGCTTTACACAACTTGAAACAGTGCCTTTATATATATATTCTTTTATAGCATGTTAGCCTTTAGCTTCAAGACAAACTATCGATCCTTCATGATCACAGGCGTCTCTGATCTGAACTTCATGATTTGAACACAGTAAATGATCGTCTACCGGGAACTCACCGCCCACAACATAATCTTTAGAAAATATGATTATTATTCCAGGAAAAGAAAACAGACAGGAAGTCCAGGCGCTCACACCTTCAGGTCAGAGGAGCTAGCATAGCCACACCGTGCAACAAGCCAATTGTGATTGTTGTGATTGTGATGAGCAGGTTCACCTTCAGCGGGCTGGGCTTCTGGTTCCCGTGGTCCGTGGTGCTTCTGGCCGTCACCGCCGTCTTCTTCACGTACCTCTGCGCTCTCATGGTCAGACCTGATGTTTCAGTGGAGGCTCAGCAGGTTCTCCAGCCTGTGAGGTCCTCAGCGTTTGTTTGAAGGTGTTCTTCTGTGTTGAAGCTGCTGCTGCTGTGCCTGATGTCGGAGCGTCAGACCGTCCGCCTGCACTGGACCCACAAGGTGAAGCCCAGACCCTGGATCACAGAGGTTCAGGAGTTAAAATACTGGAGTTACTGTTCACATTAAAACACTTGGAGACCACAGTGAGTTAGATGTTTCTACCAGCAGTGACTCAGCAGCTAACGGAGCTGCTCCACGGCTATTTTCTCCACTTTTTATACTGTTTTAGCTAATGTTAGTCTATGGAGATGTATGCTAACAGCTGCAAAGATGGCGGATCTCCATGGTAACTGTGGACTTTCCCGAACTGTATAATAGTGATTAGATCCAAGGTTTGACAGATACAGACGCATCTCTGGACTCGCCCATATATGGTCATGTTTGAAAACAGTTAAGGGGGAAACAATCTAAACTTTCTCTAATTATTCAAAAACTACTTTAACAAATGCTGAATTATGAAAATAGTTTATACTAAATAAAGATACAAAGACATGGGGAGGAGCAAAGTGGTTCAACAGCCCATAATACATGAATAACGGAGAATGCTAACAGGATGCTACATGTTAGCATCGGGCTAATGCTAACGGTTAGCTAGCGCTAGCTACAACTGCCGTTTTTTCACTTCTACTGAACAATCTGCTGTGAGAAAATATCCATATGGGCCTGAGTTAGACTTGACTTTATTTATGTGATAAATAAGTTCATATTCCACCAGAAAATGTCTAAAAAGAGGGAAAATTGTGTTTCTCTAAAGATTCTATTTTCCCCCTCGGCGAAGCCACGCCCCCTTCTATGACGAGATGCGTCTGTGTCTGTGCTGTCGGTCCAGGGACAGTTTCAGCTCCGTGTCTCTGCTCCGTCAGGTGTTAGTGTCTCTGTTCCGTCAGGTGTTAGTGTCTCTGCTGTGTCAGGTGTTAGTGTCTCTGCTCTGTCAGGTGTTAGAGTCTCTGCTGTGTCAGGTGTTAGTGTCTCTGCTCCGTCAGGTGTTAGTGTCTCTGCTCCGTCAGGTGTTAGTGTCTCTGCTCCGTCAGGTGTTAGTGTCTCTGCTGTGTCAGGTGTTAGAGTCTCTGTTCCGTCAGGTGTTAGTGTCTCTGCTGTGTCAGGTGTTAGTGTCTCTGCTCCGTCAGGTGTTAGTGTCTCTCTCTGCTCCGTCAGGTGTTAGAGTCTCTGCTGTGTCAGGTGTTAGTGTCTCTGTTCCGTCAGGTGTTAGTGTCTCTGCTCCGTCAGGTGTTAGTGGCTCTGCTCCGTCAGGTGTTAGTGTCTCTGCTGTGTCAGGTGTTAGAGTCTCTGCTGTGTCAGGTGTTAGAGTCTCTGCTGTGTCAGGTGTTAGAGTCTCTGCTCCGTCAGGTGTTAGAGTCTCTGCTCCGTCAGGTGTTAGTGGCTCTGCTCCGTCAGGTGTTAGTGTCTCTGCTGTGTCAGGTGTTAGAGTCTCTGCTGTGTCAGGTGTTAGAGTCTCTGCTCCGTCAGGTGTTAGAGTCTCTGCTCCGTCAGGTGTTAGTGGCTCTGCTCCGTCAGGTGTTAGAGTCTCTGCTGTGTCAGGTGTTAGAGTCTCTGCTGTGTCAGGTGTTAGAGTCTCTGCTCCGTCAGGTGTTAGAGTCTCTGCTCCGTCAGGTGTTAGTGGCTCTGCTCCGTCAGGTGTTAGTGTCTCTGCTCCGTCAGGTGTTAGTGTCTCTGCTCCGTCAGGTGTTAGAGTCTCTGCTCCGTCAGGTGTTAGTGGCTCTGCTCCGTCAGGTGTTAGTGTCTCTGCTGTGTCAGGTGTTAGTGTCTCTGCTCCGTCAGGTGTTAGTGTCTCTGCTCCGTCAGGTGTTAGTGTCTCTGCTCCGTCAGGTGTTAGAGTCTCTGCTCCGTCAGGTGTTAGTGTCTCTGCTCCGTCAGGTGTTAGTGTCTCTGCTGTGTCAGGTGTTAGTGTCTCTGCTCCGTCAGGTGTTAGTGTCTCTGCTGTGTCAGGTGTTAGTGTCTCTGCTCCGTCAGGTGTTAGTGTCTCTGTTCCGTCAGGTGTTAGTGTCTCTGCTCCGTCAGGTGTTAGTGTCTCTGCTGTGTCAGGTGTTAGAGTCTCTGTTCCGTCAGGTGTTAGTGTCTCTGCTGTGTCAGGTGTTAGTGTCTCTGCTCCGTCAGGTGTTAGTGTCTCTGTTCCGTCAGGTGTTAGAGTCTCTGCTCCGTCAGGTGTTAGTGTCTCTGTTCCGTCAGGTGTTAGAGTCTCTGCTCCGTCAGGTGTTAGAGTCTCTGCTCCGTCAGGTGTTAGAGTCTCTGCTCCGTCAGGTGTTAGTGTCTCTGCTGTGTCAGGTGTTAGTGTCTCTGCTCCGTCAGGTGTTAGTGTCTCTGTTCCGTCAGGTGTTAGAGTCTCTGCTCCGTCAGGTGTTAGAGTCTCTGTTCCGTCAGGTGTTAGAGTCTCTGCTCCGTCAGGTGTTAGTGTCTCTGCTGTGTCAGGTGTTAGAGTCTCTGCTCCGTCAGGTGTTAGTGTCTCTGTTCCGTCAGGTGTTAGTGTCTCTGTTCCGTCAGGTGTTAGTGTCTCTGTTCCGTCAGGTGTTAGAGTCTCTGCTCCGTCAGGTGTTAGAGTCTCTGCTCCGTCAGGTGTTAGTGTCTCTGTTCCGTCAGGTGTTAGTGTCTCTGTTCCGTCAGGTGTTAGTGTCTCTGTTCCGTCAGGTGTTAGTGTCTCTGTTCCGTCAGGTGTTAGAGTCTCTGTTCCGTCAGGTGTTAGAGTCTCTGCTCCGTCAGGTGTTAGAGTCTCTGCTGTGTCAGGTGTTAGTGTCTCTGCTGTGTCAGGTGTTAGAGTCTCTGCTCCGTCAGGTGTTAGTGTCTCTGCTCCGTCAGGTGTTAGAGTCTCTGCTCCGTCAGGTGTTAGTGTCTCTGCTGTGTCAGGTGTTAGTGTCTCTGCTCCGTCAGGTGTTAGTGTCTCTGCTGTGTCAGGTGTTAGAGTCTCTGCTCCGTCAGGTGTTAGTGTCTCTGCTGTGTCAGGTGTTAGAGTCTCTGCTGTGTCAGGTGTTAGTGTCTCTGCTCCGTCAGGTGTTAGTGTCTCTGCTCCGTCAGGTGTTAGTGTCTCTGCTCCGTCAGGTGTTAGTGTCTCTGCTCCGTCAGGTGTTAGTGTCTCTGCTCCGTCAGGTGTTAGTGTCTCTGCTCCGTCAGGTGTTAGTGTCTCTGCTCCGTCAGGTGTTAGTGTCTCTGCTGTGTCAGGTGTTAGTGTCTCTGCTCCGTCAGGTGTTAGTGTCTCTGCTCCGTCAGGTGTTAGTGTCTCTGCTCCGTCAGGTGTTAGTGTCTCTGCTCCGTCAGGTGTTAGAGTCTCTGCTCCGTCAGGTGTTAGTGTCTCTGTTCCGTCAGGTGTTAGTGTCTCTGCTGTGTCAGGTGTTAGTGTCTCTGCTCCGTCAGGTGTTAGTGTCTCTGCTGTGTCAGGTGTTAGAGTCTCTGCTCCGTCAGGTGTTAGTGTCTCTGCTGTGTCAGGTGTTAGAGTCTCTGCTCCGTCAGGTGTTAGTGTCTCTGCTCCGTCAGGTGTTAGTGTCTCTGCTCCGTCAGGTGTTAGTGTCTCTGCTCCGTCAGGTGTTAGAGTCTCTGCTCCGTCAGGTGTTAGTGTCTCTGTTCCGTCAGGTGTTAGTGTCTCTGCTCCGTCAGGTGTTAGTGTCTCTGCTCCGTCAGGTGTTAGAGTCTCTGCTCCGTCAGGTGTTAGTGTCTCTGCTCCGTCAGGTGTTATTGTCTCTGCTCCGTCAGGTGTTAGAGTCTCTGCTCCGTCAGGTGTTAGTGTCTCTGCTCCGTCAGGTGTTAGAGTCTCTGCTCCGTCAGGTGTTAGTGTCTCTGCTCCGTCAGGTGTTATTGTCTCTGCTCCGTCAGGTGTTAGAGTCTCTGCTCCGTCAGGTGTTACCGCCTCTCTCTGCTCCGTCAGGTGCTGGTGTCGGGGGTGCTGCTCGTCTCCGTGGCCGGCCTCTCGGTCCTGTCTGACCTGTGGGGTAGGGAGTGGACCACCCTGCTGTTGTCCTTCCAGGTAACGGAGGAGAAACGTCTCCTCAAGGTCCACAATATTCAAGGTCCACAATATTCAAGGTCCACAATATTCAAGGTCCTGTATCCTGCTATTTCAGCCATTCCAAAGTTAAGTATAGGCATGTATATGATATATTGTACCTCTATCCCTATGGAGCACTCATTTGTGATAAATATAAGTGTTTTCTGGAGGTATTTTTCAAACCCGGAAGACACAACGCTTCGATTCAGTTAACTCCGCCCCCTCTCTCAGTTAACTCCGCCCCCTCTCTCCGCACATACTTTACCGTAATATAAATAAACAACAATAAGTGAAGTTACTTCACGATGCAGTTATAAGGAGTTGACATCTGCAACACAGCTTCAAAAATGGCTAACACACATGCTAATATGCTAACACACATGCTAATATGCTAACACACAAGCTAATATGCTAACACACAAGCTAACACACATGCTAATATGCTAACACACATGCTAATATGCTAACACACATGCTAATATGCTAACACACATGCTAATATGCTAACACACAAGCTAATATGCTAACACACAAGCTAACACACATGCTAATATGCTAACACACATGCTAATATGCTAACACACATGCTAATATGCTAACACACAAGCTAACACACATGCTAATATGCTAACACACAAGCTAACACACATCAGATTCATTTATTGGCCATTTGCAGTTTGAAAAACCACATTGGAAAAAAATGTGCAAAGAGCTCAAAGTGCGATATGTAAAACAAGTAAAAAGACACAATATAAAAAACATGCTAATATGCTAACACACAAGCTAACACACATGCTAATATGCTAACACACATGCTAATATGCTAACACACATGCTAATATGCTAACACACATGCTAATATGCTAACACACAAGCTAACACACATGCTAATATGCTAGCACACAAGCTAACACACATGCTAATATGCTAATACACGTTTGGATTGACTCACCCTCTGGTCCATCGCTGTTTACATTATGGGACTCGCGTTGGTTATAAAAGTTAATCCACTTTGGTTCAGGTGAAGGTTCCCCAAACATCCATCAGTGACAGTCACAGAAAAACAATATTTTGGTGAAAGTCGCTGAATCCCGGAGAGAAAAACAGCTGAGTGGCCTCTTCCTGAAAAAGGTTGAATAAACTCCCGTCCTCGTAGCCAAACGCGCTTCTTTTTCTCCGTGACATGATCGTTAGTTAAGAATAAAGAACAGGTGTGTCCAGTTATAACGAGCTCCATCTTCAGCTGCAGCGCAAACATGACTGATCTGTTCAGACGCTCAGGGTTTGTTTTGGCCTCAGCTGACCTGGAAGCACTTCCTTTTTTTATTCTCTTTGTTTCTCTCTTACGACAGAAATAATGAAGAAGCTGTTTTACAAATTAAAATCCGTCCGTAAGCATAGAATTAAGACATTACATTACAGACGTCGAGCACTTCCGTTCCGCTGTGACGACACAACTGAACACTCAGTCGTTCACCAGGAGAGGGAGGAGCCTCAGAGAGCAGGAGGGCGGAGCCTCAGAGAGCAGGAGGGCGGAGCCTCAGAGAGCAGGATTCAGGAGGATTACTGAGAGCTGCGTGAATGAAGCCACAAACCACTCTGGGGGTGTTTTTGATCAGGAAATAGCAAAACAACATGGCTAAAAGCTAAAAGATTTTGCATGATATAGGACCTTTAAGTCATTACATGTTGATGATGTCACAGATCACGGCGCCGTACCTGCACGTGGGCGGAGTCCTGCTGATGACGGCGCTGTCGTGGCCGGTCGCCGCGGTTTTCTGTCGAGGAAGCGTTTTCGGTGAGGGCGGGGCCGGGGGGGTCAGAGGTCAGATCCCTGATGTTTGGACGATGCACTCAGTCCTGTTGTCCTGTGTCCCGCAGGGAGGGGGCGCTCTCTGCTGTGTCCCGCAGGGAGGGGGCGCTCTCTGCTGTGTCCCGCAGGGAGGGGGCGCTCTCTGCTGTGTCCCGCAGGGAGGGGGCGCTCTCTGCTGCTCGTCCTGTTCGTGCTGTCCCTGGGGGGGCTTTACCTGCTGCCTCTGGGCCTGTACTCGCCCTGCATTAAGGAGAGGAGCCGCCTGGGCCCCCGCCCCGCCCTCATCGGGCACCGAGGGGCCCCCATGGTGAGACTCACACAGAGAGAGGCTCCTCACAGAGAGGGGGGGCACAGTGAGGGGGGGCACAGAGAGGGGGGGGCACAGTGAGGGGGGGCACAGTGAGGGGGGGGCACAGTGAGGGGGGGGCACAGTGAGGGGGGGGCACAGTGAGGGGGGGCTGATGTGTCTCTCTCTGCAGTTGGCCCCTGAGAACACGCTCATGGCGTTCGAGAAGGCCGTGCAGTCGGGCTGCGCCGGACTGGAGACGGACGTCACGCTCAGGTCAGAACATCTGCACTGTAACATCTGCATCTGTAACATCTGCATCTGTAACATCTGCACTGTAACATCTGCATCTGTAACATCTGCATCTGTAACATCTGCATCTCTAACATCTGCACTGTAACATCTGCATCTGTAACATCTGCATCTGTAACATCTGCATCTGTAACATCTGCATCTGTAACATCTGCACTGTAACATCTGCATCTGTAACATCTGCACTGTAACATCTGCATCTGTAACATCTGCACTGTAACATCTGCACTGTAACATCTGCACTGTAACATCTGCACTGTAACATCTGCATCTGTAACATCTGCATCTGTAACATCTGCACTGTAACATCTGCACTGTAACATCTGCACTGTAACATCTGCATCTGTAACATCTGCACTGTAACATCTGCATCTGTAACATCTGCATCTGTAACATCTGCACTGTAACATCTGCATCTGTAACATCTGCATCTGTAACATCTGCACTGTAACATCTGCATCTGTAACATCTGCATCTGTAACATCTGCATCTGTAACATCTGCACTGTAACATCTGCATCTGTAACATCTGCATCTGTAACATCTGCATCTGTAACATCTGCATCTGTAACATCTGCATCTGTAACATCTGCACTGTAACATCTGCATCTGTAACATCTGCATCTGTAACATCTGCATCTGTAACATCTGCATCTGTAACATCTGCACTGTAACATCTGCATCTGTAACATCTGCACTGTAACATCTGCATCTGTAACATCTGCACTGTAACATCTGCACTGTAACATCTGCACTGTAACATCTGCACTGTAACATCTGCATCTGTAACATCTGCATCTGTAACATCTGCACTGTAACATCTGCACTGTAACATCTGCACTGTAACATCTGCATCTGTAACATCTGCACTGTAACATCTGCATCTGTAACATCTGCATCTGTAACATCTGCACTGTAACATCTGCACTGTAACATCTGCATCTGTAACATCTGCATCTGTAACATCTGCACTGTAACATCTGCACTGTAACATCTGCACTGTAACATCTGCATCTGTAACATCTGCACTGTAACATCTGCATCTGTAACATCTGCATCTGTAACATCTGCATCTGTAACATCTGCACTGTAACATCTGCACTGTAACATCTGCATCTGTAACATCTGCACTGTAACATCTGCATCTGTAACATCTGCATCTGTAACATCTGCACTGTAACATCTGCACTGTAACATCTGCATCTGTAACATCTGCACTGTAACATCTGCATCTGTAACATCTGCATCTGTAACATCTGCATCTGTAACATCTGCATCTGTAACATCTGCACTGTAACATCTACATCTGTAACATCTGCACTGTAACATCTGCATCTGTAACATCTGCATCTGTAACATCTGCACTGTAACATCTGCATCTGTAACATCTGCACTGTAACATCTGCATCTGTAACATCTGCATCTGTAACATCTGCATCTGTAACATCTGCACTGTAACATCTGCATCTGTAACATCTGCACTGTAACATCTGCATCTGTAACATCTGCACTGTAACATCTGCATCTGTAACATCTGCATCTGTAACATCTGCACTGTAACATCTGCATCTGTAACATCTGCATCTGTAACATCTGCATCTGTAACATCTGCATCTGTAACATCTGCACTGTAACATCTGCATCTGTAACATCTGCATCTGTAACATCTGCACTGTAACATCTGCACTGTAACATCTGCATCTGTAACATCTGCATCTGTAACATCTGCATCTGTAACATCTGCATCTGTAACATCTGCACTGTAACATCTGCACTGTAACATCTGCATCTGTAACATCTGCACTGTAACATCTGCACTGTAACATCTGCATCTGTAACATCTGCATCTGTAACATCTGCATTTGTAACATCTGCACTGTAACATCTGCATCTGTAACATCTGCATCTGTAACATCTGCATCTGTAACATCTGCATCTGTAACATCTGCACTGTAACATCTGCACTGTAACATCTGCATCTGTAACATCTGCACTGTAACATCTGCACTGTAACATCTGCATCTGTAACATCTGCACTGTAACATCTGCACTGTAACATCTGCATCTGTAACATCTGCACTGTAACATCTGCACTGTAACATCTGCATCTGTAACATCTGCACTGTAACATCTGCATCTGTAACATCTGCATCTGTAACATCTGCATCTGTAACATCTGCACTGTAACATCTGCATCTGTAACATCTGCATCTGTAACATCTGCACTGTAACATCTGCATCTGTAACATCTGCATCTGTAACATCTGCATCTGTAACATCTGCATCTGTAACATCTGCATCTGTAACATCTGCATCTGTAACATCTGCACTGTAACATCTGCATCTGTAACATCTGCATCTGTAACATCTGCATCTGTAACATCTGCACTGTAACATCTGCATCTGTAACATCTGCACTGTAACATCTGCATCTGTAACATCTGCATCTGTAACATCTGCATCTGTAACATCTGCACTGTAACATCTGCATCTGTAACATCTGCACTGTAACATCTGCATCTGTAACATCTGCACTGTAACATCTGCATCTGTAACATCAGCATCTGTAACATCTGCACTGTAACATCTGCATCTGTAACATCTGCACTGTAACATCTGCATCTGTAACATCTGCACTGTAACATCTGCATCTGTAACATCTGCATCTGTAACATCTGCATCTGTAACATCTGCACTGTAACATCTGCACTGTAACATCTGCATCTGTAACATCTGCATCTGTAACATCTGCACTGTAACATCTGCATCTGTAACATCTGCACTGTAACATCTGCATCTGTAACATCTGCACTGTAACATCTGCATCTGTAACATCTGCACTGTAACATCTGCACTGTAACATCTGCACTGTAACATCTGCACTGTAACATCTGCATCTGTAACATCTGCACTGTAACATCTGCACTGTAACATCTGCATCTGTAACATCTGCACTGTAACATCTGCACTGTAACATCTGCATCTGTAACATCTGCACTGTAACATCTGCATCTGTAACATCTGCATCTGTAAACGTGGCCTAGTTAATGGCCAGATGTTTCCAGATGTTTCCTTCTGCTGGACTGTAAACCACCTTCACCCGCCTGGTCTCCGGTCTCCGCAGTTTGGACGGGATGCCCTTCCTGATGCACGACCGCACTCTGCTGAGAACCACTAACGTCGGCGAGGAGTTCCCCGAGAGCAGCCGCACGCCGGCCGCCATGTTCACCTGGGCCCAGCTGCAGAGGCTGAACGCCGGCGCCTGGTTCCTCAAGGTGAGAGACGCTCAGCTGCATCCTCACCTTCTCCATCCTCACCTTCTCCATCCTCACCTTCTCCATGCTCACCTTCTCCATCCTCACCTTCTCCATCCTCACCTGCTCCCCTCGGGGTTACCTCACCTTCTCCCCTCGGGGTTACCTCACCTGGCTCCTCCCTGTCCCTCAGAGCGACCCCTTCAGGAGCGCCGGCGCCCTGTCGGAGGAGGAGCGAGTCCGGGCGCAGAACCAGACCGTGTGCTCGCTGCTGCACTTCCTGCAGCTCGCCGCACGCTCGCGCTCGCTGGTCATCTTCGACCTGTACCGCCCGCCCAGAGGCCACCCCTACAGGAACACCTGGATCCAACGCACGCTGGACGTGCTGCTCAACCAGTCCAGCATCCGCTCCGAGCAGGTAGGGAAGCCCCGCCTCCTCTATGTAAGCCCCGCCTCCTGTATGTAAGCCCCGCCTCCTCTGCGTAAGCTCCGCCTCCTGTACGTAAGCCCCGCCTCCTGTACGTAAGCCCCGCCTCCTGTACGTAAGCCCCGCCTCCTCTACGTAAGCCCCGCCTCCTCTACGTAAGCCCCGCCTCCTCTACGTAAGCCCCGCCTCCTGTAGTAAGCCCCGCCTCCTGTACGTAAGCCCCGCCTCCTCTATGTAAGCCCCGCCTCCTGTACGTAAGCCCCGCCTCCTGTACGCAAGCCCCGCCTCCTGTATGTAAGCCCCGCCTCCTGTACGTAAGCCCCGCCTCCTCTATGTAAGCCCCGCCTCCTGTACGTAAGCCCCGCCTCCTGTACGCAAGCCCCGCCTCCTGTATGTAAGCCCCGCCTCCTGTATGTAAGCCCCGCCTCCTCTACGTAAGCCCCGCCTCCTGTACGTAAGCCCCGCCTCCTGTATGTAAGCCCCGCCTCCTGTATGTAAGCCCCGCCTCCTCTGCGTAAGCTCCGCCTCCTCTGCATAAGCTCCGCCTCCTGTATGTAAGATCCACCTCCTGTACGTAAGCCCCGCCTCCTCCTCTGAGCAGTTAGGTAAGCTCCGCCTCCTCTACGTAAGCCCCGCCTCCTCCTCTGAGCAGGTACGTAAGCCCCGCCTCCTGTATGTAAGCCCCGCCTCCTGTATGTAAGCCCCGCCTCCTCTACGTAAGCCCCGCCTCCTGTACGTAAGCCCCGCCTCCTCATCTGAGCAGGTAGGTAAGCTCCGCCTCCTCTACGTAAGCCCCGCCTGCTCCTCTGAGCAGGTACGTAAGCCCCGCCTCCTCTACGTAAGCCCCGCCTGCTCCTCTGAGCAGGTACGTAAGCTCCGCCTCCTCTACGTAAGCCCCGCCTCCTCCTCTGAGCAGGTACGTAAGCTCCGCCTCCTCTACGTAAGCCCCGCCTCCTCCTCTGAGCAGGTACGTAAGCCCCGCCTCCTCTACATAAGCCCCGCCTCCTCCTCTGAGCAGGTACGTAAGCCCCGCCTCCTCCTCTGAACAGGTACGTAAGCCCCGCCTCCTCTGAACAGGTACGTAAGCTCCGCCTCCTCCTCTGAACAGGTGTGTAAGCTCCTCCTCCTCTGAACAGGTACGTAAGCTCCGCCTCCTCTGAACAGGTGTGTAAGCTCCGCCCCCTCTGACCTCAGGTGCTGTGGCTGCCCTCTGACCTGCGCTCGCTGGTTCAGGAGACTGACCCGGACCTGCAGCAAACCTCAGGCAGCCGGCTCCCCCTGGAGGAACTGCAGAGCAACAACATCGTCAATCTGAACCTGCACTACAGCCACGCCTCCCCCCAGCTGGTCAGGCGAGTACAGGGAGTACAGGGAGTACAGGGAGTACACGGAGTACAGGGAGTACAGGGAGTAAAGAGAGTACAGGGAGTACAGGGAGTACACGGAGTACAGGGAGTAAAGAGAGTACAGGGAGTACAGGGAGTACACGGAGTACAGGGAGTAAAGAGAGTACACGGAGTACAGGGAGTACAGGGAGTACACGGAGTACAGGGAGTACAGGGAGTACAGGGAGTACAGGGAGTACAGGGAGTACAGGGAGTACACGGAGTACAGGGAGTACAGGGAGTACAGGGAGTACAGGGAGTACAGGGAGTACAGGGAGTACAGGGAGTACACGGAGTACAGGGAGTACACGGAGTACAGCGAGTACACGGAGTACAGGGAGTACAGGGAGGACAGCGAGGACAGGGAGTACACGGAGTACAGGGAGTACAGGGAGGACAGCGAGGACAGGGAGTACACGGAGTACAGCGAGTACAGGGAGTACAGGGAGTACAGGGAGTACAGGGAGTACACGGAGTACAGGGAGTACAGGGAGTACAGCGAGTACAGGGAGTACAGCGAGTACAGGGAGTACAGCGAGTACAGGGAGTACAGGGAGTACAGGGAGTACACGGAGTACAGGGAGTACACGGAGTACAGCGAGTACACGGAGTACACGGAGTACAGGGAGTACAGCGAGTACAGGGAGTACAGGGAGTACAGGGAGTACAGGGAGTACAGGGAGTACAGGGAGTACAGGGAGTACAGGGAGTACAGGGAGTACACGGAGTACAGGGAGTACACGGAGTACACGGAGTACAGCGAGTACACGGAGTACACGGAGTACAGGGAGTACAGCGAGTACAGGGAGTACAGGGAGTACAGGGAGTACAGGGAGTACAGGGAGTACAGGGAGTACAGGGAGTACTGGGAGTACAGGGAGTACAGGGAGTACACGGAGTACAGGGAGTACACGGAGTACACGGAGTACAGCGAGTACACGGAGTACACGGAGTACAGGGAGTACAGCGAGTACAGGGAGTACAGGGAGTACAGGGAGTACAGCGAGTACAGGGAGTACAGGGAGTACAGGGAGTACAGGGAGTACAGGGAGTACAGGGAGTACAGCGAGTACAGGGAGTACACGGAGTACAGGGAGTACAGGGAGTACAGGGAGTACAGGGAGTACAGGGAGTACAGCGAGTACAGCGAGTACAGGAAGTACAGGGAGTACAGGGAGTACAGGGAGTACACGGAGTACACGGAGTACAGGGAGTACAGGGAGTACAGCGAGTACAGCGAGTACAGGGAGTAAAGGGAGTACAGGGAGTACAGGGAGTACACGGAGTACAGGGAGTACAGGGAGTACAGGGAGTACAGCGAGTACAGGGAGTACACGGAGTACAGCGAGTACAGGGAGTACAGGGAGTACAGGGAGTACACGGAGTACAGGGAGTACAGCGAGTACAGGGAGTACAGGGAGTACAGGGAGTACACGGAGTACAGGGAGTACAGGGAGTACAGGGAGTACAGGGAGTACACGGAGTACAGGGAGTACAGGGAGTACAGCGAGTACAGGGAGTACAGGGAGTACAGGGAGTACAGGGAGTACAGGGAGTACAGCGAGTACAGCGAGTACAGGGAGTACAGGGAGTACACGGAGTACAGGGAGTACAGGGAGTACAGGGAGTACAGGGAGTACAGGGAGTACAGGGAGTACAGCGAGTACAGCGAGTACAGGGAGTACAGGGAGTACACGGAGTACACGGAGTACAGGGAGTACAGGGAGTACAGGGAGTACACGGAGTACAGGGAGTACAGCGAGTACAGGGAGTACAGCGAGTACAGGGAGTACAGGGAGTACACGGAGTACAGGGAGTACAGGGAGTACAGGGAGTACAGGGAGTACACGGAGTACAGGGAGTACACGGAGTACAGCGAGTACAGGGAGTACAGGGAGTACAGCGAGTACAGGGAGTACAGCGAGTACAGGGAGTACAGGGAGTACAGCGAGTACAGGGAGTACAGGGAGTACAGGGAGTACAGGGAGTACAGCGAGTACAGGGAGTACAGGGAGTACACGGAGTACAGGGAGTACAGGGAGTACAGGGAGTACAGCGAGTACAGGGAGTACACGGAGTACAGCGAGTACAGGGAGTACAGGGAGTACAGGGAGTACAGGGAGTACACGGAGTACAGGGAGTACACGGAGTACAGGGAGTACAGGGAGTACAGGGAGTACAGGGAGTACAGGGAGTACACGGAGTACAGGGAGTACAGGGAGTACAGGGAGTACAGGGAGTACACGGAGTACAGGGAGTACAGGGAGTACAGCGAGTACAGGGAGTACAGGGAGTACAGGGAGTACAGGGAGTACAGGGAGTACAGCGAGTACAGGGAGTACAGGGAGTACAGGGAGTACAGCGAGTACAGGGAGTACAGCGAGTACAGCGAGTACAGGGAGTACAGGGAGTACACGGAGTACACGGAGTACAGGGAGTACAGGGAGTACAGGGAGTACACGGAGTACAGGGAGTACAGCGAGTACAGGGAGTACAGCGAGTACAGGGAGTACAGGGAGTACACGGAGTACAGGGAGTACAGGGAGTACAGGGAGTACACGGAGTACAGGGAGTACACGGAGTACAGCGAGTACAGGGAGTACAGGGAGTACAGCGAGTACAGGGAGTACAGCGAGTACAGGGAGTACAGGGAGTACAGGGAGTACAGGGAGTACAGGGAGTACAGGGAGTACACGGAGTACAGGGAGTACACGGAGTACAGCGAGTACAGGGAGTACAGGGAGTACAGCGAGTACAGGGAGTACAGCGAGTACAGGGAGTACAGGGAGTACAGCGAGTACAGGGAGTACAGGGAGTACAGGGAGTACACGGAGTACAGGGAGTACAGGGAGTACTGGGAGTACAGGGAGTACAGCGAGTACAGTGAGTACAGCGAGTACAGGGAGTACAGGGAGTACACGGAGTACACGGAGTACAGGGAGTACAGCGAGTACAGGGAGTACACGGAGTACACGGAGTACACGGAGTACAGGGAGTACACGGAGTACAGGGAGTACACGGAGTACACGGAGTACAGGGAGTACAGGGAGTACAGGGAGTACACGGAGTACAGGGAGTACAGCGAGTACAGGGAGTACAGCGAGTACAGGGAGTACAGGGAGTACACGGAGTACAGGGAGTACAGGGAGTACAGGGAGTACAGGGAGTACACGGAGTACAGGGAGTACACGGAGTACAGGGAGTACACGGAGTACACGGAGTACAGGGAGTACAGGGAGTACAGGGAGTACAGGGAGTACAGCGAGTACAGGGAGTACAGGGAGTACAGCGAGTACAGGGAGTACAGCGAGTACAGGGAGTACACGGAGTACAGGGAGTACAGCGAGTACAGGGAGTACAGCGAGTACAGGGAGTACAGGGAGTACACGGAGTACACGGAGTACAGGGAGTACAGCGAGTACAGGGAGTACACGGAGTACACGGAGTACACGGAGTACAGGGAGTACACGGAGTACACAGAGTACAGGGAGTACACGGAGTACAGGGAGTACAGCGAGTACAGCGAGTACAGGGAGTACAGGGAGTACAGGGAGTACAGGGAGTACACGGAGTACACGGAGTACAGGGAGTACACGGAGTACACGGAGTACAGGGAGTACACGGAGTACAGGGAGTACAGCGAGTACAGCGAGTACACGGAGTACACGGAGTACAGGGAGTACACGGAGTACAGGGAGTACAGGGAGTAAAGGGAGTACAGGGAGTACAGGGAGTACAGGGAGTACAGGGAGTACACGGAGTACAGGGAGTACAGGGAGTACACGGAGTACAGGGAGTACAGCGAGTACACGGAGTACAGGGAGTACAGGGAGTACAGGGAGTACAGCGAGTACACGGAGTACAGGGAGTACAGGGAGTACAGGGAGTACAGCGAGTACAGCGAGTACACGGAGTACAGGGAGTACAGGGAGTACAGGGAGTACACGGAGTACAGGGAGTACACGGAGTACAGGGAGTACAGGGAGTACAGGGAGTACAGGGAGTACAGGGAGTACACGGAGTACAGGGAGTACAGGGAGTACAGGGAGTAAAGGGAGTACAGGGAGTACAGGGAGTACAGCGAGTACAGGGAGTACAGGGAGTACAGGGAGTACAGCGAGTACACGGAGTACAGGGAGTACAGGGAGTACAGGGAGTACAGCGAGTACACGGAGTACAGGGAGTACAGGGAGTACAGGGAGTACAGGGAGTACAGCGAGTACACGGAGTACAGGGAGTACAGGGAGTACAGGGAGTACAGCGAGTACACGGAGTACAGGGAGTACACGGAGTACAGGGAAAACAGGGAGCACAGGGAGTACAGGGAGTACACAGAGTACAGGGAGTACAGGGAGTACAGGGAGTACAGGGAAAACAGGGAGTACAGGGAGTACAGGGAGTACACGGAGTACAGGGAGTACAGGGAGTACAGGGAGTACACGGAGTACAGGGAGTACAGGGAGTACAGGGAGTACAGGGAGTACAGCGAGTACAGCGAGTACAGGGAGTACAGGGAGTACACGGAGTACACGGAGTACAGGGAGTACAGGGAGTACAGGGAGTACAGGGAGTACACGGAGTACAGGGAGTACAGGGAGTACAGGGAGTACAGGGAGTACAGCGAGTACACGGAGTACAGGGAGTACAGGGAGTACAGGGAGTACAGCGAGTACAGGGAGTACACGGAGTACAGGGAAAACAGGGAGTACAGGGAGTACAGGGAGTACAGGGAGTACAGGGAGTACAGGGAGTACAGGGAGTACAGGGAGTACACGGAGTACAGGGAGTACAGGGAGTACAGGGAGTACACGGAGTACAGGGAGTACAGCGAGTACAGCGAGTACAGGGAGTACAGGGAGTACACGGAGTACAGGGAGTACACGGAGTACACGGAGTACAGGGAGTACAGCGAGTACAGCGAGTACACGGAGTACACGGAGTACAGGGAGTACAGGGAGTACAGGGAGTACAGGGAGTACAGGGAGTACAGGGAGTACAGCGAGTACACGGAGTACAGGGAGTACAGGGAGTACAGGGAGTACACGGAGTACAGGGAGTACAGGGAGTACAGCGAGTACACGGAGTACAGGGAGTACAGGGAGTACAGGGAGTACAGGGAGTACAGGGAGTACAGCAAGTACACGGAGTACAGGGAGTACAGGGAGTACAGGGAGTACAGGGAGTACAGCGAGTACACGGAGTACAGGGAGTACAGGGAGTACAGGGAGTACAGCGAGTACAGGGAGTACAGGGAGTACAGGGAGTACAGGGAGTACAGCGAGTACACGGAGTACAGGGAGTACAGGGAGTACAGGGAGTACAGGGAGTACAGGGAGTACAGCGAGTACAGCGAGTACACGGAGTACAGGGAGTACAGGGAGTACACGGAGTACAGGGAGTACAGGGAGTACAGGGAGTACAGGGAGTACAGGGAGTACACGGAGTACAGGGAGTACAGGGAGTACACGGAGTACAGGGAGTACAGGGAGTACAGCGAGTACAGGGAGTACAGGGAGTACAGGGAGTACAGGGAGTACAGGGAGTACAGGGAGTACACGGAGTACAGGGAGTACAGGGAGTACAGGGAGTACAGGGAGTACAGGGAGTACAGGGAGTACAGGGAGTACAGGGAGTACACGGAGTACAGCGAGTACAGGGAGTACAGGGAGTACAGGGAGTACACGGAGTACAGGGAGTACAGGGAGTACAGGGAGTACACGGAGTACAGGGAGTACAGGGAGTACAGGGAGTACAGGGAGTACAGGGAGTACACGGAGTACAGGGAGTACAGGGAGTACAGGGAGTACACGGAGTACAGGGAGTACAGGGAGTACAGCGAGTACAGGGAGTACACGGAGTACACGGAGTACACGGAGTACAGGGAGTACAGGGAGTACAGGGAGTACAGGGAGTACACGGAGTACAGGGAGTACAGGGAGTACAGCGAGTACAGGGAGTACAGGGAGTACAGGGAGTACAGCGAGTACAGGGAGTACAGGGAGTACAGGGAGTACACGGAGTACAGGGAGTACTGGGAGTACAGGGAGTACAGGGAGTACAGGGAGTACAGCGAGTACAGGGAGTACAGGGAGTACAGGGAGTACAGCGAGTACAGGGAGTACAGGGAGTACAGGGAGTACACGGAGTACAGGGAGTACACGGAGTACAGCGAGTACAGGGAGTACAGGGAGTACACGGAGTACAGCGAGTACAGGGAGTACAGGGAGTACAGGGAGTACACGGAGTACAGGGAGTACTGGGAGTACAGCGAGTACAGGGAGTACAGGGAGTACACGGAGTACAGGGAGTACAGGGAGTACACGGAGTACACGGAGTACAGGGAGTACTGGGAGTACAGGGAGTACAGCGAGTACAGTGAGTACAGCGAGTACAGGGAGTACAGGGGAGTACAGGGAGTACAGGGAGTACACGGAGTACACGGAGTACAGGGAGTACTGGGAGTACAGCGAGTACAGGGAGTACAGCGAGTACAGGGAGTACAGCGAGTACAGGGAGTACACGGAGTACAGGGAGTACACGGAGTACAGGGAGTACACCGACAGGGCGGTGCTTATTTTCTATACATGATCCGCTTATTATTCAGCCATTTTCCAACTGAACACACACAACATAAACTTCTACACTTTTATGAAGGTCCAAAGGTTTATTTAATGACTTCCGCGACAAATAGTTCCCAAAAGTTTGCGCGTTGCTCGGCCACGTTTGGCTAGGCTAGAAGCAGCGAGGCTAGCAGCTAGCCTAGCTACTTAGCTGAAGGTGCAGTTGGAGGAGGTGGTGAATCTCTGGGTAAGTTGAAAGTCAGACTCACGATTCCCCGACTTCTCTCTCAGTGACGGGACAGATAGTGTCGCTGCTACGTACGAGCGGAGTGATATGAAAACACCGACTCAGAGGAACTTTATCAGGAAATAATGACCGGGAGAACGATGGGAAATCCCATTCAAATCAACGGAGCTTCTGCTTACGTTGTGAAGAGCCGTATAATAAACGGGAGTAAAGGGAGTAAAGGGAGTAAAGAGGAGAACTGTCAGGAGAGTATAGGGGAGGATAACTCACACTTCAGGCTCCTCGTCCACATTTGTCCGTATATAACTGTTGTGACCTGTTTTCCCCGTAGGGACGTTTCTTCGGTGAACGTCAGTGTGAACCTGTACGTGGTGAGCGAGCCGTGGCTGTTCTCCGTGGCCTGGTGCTGCGGCGTCCAATCAGTGACCACCAACGCTCCACAGCTGCTCAGTCACATGACCCGGCCCCTCCTGCTCATGGTACGCACTCACCCACATCTGTAAAGATAACACAGACTCACCAACATCTGCAACCATGAAACACTCAGCAACATCTGTAACGATAACACAGACTCACAAACAAATGATAAAGTGCCTCATGTGGGGCAAAACATGTGGGGCGAAGCGTAAAAGAAAATGTGGTTTCAGGGTTTGGGTAATACAGTTATGTCTATGAGTGTCCTCACAAAGATAGCATCACAAACCCGTGTGTGTGTGTGTGTGTCAGAGTCCGGCCGAGTACCGCCTGATGTGGACCCTCACTGACCTGCTGTCTCTGGCTCTGGTGCTGCTCGTCTTCTGCTTCCACTGGTGAGTAACATCTGGACCGTCTCCTTCACAACCTTTACCTGCAGCCGGAGCCGCTGCAGATCCACGGCTGCAGATCCAGAGCTGCAGATCCGGGGCTGCAGATCCGGGGCTGCAGATCCGGGGCTGCAGATCCAGGGACTGCAGATCCGGGGCTGCAGATCCACGACTGTAAACCAACATTTTACAAACATGACCTCACAGCTCCAGAGTCTGTGATCCATAATCTGACCTGAGACTGACTTTTCCTCATGGATCTGTGAGGGTTTGACTCCGCCCTCTTTGCTCCTCTTTGCTCCTCTTTGCTCCTCTTTGCTCCACAAGTAGAAAAACACGAGTCCGTCTGAGTTTCTGGACTGACAGAAGAATAAACTCTCCTCCTCGTCTCTTCTGTCGATCCTAAATCTGTTTTCACTGTTTACATTCTGCACATCCTGTTCTGTTCTCTGTGTGAGCGTCACAGCGCCTCCCACAGGCCTGGAGGAGGAACCACAGCGCCGCCCACAGGCCTGGAGGAGGAACCACAGACCTGAGTCCACATTACATGAAAAAGATCCAAGTCTAGTTTCACCAAATGAAACATGGGGATTTTCTGAGCGGATAAAAAGGGGAACTAGACTGATGTGACAGATGTGACAGATGTGACAGACTGATGTGTGACAGATGTGACTGATGTTCTGCAGGTGGAGGGAGCGAGCGCTGACCTTCGGCTCGGGGTCAAAGGTCACGCTGGACACCGGCACCTACAGCAAGTTCCCGACAGGTCAAAGTTCAGGTTTGTGTTCGGTTACAGTCGTGTTGAAACGCCTCAGACTCAGGCGTTTCAGACCCGGGGTTAAAGAAGCCTGTGTATTATTATATTATTATTATTATTATTAATATATTATACTGTATATTAGTATATTGTACTGTATAACATTAGATTATACTGTATATTATTATATTATACTGTTTATTATTATACATATTATTTCTGTGACTTTGTTCTTACATTGACCTGAAAAAAACGAGACTTTATTGTGTGTTTTTCAGAGCTCAGTGAAGTTTGGTCTGTGTCCAGTGTGGGCTCCCAGGGGCCTCCACCAGGGGCCGCTCTCCCCTCCAGCTGAGGCTCCACCAGGGGCCGCTCTCCCCTCCAGCTGAGGCTCCACCAGGGGCCGCTCTCCCCTCCACCAGGGGCCTCCACCAGGGGCCGCTCTCCCCTCCACCAGGGGCCTCCACCAGGGGCCGCTCTCCCCTCCAGCTGAGGCTCCACCAGGGGCCTCCACCAGGGGCCACTCTCCCCTCCAGCTGAGGCTCCAGGGGCCTCCACCAGGGGCCTCCACCAGGGGCCTCCACCAGGGGCCGCTCTCCCCTCCTCCTGTGGTCATTTTTGTTTTTGTTTTTGTTTCTTCACATCTCGTTTTTAAGAAGCTTTTAGATTTGGGATAAGCCTGGATAATCACAGTGTTCTCCTCGGGTTCTCCTCGTGTTCTCCTCATGTTTTCATGGATTATTCCTGACGTTTATTACAGATTATTCGATGATGATTTTTCTCATTTGTTTAGAACCTTTAGAATGAAAGTGATTTTGAACCTGAGCTCCTTCACACCAGTGAGATCCTCATTTGAAAGCTAAGACCTAAAGTGTAAATCTCTCAAATCAAGGACAAAAGCAGTGATTTTTTACTCCTGATGACCCACAGCGCCCCCTGCAGGAGGAAAGACGTTAAAGACAGAGTATATTTATATGATTGTACATTTATAACTTTGAATAAAACCACTGAATGATTGTGATTAACGTGACTTTGTTTATGAATAAAACGACATTTGATCAAACAAACGCGTGTCATGGACGATACAAACCTCTGGCGCTCTCTGGTGGCGCAAACATGTATTACACGTGTTTTCACTGCATCACTGGACACTTTTTATCATAAACATCAGACCTGATTGACCTCTGACCTCCCGCCTGAACCCAGCACATTGTCTCCATTGTCTTTGGCTTTACCCAAATCTAAAAGCTCCGACAAAAAACTCATCCAAACAAATCCTTTTCCTTGTGTTGCTGCTGCTTTAACCCTTTTAGATTTGGGCAAAGTGGAACTGAGGTAAAAGTGGTTCGGCCTCTGAACTGACCCGAGTGCCTGGTCTCAAGTTCGACTTCACCGAGGCCGTGGGAACCCAGGGTGCTGAGGGCGCTGCAGCACCCCCTGGTGGATAGTTTGTGAAGTGCAGGCAATATCAACCCCTTAACTCCCACCTGAACCGAGCACATTTTCTCCAGCTTTACCCCAATCCAAAAGGTGAGAAAATAGCGACAAAACTGAGACGAAAACAAGGAGGGAAATGTGAAAAAAGTGAGAAAACATTAATGAAAAAGTGACAAAAAATTTACAAAAATTCGACAAAAATTTGACAAAAAAGTGAGAAAAATTTGATGAAAAATTGAGGAAAAAATGGACTAAAAAGTGATAAGAATTTGAATAATTTGACGAAAAAATGACAAAAAATTTACAAAAACTTGACAAAAAAATGAGAATAATTTTGATGAAAAAGTGACAAAAAAGTCACAAACATTTGACAAAAATGAGACAAAAGTGATGAAAAATGTGAGGAAAAAGATCCATTTAGTTTTGTAGGTCTTTCAGATGAGGCGTTACACTGGCCTACAGGATTTGAGTAAAGCTGAACTGGAGAAAATGCTCTCGGTTCAGGCGGGAGTTAAGAGGTTAATAAATAGGATTTATGCACAGAAAAGTATTTTGGGGGTAAGTTTTGTCCCTCAGCGCCCCCTAACTTAAACATCTTCCCACGGCTCTGGACTTCACAAAGGTTCATGAAAATAAGGGGCAACACGTGGTCTTAGCTTTCAAATGAGGCCTACGGGCCCAGACCAGAAGCTTTTAGATTTGGGTAAAGCTGAACACAGAGAATGTGCTCGGTGAAGGCGGGTCAGAGGTTCATTTCAGAACCGACTTTTTAATCAAACTGAAGCAACATTGACTGAGTAATCTGTAAAAACTCTGATGGCGGCCATTTTAGGGATAGGTTTGCCTGAGTCCTCCTAGGAACGCCCCCACCTCCTGGAGACGTTTAAAGCAGAACACGCCCTCTTTAAAGCAGAACATGCCCTCTTTAAAGCAGAACACGCCCTCTTTAAAACAGAACACGCCCTCTTTAAAGCAGAACACCCCCTCTTTAAAGCAGAACACGCCCTCTTTAAAGCAGAACACGCCCTCTTTAAAGCAGAACACCCCCTCTTTAAAGCAGAACACGCCCTCTTTAAAGCAGAACACGCCCTCTTTAAGGAAACTGAAGCCGCTTTAAAGCCTAAAGACAAACTCTGCCTGAAACGGAGGAAACGTTCTGATCCAGAGTCAGATTTCGAGCTGACGTTTGACTCAAATGTGACGCTTTAATGAAAATAAGGCCTTGATTTTGGCACAGTTTATTTAATGACTTTAATGAAACTCAGTGCAGAGGTTTTTAAAGGTGCAAACACAGAAACATCTGTTTAAAGTCTGTTTTTAGACGACGCCGACTTCTTCTTCTCGCTCGTTTGTTCCCGGCGGCGTCTGGATCCATGGGCGTTGCCGCGGCGACGGCGGCCGGGTCACTTGGCGTTGCCGCGGGCCGTCCTCTGCTTGGTCATGGTGGTGAGCATCTGGCTGATGTACGACGTCAGGAGGTCGTCCATTTTGTAACCCTGGTGACGAAGGTTAAAGTGGTCAGTGTGAAACAGAGTCTTCTGAAGAACATCTGGACCAGTGTGGAACATCTGGACCAGTGTGAAACATCTGGACCAGTGTGGAACATCTGGACGAGTGTGAAACATCTGGACCAGTGTGGAACATCTGGACGAGTGTGAAACATCTGGACCAGTGTGGAACATCTGGACGAGTGTGAAACATCTGGACCAGTGTGAAACATCTGGACCAGTGTGAAACATCTGGACGAGTGTGAAACATCTGGACCAGTGTGAAACATCTGGACCAGTGTGAAACATCTGGACGAGTGGAGGAGCTGATGTTCAAACTGTGATGAAACGTATTGTTTTTACCTAGATCTGGTTCAGAGAAACTTTCATAAACGTTAGCGTCGTATGAGCTAGCAGTCGTAGCTAGGGATGCACCGATACCAATACCAGTATCGGGTATCGGGCCGATACCACATGCTTGTACTCATACTCGTACTCATTCATGAGGTCCCGATACCAGAAACCGATACCATTTGACGTGCGGCCAGCGCAGCTACGAGGCGCGGCTACGAGGCGCAGCTACGAGGCGCAGCTACGAGGCGCAGCTACGAGGCGCAGCTCTCAGCTGAGGAGAGAAAATAGCAACAAACTGGAGAATTCTTCAGTGTAAATACAATAATCCACATAGAGCTGACTTTATTACAGACTGCGCCTCTAAACCAGAGTCTGAGCTGGATTTAACCAGAGCTTAATGTTGTTAAGCAGCGTCTGCAGTGTTTACAACATACAGGCTAACGATGCTAACTCGCTGCAGCGTCTGCAGAGTTTACAACATACAGGCTAACGTTGCTAACTCGCGGCTAGCGCAGTTTTGGCCATTCTGACGCTGTTTTAAGCCCAGAGGTTTATTCATCTGAAAAACTAACCCAGCGACTAAAAAGTCCTCAGAAAATCCAAAGTAAAGACATACAGCATGTTTATATTGAGCGAAAATGAGCTGCAGCAGAACAATGAAAACGCTGTAGCTTCTCGCTAAGTTACTACAAACACACGAGAAAATCTACAGGAGCTGAAGTAAAGACGAAAAGAGACCATTTAAGAAACATCTCAATACTATTGTTAAGATAGATAGATAGATAGATAGATAGATAGATAGATAGATAGATAGATAGATAGATAGATAGATAGATAGATAGATAGATAGATAGATAGATCAGCACAATTCTAATAACTGCTCTTAAATGTGTCGCCGACTTTACTTAAGGAAATGTACATGAGTAAATTAACTAATTACAAACCAATCTGCTGTGGAAAAAAGTACGAATGTTGAAGAAAATGCCTTGTACTCGTATCGGTATTCGGTATCGGCGAGTACTTAAATCCAAGTACTCGTACTCGTATCGGTTTTAGAAAAAGTGGTATCGGTGCATCCCTAGTCGTAGCATTAGCCGTTTTGTAGCGTATGAGTTTAACCAGGCGGACGCTCTGAGGTCGAAGGTCGTCACTTTCAAGAGGGAAAAACACCAGTTACCTGGAACGCACCGTAATGTTTGTCTAAAAGGCAGCACAGTTTAGGAACGAGCCGGACAAATAATTTAGTTTATTTGTTCATTTGAGCAGTTAAAATTCTGCTCAAAAGGAGTGGGCCGAAGCAAAAGCTTATAGACGCCCACCCCGAAATCAAATAAAGAAAACTGTTCACTCAGAGACGACGCCGCGGCGAGAACGAGGCATTTGTTACAGATTCACCTTCACGAACATTAGAGAAGAACAGCGTTGGTCTGTGGGATCCTTTTGTTGTCAGAGGTTTGGGGGCGGGGCTCAGAGGTTTGGGGGCGGGGCTCAGAGGTTTGGGGTGGGGCTCAGAGGTTTGGGGGCGGGGCTCAGAGGTTTGGGGGCGGGGCTCAGAGGTTTGGGGGCGGGGCTCAGAGGTTTGGGGTGGGGCTCAGAGGTTTAGGGCGGGGCTCAGAGGGTTTGAACGAGGCCCAATGAGAAGCTCTGACCTGGGACTGAGTCGTGAATAAACCGGTTTGCACCGAGTTCATATCAGCTGCTAATGAGGTCAATATCAGACTCGTGTTGACTAGAGGCAGATGAACATCTGGACAGACTCGTGTTGACTAGAGGCAGATGAACATCTGGACTGACTCGTGTTGACTAGAGGCAGATGAACATCTGGACTCACCAGGCTGGTCTCACACAGCAGTTTGCTGCCTCGCACCAGGTTCCCGATGGTGATGTGGAAGTAGGAGTTTCCGCTGCTCCAGTTGGAGATCTTGGTGAAGGAGTGAGTGGTCAGGACGTCCTGAGGGCACACAGAGTTCAGAGGTCAGAGGTCAGAGGACAGAGGTCGGAGGTCAGAGGTCAGAGGTCAGAGGACAGAGGACAGAGGACAGAGGTCAGAGGTCATGAACCCTGATAAAGGATCAGGCGGGTCAGGGCGGGACCTTGGTCTTGGGGTCGATGAGGCTGACTCCGTGCTTGTTGATGGCGATGAGCAGCGTCTCGGGGAAGTGCGGGTCCGTGGTTTGCTGAAGCACAAGGACAAAAACACACCTGAGTCACGAGTTCGAGTCCCACAGGCTTTAATGTGTGCTCGTGTTCTGTGCAGATGCTTTTTCTGCCGTCTCCCACCAAGGAAATGACCATGACACAGACGTGCGGGAGGACGTTTTACAAACTTAAAAAACAATTCTAAACTTCTACATTGTTAAAAAGAAATATTCAAAAACTTTTTCGAACAGTTACAAAAACTTTCAAAAAAATTCAACAATTTCAAAAAAGTTTCTGACAGTTCTCTGACAGTTAAAACCTGCTGCATCTCTTAAACTAAACCCGGGAAACACCTTGACTTCGAAGAAGGCGGAGCCGAAGGTGGGCCACTTGTAGAGGATCTTGAGGAAGGCGAGCTTGGCCTCCTCTCGGGTTCTGGAGTGTTTGTTGAGCAGCGACAGGATGGACTGTAAAGGAAACACGTGAGAGAAGATTCAGTTTCAGGTCTGAGTCAGTTCTTCTTCTCAGGATGGACTGTAAAGAGTGGACTGTAAAGAGTGGACTGTAAAGGATGGACCGTAAAGGATGGACTGTAAAGGGTGGACTGTAAAGGATGGACTGTAAAGGCTGGACTGTAAAGGGTGGACTGTAAAGGGTGGACTGTAAAGGATGGACTGTAAAGGGTGGACTGTAAAGGATGGACTGTAAAGGATGGACCGTAAAGGATGGACTGTAAAGGATGGACTGTAAAGGATGGACTGTAAAGGCTGGACTGTAAAGGGTGGACTGTAAAGGGTGGACTGTAAAGGGTGGACTGTAAAGGATGGACTGTAAAGGATGGACTGTAAAGGATGGACTGTAAAGGATGGACTGTAAAGGATAGACTGTAAAGGGTGGACTGTAAAGGGTGGACTGTAAAGGATGGACTGTAAAGGATGGACTGTAAAGGATGGACTGTAAAGGATGGACTGTAAAGGATGGACTGTAAAGGATGGACTGTAAAGGATGGACTGTAAAGGATGGACTGTAAAGGATGGACTGTAAAGAGTGGACTGTAAAGGCTGGACTGTAAAGGATGGACTGTAAAGGATGGACTGTAAAGGATGGACTGTAAAGGGTGGACTGTAAAGGATGGACTGTAAAGGGTGGACTGTAAAGGATGGACTGTAAAGGGTGGACTGTAAAGGATGGACTGTAAAGGGTGGACTGTAAAGGGTGGACTGTAAAGGATGGACTGTAAAGGATGGACTGTAAAGGATAGACTGTAAAGGGTGGACTGTAAAGGGTGGACTGTAAAGGATGGACTGTAAAGGATGGACTGTAAAGGATGGACTGTAAAGGATGGACTGTAAAGGATGGACTGTAAAGGATGGACTGTAAAGGATGGACTGTAAAGGATGGACTGTAAAGGATGGACTGTAAAGAGTGGACTGTAAAGGCTGGACTGTAAAGGATGGACTGTAAAGGATGGACTGTAAAGGATGGACTGTAAAGGGTGGACTGTAAAGGATGGACTGTAAAGGGTGGACTGTAAAGGATGGACTGTAAAGGGTGGACTGTAAAGGATGGACTGTAAAGGGTGGACTGTAAAGGGTGGACTGTAAAGGATGGACTGTAAAGGATGGACTGTAAAGGATGGACTGTAAAGGATGGACTGTAAAAGGTGGACTGTAAAGGGTGGACTGTAAAGGATGGACTGTAAAGGATAGACCGTAAAGGATGGGCTGTAAAGGATGGACTGTAAAGGATGGACTGTAAAGGATAGACCGTAAAGGATGGGCTGTAAAGGATGGACTGTAAAGAGTGGACTGTAAAGGGTGGACTGTAAAGGATAGACTGTAAAGAGTGGACTGTAAAGGGTGGACTGTAAAGGCTGGACTGTAAAGGATGGACTGTAAAGGATGGACTGTAAAGGATGGACTGTAAAGGATGGACTGTAAAGGATAGACCGTAAAGGATGGGCTGTAAAGGATGGACTGTAAAGAGTGGACTGTAAAGGGTGGACTGTAAAGGATAGACTGTAAAGAGTGGACTGTAAAGGGTGGACTGTAAAGGCTGGACTGTAAAGGATGGACTGTAAAGGATGGACTGTAAAGGATGGACTGTAAAGGGTGGACTGTAAAGGATGGACTGTAAAGGATGGACTGTAAAGGCTGGACTGTAAAGGATGGACTGTAAAGGATGGACTGTAAAGGATGGACTGTAAAGGGTGGACTGTAAAGGATGGACTGTAAAGGACGGACTGTAAAGGATGGACTGTAAAGGATGGACTGTAAAGGACGGACTGTAAAGGATGGACTGTAAAGGGTGGACTGTAAAGGATAAACTGTAAAGGATGGACTGTAAATGATGGACTTTAAAGAGTGGACTGTAAAGGATGGACTGTAAAGGATGGACTGTAAAGGATGGACTGTAAATGATGGACTTTAAAGAGTGGACTGTAAAGGATGGACTGTAAAGGATGGACTGTAAAGGATGGACTGTAAATGATGGACTTTAAAGAGTGGACTGTAAAGGATGGACTGTAAAGCATGGACTGTAAAGGATGGACTGTAAAGGATGGACTGTAAAGGATGGACTGTAAAGGGTGGACTGTAAAGGATGGACTGTAAAGAGTGGACTGTAAAGGCTGGACTGTAAAGGATGGACTGTAAAGAGTGGACTGTAAAGGCTGGACTGTAAAGGATGGACTGTAAAGAGTGGACTGTAAAGGCTGGACTGTAAAGGATGGACTGTAAAGAGTGGACTGTAAAGGCTGGACTGTAAAGGATGGACTGTAAAGAGTGGACTGTAAAGGATGGACTGTAAAGGATGGACTGTAAAGGATGGACTGTAAAGGGTGGACTGTAAAGGGTGGACTGTAAAGAATGGACTGTAAAGGATGGACTGTAAAGGATGGACTGTAAAGGATGGACTGTAAAGGGTGGACTGTAAAGGGTGGACTGTAAAGAATGGACTGTAAAGGATGGACTGTAAAGGATGGACTGTAAAGGATGGACTGTAAAGGATGGACTGTTAAGGATGGACTGTAAAGGGCGGACTGTAAAGGGTGGACTGTAAAGGGTGGACTGTAAAGAATGGACTGTAAAGGATGGACTGTAAAGGATGGACTGTAAAGGATGGACTGTAAAGGATGGACTGTTAAGGATGGACTGTAAAGGATGGACTGTAAAGGATAGACTGTAAAGGATGAGCTGTAAAGGATGGACTGTAAAGGATGGACTGTAAAGGGTGGACTGTAAAGGATGGACTGTAAAGGATGGACTGTAAAGGATGGACTGTAAAGGATGGACTGTAAAGAGTGGACTGTAAAGGATGGACTGTAAAGGATGGACTGTAAAGGATGGACTGTAAAGGATGGACTGTAAAGGATGGACTGTAAAGGATGGACTGTAAAGGATGGACTGTAAAGGATGGACTGTAAAGGGTGGACTGTAAAGGGTGGACTGTAAAGAGTGGACTGTAAAGGATGGACTGTAAAGGATGGACTGTAAAGGATGGGCTGTAAAGAGTGGACTGTAAAGGATGGACTGTAAAGGATGGACTGTAAAGGATGGACTGTAAAGGATGGACTGTAAAGGATGGACTGTAAAGGGTGGACTGTAAAGGGTGGACTGTAAAGAGTGGACTGTAAAGGATGGACTGTAAAGGATGGACTGTAAAGGATGGACTGTAAAGGATGGACTGTAAAGGATGGACTGTAAAGGATGGACTGTAAAGGATGGACTGTAAAGGATGGACTGTAAAGGATGGACTGTAAAGGGTGGACTGTAAAGGGTGGACTGTAAAGGATGGATTGTAAAGTGTGGACTGTAAAGGATGGACTGTAAAGAGTGGTTGTAAAGGATGGACTGTAAAGGGTGAACTGTAAAGGATGGATTGTAAAGGATGGACTGTAAAGGATGGACTGTAAAGGATGGATTGTAAAGGGTGGACTGTAAAGGATGGACTGTAAAGGATGGACTGTAAAGAGTGGACTGTAAAGGATGGACTGTAAAGAGTGGTTGTAAAGGATGGACTGTAAAGGATGGACTGTAAAGGATGGACTGTAAAGGGTGGACTGTAAAGGATGGACTGTAAAGGATGGACTGTAAAGGATGGACTGTAAAGGGTGGACTGTAAAGGATGGACTTTAAAGGATGGACTGTAAAGGATGGACTGTAAAGAGTGGACTGTAAAGGATGGACTGTAAAGGATGGACTGTAAAGGATAGACTGTAAAGGATAGACTGTAAAGAATGGACTGTAAAGGATAGACTGTAAAGAATGGACTGTAAAGGATGGACTGTAAAGAATGGACTGTAAAGGATAGACTGTAAAGAATGGACTGTAAAGGATAGACTGTAAAGAATGGACTGTAAAGGATGGACTGTAAAGGATAGACTGTAAAGAGTGGACTAAAAAGGATGGACTGTAAAGGATGGACTGTAAAGGATAGACTGTAAAGAATGGACTGTAAAGGATAGACTGTAAAGAATGGACTGTAAAGGATGGACTGTAAAGAATGGACTGTAAAGGATAGACTGTAAAGAATGGACTGTAAAGGATAGACTGTAAAGAATGGACTGTAAAGGATGGACTGTAAAGGATAGACTGTAAAGAGTGGACTAAAAAGGATGGACTGTAAAGGATGGACTGTAAAGGATGGACTGTAAAGAATGGACTGTAAAGGATGGACTGTAAAGGATGGACTGTAAAGGATGGACTGTAAAGGATGGACTGTAAAGGATGGACTGTAAAGGATGGACTGTAACGGATGGACTGTAAAGTGTGGACTGTAAAGGATGGACTGTAAAGGGTGGATTGTAAATAGTGGACTGTAAAGGGTGGACAGTAAAGGATGGACTGTAAAGGACTGACTGTAAAGGATGGACTGTTAAGGATGGACTGTAAAGGATGGACTGTAAAGGGTGGACTGTAAAGGATGGACTGTAAAGGATAGACTGTAAAGGGTGGACTGTAAAGGATGGACTGTAAAGGATAGACTGTAAAGGATGGACTGTAAAGGATGGACTGTAAAGGATGGACTGTAAAGGATGGGCTGTAAAGAATGGACTGTAAAGGATAGACTGTAAAGGATGGACTGTAAAGGATGGACTGTAAAGGATGGACTGTAAAGGATGGGCTGTAAAGAATGGACTGTAAAGGATGGACTGTAAAGGGTGGACTGTAAAGGATGGACTGTAAAGAGTGGACTGTAAAGGGTGGACTGTAAAGGATGGACTGTAAAGGAAGGACTGTAAAGGGTGGACTGTAAAGGATAGATCGTAAAGGATAGACTGTAAAGGATGGACTGTAAAGGGTGGACTGTAAAGAGTGGACTGTAAAGGATGGACTGTAAAGGATGGATCGTAAAGGATGGACAGTAAAGGATGGACTGTAAAGGGTGGACTGTAAAGGATGGACTGTAAAGGACGGACTGTAAAGGATGGACTGTAAAGAGTGGACTGTAAAGGATGGACTGTAAAGGATGGACTGTAAAGGACGGACTGTAAAGGATGGACTGTAAAGGGTGGACTGTAAAGGATGGACTGTAAAGGACGGACTGTAAAGGATGGACTGTAAAGGATGGACTGTAAAGGGTGGACTGTAAAGGATGGACTGTTAAGGACGGACTGTAAAGGGTGGACTGTAAAGGATGGACTGTAAAGAATGGACTGTAAAGGATGGACTGTAAAGGATGGACTGTAAAGGGTGGACTGTAAAGGATGGACCGTAAAGGATGGACTGTAAAGGATGGACTGTAAAGAATGGACTGTAAAGGATGGACTGTAAAGGATGGACTGTAAAGGATGGACTGTAAAGAATGGACTGTAAAGGATGGACTGTAAAGGGTGGACTGTAAAGGATGGACTGTAAAGGGTGGACTGTAAAGGATGGACCGTAAAGGATGGACTGTAAAGGATGGACTGTAAAGAATGGACTGTAAAGGATGGACTGTAAAGGATGGACTGTAAAGGATGGACTGTAAAGAATGGACTGTAAAGTGTGGACTGTAAAGAGTGGACAGTAAAGGATGGACTGTAAAGTGTGGACTGTAAAGAGTGGACAGTAAAGGATGGACTGTAAAGGATGGACAGTAAAGGATGGACTGTAAAGGATGGACAGTAAAGGATGGACTGTAAAGGATGGACTGTAAAGAGTGGACTGTAAAGGATGGACTGTAAAGGATGGACTGTAAAGAGTGGACTGTAAAGGATGGACTGTTAAGGATGGACTGTAAAGGGTGGACTGTTAAGGATGGACTGTAAAGGATGGACCATAAAGGATGGACTGTAAAGGATGGACTGTAAAGGGTGGACTGTTAAGGATGGACTGTAAAGGATGGACTGTAAAGGATGGACTGTTAAGGATGGACTGTAAAGGATGGACTGTAAAGGGTGGACTGTAAAGGATGGACTGTTAAGGATGGACTGTAAAGGGTGGACTGTTAAGGATGGACTGTAAAGGATGGACTGTAAAGGATAGACTGTAAAGGATGGACTGTAAAGGATGGACTGTAAAGGACGGACTGTAAAGGATGGACTGTTAAGGATGGACTGTTAAGGATGGACTGTAAAGGATGGACTGTAAAGGGTGGACTGTAAAGGGTGGACTGTAAAGGGTGGACTGTAAAGGATGGACCGTAAAGGAAACAGGTGCGAGAGAAGTTTCAGTTTCAGGTCTGAGCTGGCTCTTCTCACCCTCTTCCAGTCGTCGGGCGGCAGCAGGCGGGTCATGTCCTGAGGAACCAGCTCCTTCAGGACTTTGTTGATGTTGTGGAGGTGGGAGCGCTCGTCCTCGTACTTCACTCTGTAGATGAGCGCGGCGAGCTGCAGCGCCTCGTCCCGGGTGCATTTGTGATACCCTCGCAGGTACTTGGGCAGCTCCTGCTCGGACACAGGGGAGTCAGTGTCACCGGGGGTTCACCAGGCACCACAGAGCTCAACCACAGGGCCACAAAGAGAGAAGCTAAATATAACTTTTCAACTAAAAGAAGTCAAAGAGTGAGAGTCAACGGTGAACTCTCTGACCAGTGCACTGTTTCGACAGGCTCACCCCAAGGTTCTGTTCTCTCACCCCTGTTGTTTATATTGTACAGTAGCAGGTGTCAGAGTGACCATGAAAACAGAATCATCTTAAAATACGCAGATGACTCAGTTATTGTAAGTCTACTTCACAAAAATGAGAGTCAGCGTGGCCCAGTTGTTGAGGATTTTGTCAAATGGTGAGATGAGTCTTATCTTCTCTTGAACGTTGCAAAAACAAAAGATCTGATCATCGACTTTAGGAAGAGCGCTCTCCCACATGTTGTAACACATATAAAGTGGAGTGTGTGGAGTCCTACAGGTATCTTGGAACAATTATAGATTGCAAACTGAATTTTAATGAAAACTGTGCTGCTGTTTGTAAAAGGGGTCACCAGCGACTGTATTGTCTTCGGAAACTGTCCTTCTTTCATGTAGATAAAACTGTGATGACACTTTTCTATCGGGCGTTCATGGAAGCGACCCGAGCTCTGCCTGGTCGCCTGGTACGGGAGCTCCTCTGTTCCCGTACAAAAACGCCCTGAATCAGCCGGTCAAGTCCTCGGCCTCAGACCAGTGTGGACTTTCTGCAGGACAGACAGTTCGAGAGGACGAATCATCGTAAAGACACTGAGCAGCCTTTGCATTCAGAGTTTCGATGCTTCCGTCTGGGCGTCGGTTTTTGATGCCAATAAGCCACACAAACCGTTTTAAGAAAAGCTTTGTTCCCGCTTCCCTTTCCTTTATGAACAAGTCGGGATCAAATCACCCCTGACACGGCTTTTTATCTTTGTTACTGTCAAGTGGCTTAAACTTCAGTTGTTTCTGCACCAAAGGCACATCCTGTTAGTATCTGGAGACTTGCAAGTTTTATATTCAAATATGTGATGTTTTATCTGTGTATTATGTGTTTTAATGTGTCGACTAGTTCTCAGAATTGCAAGACGAATTTACCCACGGGTACAAATAAATTAACCTAACCTAAATAACTTGTGTTACTCACTTACTGTGAGGCCAGAGACACAGGAGCAAAGAAATAAATAAATACACTGACCCTCCCCGACCCTCATCACTATGGAAACATGAGCCTGTAGGAGAAACACCCAGGCCATCAGAGACGTCAAAGACAAAGCTGAAGCTCAGAGACCCAGGACACTCAGAGAAACTCAGATCATGAACATCACACACATGGATTTGCTCAATAATGTTCTAGGGTTAAATAAAAACGAAAGCGACGTGACGCTGGAACATCGCTGCACAGTGAGGAGAGAGTCATGTGACCTGGTAGAAGTGGAAGATGGAGTCCGCCATGGCGTCCTTCCCGGGCGTGGTGTTGGTCCACAGCTTCTTCATGAAGAACACCTGGTACGTGAGCGGCGCCGGCGGAGATCCTGTCGACACGCGAGACCGAACATGAGACGGAGAGACGAGGAACTGAGACGAGAAACTGAGACGAGAAACTGAGACGAGAAACTGAGACGAGAAACTGAGACGAGGAACTGAGACGAGGAACTGAGACGAGAAACTGAGACGAGAAACTGAGACGAGGAACTGAGACGAGGAACTGAGCCGAGAAACTGAGACGAGAAACTGAGACGAGAAACTGAGACGAGAAACTGAGACGAGAAACTGAGACGAGAAACTGAGACGAGAAACTGAGACGAGAAACTGAGACGAGAAACTGAGACGAGAAACTGAGCCTCGTCACTGACGGTTCAAAACACGTCGTACCGTCTTTAACGTGCCGCGCCTTCTTGATCCAGTCCGTCAGGTGCCTCACGAAGTCAAAGAAGAAGTCTCCATCAGGAACGCTGATCACCTGGAACAGAGGCAGAACATCTGTACAGTTTAAACAACAGAGGCAGAACATCTGTACAGTTTAAACATCGGTGCAGCTCAGGGCGTTTCACAGTCTGGTTCAGTCGACACAACGAGGCCAATCTGCTTCACATCCTCAGTTTGTCTCTCCTGGTTCCTGCAGTTCCCTCTCCTCGTTTCTCCTCCTCGAGTCTGGCTCTCCCTGTATTTAACCATGTAAGCGTGTGTTAAACGTGTCAGACCTTGTCCGTGATCTTGACGAACAGACTGAAGCCCTCGGACGACTTGAGCTGCAGCCGAGCCGAGATGTTCTGGCAGAAGTCTTTGGCTTTGGTGCTGGACTCCACCTCGAACACCTGCAGAGACGTTACAGGCGTGTTACTGCAGCTCCACACGTGTTATTACAGCTCCACGCGTGTTACATGTGGCTGTACCTCGTCAGAGTCGTCGGGGAAGTAGACCTTGTGGAAGATCTGCGTGGTCTTGTGCTGAATGGCCTCCACCTCCACCAGATGAGGGGGGTACTTCCTGCAGCCGCTCCTGTATGTGGAGAGGACACAGTTACAGCTTTGTTCATCCAGGGTTTCACGTGTAAGTCTCATCTGCACATGCGTGTGTTCAATCAGGTCCTTAAAGGAACAGGCCACCGTTTTTCCACACTGAGATATGTTCTTACCTGAGCTGTGACGAGTTCTTTAGGACCTGTCTGATCTTCAGTCACGTAAACACAGCGCAGACGGCGTTAGCATTTAGCCTCTCCCTCTCTCCTCTATAGCTCCAAAACAGGTCAAGATAGAAGCTACCAAGCTCTTCCACGTTTTCCCTATTTAAATATGGTTACGTGAAGTGTTCCACTACAAAGTATAATTACACACAATTAAACAATGTGGATTTTCTAAGCGGATAAAAGGGGGGACTATATTGTGAGGCGTAATAATACCAGGAGTAGTTTGAAATCCGCGCAGTTATCTTCACTTTACTGTGTGGATGCCATAGTTCCCCCTTTTATCCGCTTAGAAAATCCACATTGTTTAATTGTGTGTAATTATACTTTGTAGAGGAACACTTCACGTAACCATATTTAAATAGGGAAAACGTGGAAGAGCTTGGTAGCTTCTATCTTGACCTGTTTTGGAGCTATAGAGGAGAGAGGGAGAGGCTAAATGCTAACGCCGTCTGCGCTGTGTTTACGTGACTGAAGATCAGACAGGTCCTAAAGAACTCGTCACAGCTCAGGTAAGAACATATCTCAGTGTGGAAAAACGGTGAACTGTTCCTTTAACTTAGGCCCAAAGAACCCACGCAGCTGCTGACACGTGTGAGTGAGTTCAAGGACGTGGACGCTGAAGCTTCTTTGCCATAACAGTGAACAGTCACGGCTTTGGGTTGAAGACCGTCAGGGCGGCTCTGTCGGCAGGTTGGAGATACAGGACCGGGATCAGCCCGACACTCACACTATTCAAATCATTTAGATTCATCCAGGAATCACAGAGAGCGGTGTCTTTGTAAAACATGTGAAAACATACATTGAAATGACAAACATATGTGTGGAGGTGGATCTCGTCCACCTTCCTCTTAACGGCGACATGAGGTCACAGATTCAGACCCTGGACTTCTTTGTTTCCTGTTTTATATCTGTGCGTTGTTATGGAAATCTGGACCATTAGTTGTTTCTTCCTCTCATCATGTCACATCTGCTTTATGGACATTTGACCATCACATACAGTGACCTCAGTGAGCATCTCCTCATGTACCAGAGTTCAGGTGCATGTTTGTGTCTGAGTTGGTGCGATCGGGCGGGGGGATTTCTGTCCTCACTCACTCTGCTCTCACATCAGCTTATCTCTCTCTCATGGTCATTGGCAGTTGTTTACTTGTCCACGGCGCCTTATGTATCTCAACAATGTAAGACTCCTTTGACCATTACATCATTGGGTCCGCTTGACCGAGGTCAGGGCATCTGATGTAGAATTTAAGATATGGTGTTTGTGTCCTCGCTTTGGCGACATTTGTCTTATACATGTCGTCAGAGTCTCTGAATGTCTGAGGTCAATCTGACCCATTACACCATAGGGGCAGTTCCATAATCGTATGATCATTGTGCTGTGTCTGTGTATAAATACTGTGAGCTGTGAACTGTTCTTGATGTGTCTCCATATGCATATGTTAAATAAACCTGCTAAATAAATGTTATGTTAAATAAACCTGATTCATGACAACTTCTCTCCGGTTTTCATTTAATAGAAGAAGAAGAAGAAGATCTTTATTTATACAGCGCCTTTCACAGACATATGGTCACAAAGCGCTTTACATGATACAATTGTACGTTCACTCCATACTCGGTGTAAACTACGTTTGTAGCTTCAGTTTCCCCTGGGGGAGACTGTCAGAAGCGCTTTCGCAACTCTGCGCCAACGGACCCTCTGACACCACCACACATTCACTCACACACATCATTCATCCTGGCCTATTGTGCATGTTTTTAATGGTAGGGGAAACCGGAGCACCCGGAGGAAACCTACGCAGACACGGGGAGAACATGCAAACTCCACACAGAAAGGCCCAGGTGGGAATCGAACCCAGACCTTCTAGCTGTGAAGCGAGAGCACTAACCACTGCGCTACTGTGCCGCCACATATATGTATGTCTCTAGAATATATAATATGGTCTCATTGTTTACCATAACAATTGGCGTTGTCGGCAAAACTTTTGAGTGATCCTTTGTCCTCACGTAGTGAGCAGTGTTGGCCACATGGAAGCCTCATTTTTTTTTTTCAGCCTCAAGCCTCGCAATTTGGAGACGGGCGACTGCGTCACTCCGTGGGGGAGAACGTCGCCTAGTTTCTCCAACTATGAACAAGGACCAGGCGTCACTTTTGTTCAGTTCTTTCCGTTTGTCGCTGTCCTGGTTTAAGCTCATGTTGGAACAGGCTCCACAGCCTCGACAAAACTCTTTAAATCATCAACTTTCCCGCAGTTGAAATGGTCTAAATCAGAGCTGTCTTAGTAGCTTAATGCTAATATCTACTTCCACACTTCAAACTACTGTAATAATGCGACTGCTGCCGCCCACCAGCCTGAGAGACTCTGAACTCCACATCCTGCTCTGGCCTGACTTTTCACTCTTTTGAGATTTTGCAGCATCTGAGACTGAAGCAAAACCAAGAAAAAGCGAGAGAAATGTTCTGAACAATGAGCTCCACAGTCCCACCTCCTCCTTCTATAAAAGACTTCTATAAAAATGTAAGAGTAAGTTAGGAAGAGTTTAAAGGTTTTACCGTAGAGCCTTCTGCAGGCGCTGCATGCAGTCCGGAGCCAGGGGGCAGTGTTTCTGAGCCTGGAGGAACTTGTGCACATGAGGAAGGAGGATGTTACTGGGAGGAAACAGCCCCGTGCAGAGCCAGAGCAGCTCCCAGCCTTTCTCCTCACTGTATCTGAAAAACAAACACAGTTACAGCCTTTGTCCTCACTGTGTCTGAGAAACAAACACATTTACAGCCTTAGTCCTCACTGTGTCTGGGAAACAAACACATTTACAGCCTTTGTCCTCACTGTGTCTGAGAAACAAACACAGTTACAGCCTTTGTCCTCACTGTGTCTGAGAAACAAACACATTTACAGCCTTTGTCCTCACTGTATCTGAGAAACAAACACATTTACAGCCTTTGTCCTCACTGTGTCTGAGAAACAAACACATTTACAGCCTTTGTCCTCACTGTGTCTGAGAAACAAACACATTTACAGCCTTTGTCCTCACTGTATCTGAGAAACAAACACATTTACAGCCTTTGTCCTCACTGTGTCTGAGAAACAAACACATTTACAGCCTTAGTCCTCACTGTGTCTGAGAAACAAACACATTTACAGCCTTTGTCCTCACTGTGTCTGAGAAACAAACACATTTACAGCCTTAGTCCTCACTGTATCTGAGAAACAAGCACATTTACAGCCTTTCTCCTCACTGTGTCTGAGAAACAAACACATTTACAGCCTTTGTCCTCACTGTGTCTGAGAAACAAACACATTTACAGCCTTAGTCCTCACTGTATCTGAGAAACAAGCACATTTACAGCCTTTCTCCTCACTGTATCTGAGAAACAAACACATTTACAGCCTTTGTCCTCACTGTGTCTGAGAAACAAACACATTTACAGCCTTAGTCCTCACTGTGTCGGAGAAACAAACACATTTACAGCCTTTGTCCTCACTGTATCTGAGAAACAAACACATTTACAGCCTTAGTCCTCACTGTGTCTGAGAAACAAACACATTTACAGCCTTTGTCCTCACTGTGTCTGAGAAACAAACACATTTACAGCCTTTGTCCTCACTGTGTCTGAGAAACAAACACAGTTACAGCCTTTGTCCTCACTGTGTCTGAGAAACAAACACATTTACAGCCTTAGTCCTCACTGTATCTGAGAAACAAACACATTTACAGCCTTTGTCCTCACTGTGTCTGAGAAACAAACACATTTACAGCCTTTGTCCTCACTGTATCTGAGAAACAAACACATTTACAGCCTTTGTCCTCACTGTGTCTGAGAAACAAACACATTTACAGCCTTAGTCCTCACTGTATCTGAGAAACAAACACATTTACAGCCTTTGTCCTCACTGTATCTGAGAAACAAACACAGTTACAGCCTTTGTCCTCACTGTGTCTGAGAAACAAACACAGTTACAGCCTTAGTCCTCACTGTGTCTGAGAAACAAACACATTTACAGCCTTTGTCCTCACTGTGTCTGAGAAACAAACACATTTACAGCCTTAGTCCTCACTGTGTCTGAGAAACAAACACATTTACAGCCTTAGTCCTCACTGTGTCTGAGAAACAAACACATTTACAGCCTTTGTCCTCACTGTGTCTGAGAAACAAACACATTTACAGCCTTTGTCCTCACTGTGTCTGAGAAACAAACACATTTACAGCCTTTGTCCTCACTGTGTCTGAGAAACAAACACATTTACAGCCTTTGTCCTCACTGTATCTGAGAAACAAACACATTTACAGCCTTAGTCCTCACTGTATCTGAGAAACAAACACATTTACAGCCTTAGTCCTCACTGTATCTGAGAAACAAACACATTTACAGCCTTTGTCCTCACTGTGTCTGAGAAACAAACACATTTACAGCCTTTGTCCTCACTGTGTCTGAGAAACAAACACATTTGAAGCCTTAGTCCTCACTGTATCTGAGAAACAAACACATTTACAGCCTTAGTCCTCACTGTATCTGAGAAACAAACACATTTACAGCCTTAGTCCTCACTGTATCTGAGAAACAAACACATTTACAGCCTTAGTCCTCACTGTGTCTGAGAAACAAACACATTTACAGCCTTTGTTGACTCTCGTGAGTGATACTTAAAGCCGTACTTGACGTTGTCGGCTCTCGTGAGTGATATTTAAAGGCGTACTTGACGTTGTCGGCTCTCGTGAGTGATACTTAAAGCCGTACTTGACGTTGTCGGCTCTCGTGAGTGATATTTAAAGCCGTACTTGACGTTGTCGGCTCTCGTGAGTGATACTTAAAGCCGTACTTGATCTCGTGAGTGATACTTAAAGCCGTACTTGACGTTGTCGGCTCTCGTGAGTGATGTTTAAAGTCGTACTTGACGGTGTCGGCTCTCGTGAGTGATACTTAAAGTCGTACTTGATCTCGTGAGTGATACTTAAAGCCGTACTTGACGGTGTCGGCTCTCGTGAGTGATATTTAAAGCCGTACTTGGCGTTGTCGGCTCTCGTGAGTGATGTTTAAAGTCGTACTTGGCGTTGTCGGCTCTCGTGAGTGATACTTAAAGTCGTACTTGATCTCGTGAGTGATACTTAAAGTCGTACTTGACGGTGTCGGCTCTCGTGAGTGATATTTAAAGGCGTACTTGACGGTGTCGGCTCTCGTGAGTGATACTTAAAGGCGTACTTGACGGTGTCGGCTCTCGTGAGTGATGTTTAAAGTCGTACTTGGCGTTGTCGGCTCTCGTGAGTGATACTTAAAGTCGTACTTGACGGTGTCGGCTCTCGTGAGTGATACTTAAAGTCGTACTTGACGGTGTCGACTCTCGTGAGTGATACTTAAAGTCGTACTTGACGTTGTCGGCTCTCGTGAGTGATATTTAAAGTCGTACTTGGCGGTGTCGGCTCTCGTGAGTGATACTTAAAGGCGTACTTGACGTTGTCGGCTCTCGTGAGTGATATTTAAAGTCGTACTTGACGGTGTCGGCTCTCGTGAGTGATACTTAAAGGCGTACTTGACGGTGTCGGCTCTCGTGAGTGATATTTAAAGCCGTACTTGACGGTGTCGGCTCTCGTGAGTGATACTTAAAGGCGTACTTGACGGTGTCGGCTCTCGTGAGTGATATTTAAAGCCGTACTTGGCGGTGTCGGCTCTCGTGAGTGATACTTAAAGTCGTACTTGACGGTGTCGGCTCTCGTGAGTGATACTTAAAGGCGTACTTGTCGTTGTCGACTCTCGTGAGTGATACTTAAAGCCGTACTTGACGTTGTCGACTCTCGTGAGTGATATTTAAAGCCGTACTTGGCGGTGTCGGCTCTCGTGAGTGATACTTAAAGTCGTACTTGACGGTGTCGGCTCTCGTGAGTGATACTTAAAGGCGTACTTGACGGTGTCGGCTCTCGTGAGTGATATTTAAAGCCGTACTTGACGTTGTCGGCTCTCGTGAGTGATACTTAAAGCCGTACTTGACGTTGTCGACTCTCGTGAGTGATATTTAAAGCCGTACTTGGCGGTGTCGGCTCTCGTGAGTGATACTTAAAGTCGTACTTGACGGTGTCGGCTCTCGTGAGTGATACTTAAAGTCGTACTTGACGGTGTCGGCTCTCGTGAGTGATATTTAAAGTCGTACTTGGCGTTGTCGGCTCTCGTGAGTGATATTTAAAGCCGTACTTGGCGTTGTCGGCTCTCGTGAGTGATACTTAAAGTCGTACTTGGCGTTGTCGGCTCTCGTGAGTGATATTAAAGTCGTACTTGACGGTGTCGGCTCTCGTGAGTGATACTTAAAGTCGTACTTGGCGTTGTCGGCTCTCGTGAGTGATACTTAAAGCCGTACTTGGCGTTGTCGGCTCTCGTGAGTGATACTTAAAGTCGTACTTGACGTTGTCGGCTCTCGTGAGTGATATTTTAAGTCGTACTTGACGTTGTCGGCTCTCGTGAGTGATATTTAAAGCCGTACTTGGCGTTGTCGGCTCTCGTTAGTGATACTTAAAGCCGTACTTGACGTTGTCGGCTCTCGTGAGTGATACTTAAAGCCGTACTTGACGGTGTCGGCTCTCGTGAGTGATATTTAAAGTCGTACTTGGCGTTGTCGGCTCTCGTGAGTGATATTTAAAGCCGTACTAGGCGTTGTCGGCTCTCGTGAGTGATATTTAAAGCCGTACTTGACGTTGTCGGCTCTCGTGAGTGATATTTAAAGCCGTACTTGACGTTGTCGGCTCTCGTGAGTGATACTTAAAGTCGTACTTGACGTTGTCGGCTCTCGTGAGTGATATTTAAAGTCGTACTTGGCGGTGTCGGCTCTCGTGAGTGATATTTAAAGTCGTAGTTGACGGTGTCGGCTCTCGTGAGTGATATTTAAAGGTGTACTTGACGTTGTCGGCTCTCGTGAGTGATATTTAAAGTCGTACTTGACGGTGTCGGCTCTCGTGAGTGATACTTAAAGTCGTACTTGACGGTGTCGGCTCTCGTGAGTGATACTTAAAGGCGTACTTGGCGTTGTCGGCTCTCGTGAGTGATATTTAAAGGCGTACTTGACGTTGTCGGCTCTCGTGAGTGATACTTAAAGCCGTACTTGACGGTGTCGGCTCTCGTGAGTGATATTTAAAGTCATACTTGACGGTGTCGGCTCTCGTGAGTGATATTTAAAGCCGTACTTGACGGTGTCGGCTCTCGTGAGTGATACTTAAAGTCGTACTTGACGGTGTCGGCTCTCGTGAGTGATACTTAAAGTCGTACTTGACGGTGTCGGCTCTCGTGAGTGATATTTAAAGCCGTACTTGACGGTGTCGGCTCTCGTGAGTGATATTTAAAGTCGTACTTGGCGGTGTCGGCTCTCGTGAGTGATATTTAAAGTCGTACTTGACGGTGTCGGCTCTCGTGAGTGATACTTAAAGCCGTACTTGACGGTGTCGGCTCTCGTGAGTGATACTTAAAGTCGTACTTGGCGTTGTCGGCTCTCGTGAGTGATATTTAAAGTCGTATTTGACGTTGTCGGCTCTCGTGAGTGATACTTAAAGTCGTACTTGACGGTGTCGGCTCTCGTGAGTGATACTTAAAGTCGTACTTGACGTTGTCGGCTCTCGTGAGTGATACTTAAAGTCGTACTTGACGGTGTCGGCTCTCGTGAGTGATATTTAAAGTCGTACTTGGCGTTGTCGGCTCTCGTGAGTGATACTTAAAGTCGTACTTGGCGTTGTCGGCTCTCGTGAGTGATACTTAAAGTCGTACTTGGCGTTGTCGGCTCTCGTGAGTGATATTTAAAGTCGTATTTGACGTTGTCGGCTCTCGTGAGTGATACTTAAAGTCGTACTTGACGTTGTCGGGTTTGTCGGCTCTCGTGAGTGATATTTAAAGGTGTACTTGACGGTGTCGGCTCTCGTGAGTGATATTTAAAGTCGTACTTGGCGTTGTCGGCTCTCGTGAGTGATATTAAAGTCGTACTTGACGTTGTCGGCTCTCGTGAGTGATACTTAAAGTCGTACTTGACGGTGTCGGCTCTCGTAAGTGATATTTAAAGTCGTACTTGGCGTTGTCGGCTCTCGTGAGTGATATTTAAAGTCGTACTTGACGTTGTCGGCTCTCGTGAGTGATATTAAAAGTCGTACTTGGCGTTGTCGGCTCTCGTGAGTGATACTTAAAGTCGTACTTGACGGTGTCGGGTTTGTCGGCTCTCGTGAGTGATATTTAAAGTCGTACTTGACGTTGTCGGCTCTCGTGAGTGATATTAAAAGTCGTACTTGGCGTTGTCGGCTCTCGTGAGTGATATTAAAGGCGTACTTGGCGTTGTCGGCTCTCGTGAGTGATACTTAAAGTCGTACTTGACGGTGTCGGGTTTGTCGGCTCTCGTGAGTGATATTTAAAGCCGTACTTGACGGTGTCGGCCCTCGTGAGTGATACTTAAAGTCGTACTTGACGGTGTCGGCTCTCGTGAGTGATATTTAAAGTCGTACTTGACGTTGTCGGCTCTCGTGAGTGATACTTAAAGTCGTACTTGACGGTGTCGGCTCTCGTGAGTGATATTTAATGTCGTACTTGACGGTGTCGGCTCTCGTGAGTGATATTTAATGTCGTACTTGACGTTGTCGGCTCTCGTGAGTGATATTAAAGTCGTACTTGACGTTGTCGGCTCTCGTGAGTGATACTTAAAGGCGTACTTGACGGTGTCGGCTCTCGTGAGTGATACTTAAAGCCGTACTTGACGGTGTCGGCTCTCGTGAGTGATATTAAAGTCGTACTTGACGTTGTCGGCTCTCGTGAGTGATACTTAAAGTCGTACTTGACGGTGTCGGCTCTCGTGAGTGATATTTAAAGTCGTACTTGACGTTGTCGGCTCTCGTGAGTGATACTTAAAGTCGTACTTGGCGTTGTCGGCTCTCGTGAGTGATACTTAAAGTCGTACTTGACGTTGTCGGCTCTCGTGAGTGATACTTAAAGTCGTACTTGACGTTGTCGGCTCTCGTGAGTGATATTTAAAGCCGTACTTGGCGTTGTCGGCTCTCGTGAGTGATACTTAAAGCCGTACTTGACGTTGTCGGCTCTCGTGAGTGATATTTAAAGGCGTACTTGACGTTGTCGGCTCTCGTGAGTGATACTTAAAGTCGTACTTGACGTTGTCGGCTCTCGTGAGTGATACTTAAAGTCGTACTTGGCGTTGTCGGCTCTCGTGAGTGATACTAAAAGTCGTACTTGACGGTGTCGGCTCTCGTGAGTGATACTTAAAGCCGTACTTGACGTTGTCGGCTCTCGAGAGTGATATTTAAAGTCGTACTTGACGGTGTCGGCTCTCGTGAGTGATACTTAAAGTCGCACTTGACGTTGTCGGCTCTCGTGAGTGATACTTAAAGTCGTACTTGACGGTGTCGGCTCTCGTGAGTGATACTTAAAGTCGTACTTGGCGTTGTCGGCTCTCGTGAGTGATACTTAAAGGCGTACTTGGCGTTGTCGGCTCTCGTGAGTGATACTTAAAGTCGTACTTGTCGGTGTCGGCTCTCGTGAGTGATACTTAAAGTCGTACTTGGCGTTGTCGGCTCTCGTGACTGATATTTAAAGTCGTACTTGACGGTGTCGGCTCTCGTGAGTGATGTTTAAAGCCGTACTTGACGGTGTCGGCTCTCGTGAGTGATATTTAAAGCCGTACTTGACGGTGTCGGCTCTCGTGAGTGATATTTAAAGCCGTACTTGACGGTGTCGGCTCTCGTGAGTGATGTTTAAAGTCGTACTTGGCGTTGTCGGCTCTCGTGAGTGATGTTTAAAGTCGTACTTGACGGTGTCGGCTCTCGTGAGTGATACTTAAAGCCGTACTTGACGGTGTCGGCTCTCGTGAGTGATGTTTAAAGTCGTACTTGACGGTGTCGGCTCTCGTGAGTGATACTTAAAGTCGCACTTGACGTTGTCGGCTCTCGTGAGTGATACTTAAAGTCGCACTTGACGTTGTCGGCTCTCGTGAGTGATACTTAAAGCCGTACTTGACGGTGTCGGCTCTCGTGAGTGATACTTAAAGTCGTACTTGACGGTGTCGGCTCTCGTGAGTGATGTTTAAAGTCGTACTTGACGGTGTCGGCTCTCGTGAGTGATACTTAAAGTCGCACTTGACGTTGTCGGCTCTCGTGAGTGATACTTAAAGTCGTACTTGACGGTGTCGGCTCTCGTGAGTGATACTTAAAGTCGCACTTGACGTTGTCGGCTCTCGTGAGTGATACTTAAAGTCGTACTTGGCGGTGTCGGCTCTCGTGAGTGATACTTAAAGTCGTACTTGGCGTTGTCGGCTCTCGTGAGTGATATTTAAAGCCGTACTTGGCGTTGTCGGCTCTCGTGAGTGATACTTAAAGCCGTACTTGACGTTGTCGGCTCTCGTGAGTGATATTTAAAGTCGTACTTGGCGTTGTCGGCTCTCGTGAGTGATACTTAAAGTCGTACTTGACGTTGTCGGCTCTCGTGAGTGATACTTAAAGTCGTACTTGACGTTGTCGGCTCTCGTGAGTGATACTTAAAGTCGTACTTGACGTTGTCGGCTCTCGTGAGTGATACTTAAAGTCGTACTTGGCGTTGTCGGCTCTCGTGAGTGATACTTAAAGTCGTACTTGTCGTTGTCGGCTCTCGTGAGTGATACTTAAAGTCGTACTTGGCGTTGTCGGCTCTCGTGAGTGATATTAAAGGCGTACTTGTCGTTGTCGGCTCTCGTGAGTGATATTTAAAGTCGTACTTGACGTTGTCGGCTCTCGTGAGTGATACTTAAAGGCGTACTTGTCGTTGTCGGCTCTCGTGAGTGATACTTAAAGTCGTACTTGGCGTTGTCGGCTCTCGTGAGTGATACTTAAAGTCGTACTTGTCGTTGTCGGCTCTCGTGAGTGATACTTAAAGTCGTACTTGGCGTTGTCGGCTCTCGTGAGTGATACTTAAAGTCGTACTTGACGTTGTCGGCTCTCGTGAGTGATATTTAAAGGCGTACTTGTCGTTGTCGGCTCTCGTGAGTGATACTTAAAGTCGTACTTGGCGTTGTCGGCTCTCGTGAGTGATACTTAAAGTCGTACTTGTCGTTGTCGGCTCTCGTGAGTGATACTTAAAGTCGTACTTGGCGTTGTCGGCTCTCGTGAGTGATATTAAAGGCGTACTTGTCGTTGTCGGCTCTCGTGAGTGATATTAAAGGCGTACTTGTCGTTGTCGGCTCTCGTGAGTGATATTTAAAGTCGTACTTGACGGTGTCGGCTCTCGTGAGTGATATTTAAAGCCGTACTAGGCGTTGTCGGCTCTCGTGAGTGATATTTAAAGCCGTACTTGACGTTGTCGGCTCTCGTGAGTGATATTTAAAGTCGTACTTGACGGTGTCGGCTCTCGTGAGTGATATTTAAAGTCGTACTTGACGTTGTCGGCTCTCGTGAGTGATATTTAAAGGCGTACTTGACGGTGTCGGCTCTCGTGAGTGATACTTAAAGTCGTACTTGACGGTGTCGGCTCTCGTGAGTGATACTTAAAGTCGTACTTGTCGTTGTCGGCTCTCGTGAGTGATACTTAAAGTCGTACTTGACGGTGTCGGCTCTCGTGAGTGATATTTAAAGTCGTACTTGACGGTGTCGGCTCTCGTGAGTGATATTTAAAGTCGTACTTGACGTTGTCGACTCGTGAGTGATACTTAAAGGCGTACTTGACGGTGTCGGCTCTCGTGAGTGATATTTAAAGTCGTACTTGACGTTGTCGGCTCTCGTGAGTGATACTTAAAGCCGTACTTGACGGTGTCGGCTCTCGTGAGTGATATTTAAAGTCGTACTTGGCGTTGTCGGCTCTCGTGAGTGATATTTAAAGTCGTACTTGACGGTGTCGGCTCTCGTGAGTGATACTTAAAGGCGTACTTGACGTTGTCGGCTCTCGTGAGTGATACTTAAAGTCGTACTTGACGTTGTCGGCTCTCGTGAGTGATATTTAAAGGCGTACTTGACGGTGTCGGCTCTCGTGAGTGATACTTAAAGTCGTACTTGACGTTGTCGGCTCTCGTGAGTGATACTTAAAGTCGTACTTGACGTTGTCGGCTCTCGTGAGTGATATTTAAAGGCGTACTTGACGGTGTCGGCTCTCGTGAGTGATACTTAAAGTCGTACTTGACGTTGTCGGCTCTCGTGAGTGATACTTAAAGCCGTACTTGACGTTGTCGGCTCTCGTGAGTGATACTTAAAGTCGTACTTGACGTTGTCGGCTCTCGTGAGTGATACTTAAAGCCGTACTTGACGTTGTCGGCTCTCGTGAGTGATACTTAAAGCCGTACTTGACGGTGTCGGCTCTCGTGAGTGATACTTAAAGTCGTACTTGACGGTGTCGGCTCTCGTGAGTGATATTTAAAGTCGTACTTGACGGTGTCGGCTCTCGTGAGTGATACTTAAAGGCGTACTTGACGTTGTCGGCTCTCGTGAGTGATACTAAAAGTCGTACTTGACGTTGTCGGCTCTCGTGAGTGATACTTAAAGTCGTACTTGACGTTGTCGGCTCTCGTGAGTGATACTTAAAGGCGTACTTGGCGTTGTCGGCTCTCGTGAGTGATACTTAAAGTCGTACTTGACGTTGTCGGCTCTCGTGAGTGATATTTAAAGTCGTACTTGGCGTTGTCGGCTCTCGTGAGTGATATTTAAAGGCGTACTTGACGGTGTCGGCTCTCGTGAGTGATACTTAAAGGCGTACTTGACGGTGTCGGCTCTCGTGAGTGATACTTAAAGTCGTACTTGACGGTGTCGGCTCTCGTGAGTGATACTTAAAGTCGTACTTGGCGTTGTCGGGTTTGTCGGCTCTCGTGAGTGATACTTAAAGCCGTACTTGACGGTGTCGGCTCTCGTGAGTGATATTTAAAGTCGTACTTGGCGGTGTCGGCTCTCGTGAGTGATACTTAAAGTCGTACTTGACGGTGTCGGCTCTCGTGAGTGATATTTAAAGCCGTACTTGACGGTGTCGGCTCTCGTGAGTGATACTTAAAGGCGTACTTGACGGTGTCGGCTCTCGTGAGTGATACTTAAAGTCGTACTTGACGGTGTCGGCTCTCGTGAGTGATACTTAAAGTCGTACTTGACGGTGTCGGCTCTCGTGAGTGATACTTAAAGGCGTACTTGACGGTGTCGGCTCTCGTGAGTGATACTTAAAGTCGTACTTGGCGTTGTCAGCTCTCGTGAGTGATACTTAAAGTCGTACTTGATCTCGTGAGTGATACTTAAAGTCGTACTTGGTGTTGTCGGCTCTCGTGAGTGATACTTAAAGTCGTACTTGGTGTTGTCGGCTCTCGTGAGTGATACTTAAAGTCGTACTTGGCGTTGTCAGCTCTCGTGAGTGATACTTAAAGTCGTACTTGGCGTTGTCAGCTCTCGTGAGTGATACTTAAAGTCGTACTTGATCTCGTGAGTGATACTTAAAGTCGTACTTGGTGTTGTCGGCTCTCGTGAGTGATACTTAAAGGCGTACTTGACGGTGTCGGCTCTCGTGAGTGATACTTAAAGTCGTACTTGGCGTTGTCAGCTCTCGTGAGTGATACTTAAAGTCGTACTTGGTGTTGTCGGCTCTCGTGAGTGATACTTAAAGTCGTACTTGGCGTTGTCGGCTCTCGTGAGTGATACTTAAAGTCGTACTTGACGTTGTCGGCTCTCGTGAGTGATACTTAAAGTCGTACTTGGCGTTGTCAGCTCTCGTGAGTGATACTTAAAGTCGTACTTGGTGTTGTCGGCTCTCGTGAGTGATACTTAAAGTCGTACTTGGCGTTGTCAGCTCTCGTGAGTGATACTTAAAGTCGTACTTGGTGTTGTCGGCTCTCGTGAGTGATACTTAAAGTCGTACTTGGCGTTGTCAGCTCTCGTGAGTGATACTTAAAGTCGTACTTGGCGTTGTCGGCTCTCGTGAGTGATACTTAAAGGCGTACTTGACGTTGTCGGCTCTCGTGAGTGATATTTAAAGTCGTACTTGACGTTGTCGGCTCTCGTGAGTGATATTAAAGCCGTACTTGGCGTTGTCGGCTCTCGTGAGTGATACTTAAAGTCGTACTTGGCGTTGTCAGCTCTCGTGAGTGATGTTTAAAGTCGTACTTGGCGTTGTCGACTCTCGTGAGTGATGTTTAAAGGCGTACTTGACGGTGTCGGCTCTCGTGAGTGATGTTTAAAGTCGTACTTGACGGTGTCGGCTCTCGTGAGTGATATTTAAAGTCGTACTTGGCGTTGTCGGCTCTCGTGAGTGATATTTAAAGTCGTACTTGACGTTGTCGGCTCTCGTGAGTGATACTTAAAGTCGTACTTGACGGTGTCGGCTCTCGTGAGTGATACTTAAAGTCGTACTTGACGTTGTCGGCTCTCGTGAGTGATACTTAAAGTCGTACTTGACGTTGTCGGCTCTCGTGAGTGATACTTAAAGCCGTACTTGACGTTGTCGGCTCTCGTGAGTGATATTTAAAGCCGTACTTGACGGTGTCGGCTCTCGTGAGTGATATTTAAAGTCGTACTTGACGTTGTCGGCTCTCGTGAGTGATACTTAAAGTCGTACTTGACGTTGTCGGCTCTCGTGAGTGATACTTAAAGTCGTACTTGACGTTGTCGGCTCTCGTGAGTGATACTTAAAGTCGTACTTGACGTTGTCGGCTCTCGTGAGTGATACTTAAAGGCGTACTTGACGTGTCGGCTCTCGTGAGTGATACTTAAAGCCGTACTTGACGGTGTCGGCTCTCGTGAGTGATATTTAAAGCCGTACTTGACGTGTCGGCTCTCGTGAGTGATGTTTAAAGTCGTACTTGTCGTTGTCGGCTCTCGTGAGTGATATTTAAAGTCGTACTTGTCGTTGTCGGCTCTCGTGAGTGATACTTAAAGTCGTACTTGACGGTGTCGACTCTCGTGAGTGATACTTAAAGTCGTACTTGACGGTGTCGGCTCTCGTGAGTGATACTTAAAGTCGTACTTGACGTTGTCGGCTCTCGTGAGTGATGTTTAAAGTCGTACTTGACGGTGTCGGCTCTCGTGAGTGATGTTTAAAGTCGTACTTGACGGTGTCGGCTCTCGTGAGTGATACTTAAAGTCGTACTTGACGGTGTCGGCTCTCGTGAGTGATGTTTAAAGGCGTACTTGACGTGTCGGCTCTCGTGAGTGATGTTTAAAGTCGTACTTGACGTGTCGGCTCTCGTGAGTGATGTTTAAAGCCGTACTTGACGTTGTCGGGTTTGTCGGCTCTCGTGAGTGATACTTAAAGTCGTACTTGACGGTGTCGGCTCTCGTGAGTGATGTTTAAAGTCGTACTTGACGGTGTCGGCTCTCGTGAGTGATACTTAAAGCCGTACTTGACGGTGTCGGCTCTCGTGAGTGATACTTAAAGTCGTACTTGACGTTGTCGGGTTTGTCGGCTCTCGTGAGTGATATTTAAAGGCGTACTTGACGTTGTCGGCTCTTTTGAGTGATATTTAAAGTCGTACTTGACGGTGTCGGCTCTCGTGAGTGATACTTAAAGTCGTACTTGACGTTGTCGGCTCTCGTGAGTGATACTTAAAGTCGTACTTGACGGTGTCGGCTCTCGTGAGTGATACTTAAAGTCGTACTTGGCGTTGTCGACTCTCGTGAGTGATATTTAAAGCCGTACTTGACGGTGTCGGCTCTCGTGAGTGATACTTAAAGTCGTACTTGACGGTGTCGGCTCTCGTGAGTGATACTTAAAGTCGTACTTGGCGTTGTCGACTCTCGTGAGTGATATTTAAAGCCGTACTTGGCGTTGTCGGCTCTCGTGAGTGATACTTAAAGCCGTACTTGACGTTGTCGACTCTCGTGAGTGATATTTAAAGCCGTACTTGACGGTGTCGGCTCTCGTGAGTGATACTTAAAGTCGTACTTGACGTCGTCGGCTCTCGTGAGTGATACTTAAAGCCGTACTTGACGTTGTCGGCTCTCGTGAGTGATACTTAAAGGCGTACTTGACGTTGTCGGCTCTCGTGAGTGATATTTAAAGTCGTACTTGACGGTGTCGGCTCTCGTGAGTGATATTTAAAGTCGTACTTGACGGTGTCGGCTCTCGTGAGTGATACTTAAAGCCGTACTTGACGTTGTCGGCTCTCGTGAGTGATACTTAAAGCCGTACTTGGTGTTGTCGGCTCTCGTGAGTGATACTTAAAGCCGTACTTGACGGTGTCGGCTCTCGTGAGTTATATTAAAGTCGTACTTGACGGTGTCGGCTCTCGTGAGTGATATTTAAAGTCGTACTTGACGGTGTCGGCTCTCGTGAGTGATACTTAAAGCCGTACTTGACGTTGTCGGCTCTCGTGAGTGATACTTAAAGGCGTACTTGACGGTGTCGGCTCTCGTGAGTGATATTTAAAGCCGTACTTGGCGTTGTCGGCTCTCGTGAGTGATATTTAAAGGCGTACTTGGCGGTGTCGGCTCTCGTGAGTGATGTTTAAAGTCGTACTTGACGGTGTCGGCTCTCGTGAGTGATACTTAAAGGCGTACTTGACGGTGTCGGCTCTCGTGAGTGATATTTAAAGGCATACTTGACGGTGTCGGCTCTCGTGAGTGATACTTAAAGCCGTACTTGACGGTGTCGGCTCTCGTGAGTGATACTTAAAGTCGTACTTGGCGTTGTCGGCTCTCGTGAGTGATACTTAAAGCCGTACTTGGCGTTGTCGGCTCTCGTGAGTGATATTTAAAGTCGTACTTGACGGTGTCGGCTCTCGTGAGTGATACTTAAAGTCGTACTTGATGTTGTCGGGTCTCGTGAGTGATACTTAAAGCCGTACTTGATGTTGTCGGGTCTCGTGAGTGATATTTAAAGTCGTACTTGACGGTGTCGGCTCTCGTGAGTGATACTTAAAGTCGTACTTGACGGTGTCGGCTCTCGTGAGTGATATTTAAAGTCGTACTTGACGGTGTCGGCTCTCGTGAGTGATACTTAAAGTCGTACTTGACGGTGTCGGCTCTCGTGAGTGATATTTAAAGTCATACTTGACGGTGTCGGCTCTCGTGAGTGATATTTAAAGTCGTACTTGACGGTGTCGGCTCTCGTGAGTGATACTTAAAGTCGTACTTGACGGTGTCGGCTCTCGTGAGTGATACTTAAAGTCGTACTTGACGTTGTCGGCTCTCGTGAGTGATACTTAAAGTCGTACTTGACGGTGTCGGCTCTCGTGAGTGATACTTAAAGTCGTACTTGACGGTGTCGGCTCTCGTGAGTGATACTTAAAGGCGTACTTGACGTTGTCGGCTCTCGTGAGTGATACTTAAAGGCGTACTTGACGTTGTCGGCTCTCGTGAGTGATACTTAAAGTCGTACTTGGCGGTGTCGGCTCTCGTGAGTGATACTTAAAGTCGTACTTGGCGTTGTCGGCTCTCGTGAGTGATATTTAAAGCCGTACTTGGCGTTGTCGGCTCTCGTGAGTGATACTTAAAGCCGTACTTGACGTTGTCGGCTCTCGTGAGTGATACTTAAAGTCGTACTTGGCGTTGTCGGCTCTCGTGAGTGATATTTAAAGCCGTACATGACGTTGTCGGCTCTCGTGAGTGATATTTAAAGTCGTACTTGGCGGTGTCGGCTCTCGTGAGTGATACTTAAAGTCGTACTTGACGTTGTCGGCTCTCGTGAGTGATACTTAAAGTCGTACTTGACGTTGTCGGCTCTCGTGAGTGATACTTAAAGTCGTACTTGACGTTGTCGGCTCTCGTGAGTGATACTTAAAGTCGTACTTGGCGTTGTCGGCTCTCGTGAGTGATACTTAAAGTCGTACTTGTCGTTGTCGGCTCTCGTGAGTGATACTTAAAGTCGTACTTGGCGTTGTCGGCTCTCGTGAGTGATATTAAAGGCGTACTTGTCGTTGTCGGCTCTCGTGAGTGATATTTAAAGTCGTACTTGACGTTGTCGGCTCTCGTGAGTGATATTTAAAGGCGTACTTGACGGTGTCGGCTCTCGTGAGTGATACTTAAAGTCGTACTTGACGGTGTCGGCTCTCGTGAGTGATACTTAAAGTCGTACTTGTCGTTGTCGGCTCTCGTGAGTGATACTTAAAGTCGTACTTGACGGTGTCGGCTCTCGTGAGTGATATTTAAAGTCGTACTTGACGGTGTCGGCTCTCGTGAGTGATATTAAAGGCGTACTTGACGGTGTCGGCTCTCGTGAGTGATATTTAAAGGCGTACTTGACGGTGTCGGCTCTCGTGAGTGATATTAAAGGCGTACTTGTCGTTGTCGGCTCTCGTGAGTGATACTTAAAGTCGTACTTGTCGTTGTCGGCTCTCGTGAGTGATACTTAAAGTCGTACTTGACGGTGTCGGCTCTCGTGAGTGATACTTAAAGTCGTACTTGGCGTTGTCGGCTCTCGTGAGTGATACTTAAAGTCGTACTTGACGGTGTCGGCTCTCGTGAGTGATATTTAAAGGCGTACTTGACGGTGTCGGCTCTCGTGAGTGATACTTAAAGCCGTACTTGGCGTTGTCGGCTCTCGTGAGTGATATTTAAAGTCGTACTTGGCGTTGTCGGCTCTCGTGAGTGATATTTAAAGTCGTACTTGACGTTGTCGGCTCTCGTGAGTGATACTTAAAGTCGTACTTGACGTTGTCGGCTCTCGTGAGTGATATTTAAAGTCGTACTTGACGGTGTCGGCTCTCGTGAGTGATACTTAAAGGCGTACTTGACGGTGTCGGCTCTCGTGAGTGATACTTAAAGTCGTACTTGACGGTGTCGGCTCTCGTGAGTGATATTTAAAGTCGTACTTGGCGTTGTCGGCTCTCGTGAGTGATATTTAAAGTCGTACTTGGCGTTGTCGGCTCTCGTGAGTGATACTTAAAGGCGTACTTGACGGTGTCGGCTCACGTGAGTGATACTTAAAGGCGTACTTGACGTTGTCGGGTTTGTCGGCTCTCGTGAGTGATATTTAAAGCCGTACTTGACGTTGTCGGGTTTGTCGGCTCTCGTGAGTGATATTTAAAGGCGTACTTGACGGTGTCGGCTCTCGTGAGTGATACTTAAAGCCGTACTTGACGGTGTCGGCTCTCGTGAGTGATACTTAAAGGCGTACTTGACGGTGTCGGCTCTCGTGAGTGATACTTAAAGCCGTACTTGACGTTGTCGGCTCTCGTGAGTGATACTTAAAGGCGTACTTGACGGTGTCGGCTCTCGTGAGTGATACTTAAAGGCGTACTTGACGTTGTCGGCTCTCGTGAGTGATACTTAAAGGCGTACTTGACGGTGTCGGCTCTCGTGAGTGATACTTAAAGCCGTACTTGACGGTGTCGGCTCTCGTGAGTGATACTTAAAGGCGTACTTGACGGTGTCGGCTCTCGTGAGTGATACTTAAAGTCGTACTTGACGTTGTCGGCTCTCGTGAGTGATATTAAAGGCGTACTTGACGGTGTCGGCTCTCGTGAGTGATACTTAAAGGCGTACTTGACGGTGTTGTCCGTGAGCTGCTTGAGGACCTGGCAGTAGACCTCGTCCTTGAGCGGCTCCGCCTTCAGCGCGGCCTCGAAGATCTGGTCCGTGAGCTCGTTGACGAAGCGCACACGCTTACACGGGTAGTCGCCCATGTACTTCATGACGGGTGAACACGTCAAGGGAAACACAACATACTTAATAACACATGTAATAAGACGCACAAATGTCCACTTTAAAACAGACAAACCTGGTTAATGTCAGGTTTAAATGTGTGGCTTTGTTTTGAGACATGTTAGTAATAACTCCCGCCTGAACTGAGCACATTTTCTCCAGTTTGGCTTTACCCCAATCCAAAAGCTTCTGGAAAAAAGCTGTGAAAATAGCAACAAAACTGAGACGAAAACAATGATGGAAATGTGACAAAAAAGTGACGAAATATTGATTAAAAAGTGGCAAAAATGTCACAAGAAATTCACAAAAAATTGACGAAAAACGACAAAAATGTGACAAAATGTTACAAATAAAAAAATAAAAAAATATGATAAAAAATTGACAAAAATGAGTTGAATATCCCCAAAAAAAATTAAGAAAAAAAAAAATGTGATGACGTGAGGAAAAAGAGCCTCTCGGTTCAGGCGGGAGTTAAGAGGTTAATAAACTAGTGGAAGGAAAAAATCTTAAGTGTCAAATGTTCCAAAAGTTTTCCCCAAAAAAGAAATTCTAGATTATTTTTTAATTTAATTAAATTTAAAACAATAATATCTAAACATTTCTAAAGGTTTAAAAAAATACAGCAAAAATGTAAAAAATAAATAAATCTATGAATAAAAAGAAAAACAATATTTTCCAAAATGTCCAAAATGTTGTTGTCACTTCCTGGTTCGTCTCCGTGTGAAAGCGCTAAGAGGCCAGAGCAGGAAGCTGGTACAGAGAGAGTTGTTTTTAGCTTAAGGATATCGAGGAAGGCGTGCACCGCCTCCTGACTCAGGGTTAGGGTTAGGGTTAGGTTTGGGGTTGGGGTTAGAGACTTGTTGTGAGGTTAAGGATATCGAGGAAGGCGTGCACCGCCTCCTGACTCAGGGTTAGGTTTGGGGTTAGGTGTTAGAGACTTGTTGTGAGGTTAAGGATATCGAGGAAGGCGTGCACCGCCTCCTGACTCAGCGCCTCGTGAGGAAGGACCTTCTTGAGCAGCGGCTGTTTGAGCGGCTCTCGGCTGCAGCTCCACAGTCGCTCTTTTCCCCGAGACTTGGACATCATCACACGGCCCAGCGTGCTCTTCGGCGGCGGCCTGGACACGGCACACACAAGGAGGTACACGGAGCAGCAGGTCACACATCAGGCCAGTTTAACTCACACATACCAGAGCCACAAACAGAGGAAACACTTTATCTGTGCAAAGCGAACGTCAACATCTTTGAATCAGGGGAAAGTTATAATAATAAAGAATAAAAGAATGTTGAAGAGCATTGTGTTGTAGAGCGTTGTGTTGTAGAGCGTTGTGTTGTAGAGCGTTGTGTTGTAGAGCGTTGTGTTGTAGAGCGTTGTGTTGTAGAGCGTTGTGTTGTAGAGCGCTGGTGTGGAGCAGACCTGAAGAAGTCGTAGGAGAACTCCTCGAGCGTGAAGGCCTGCACTCGCTCCTCGCTCTGCGTCAGATCCGTCGTCGACAGAGTGACGGACTCGCGCCGCTGATCCGGACTCAAGGAAACCAGCGCCTGCAGCACAAAGACCTCAAAGATTTACACGTGAACACGGATCAGAGGTCCTGCGTGTCCTCCGAGGCGTGTGGGAGGCGTGTGGGAGGCGTGTGGGAGGCGTGTCCTCACCACCATGTCGTACGGCGGCCTGGTGACGGTGGGCAGCACGTAGACGCAGTCGGCGGTGAAGGCTCCTCTCTGTTTGGTCCGGTCGTTGAGTCCGTGAGCCCAGCCTGAGGTCAGCAGCTGCTCCGCCTCCTCCAGGACGATCAGGTCGCCCTTGGAGAAGGTCAGGAAGGAGGCGTCCACAGAGGAGCCTGAGCACGGACGCCGTTACATGTTAGATACCAGCACTTTAACCACACGTACACGCCCGCAGTGCTCCGCCTCACCTGCAGGAGGACAGTCCATCAGAGCCACCACGTACTTGGACCTCCTCCTCAGCCCGTCCAGGAAGGAGACCACCAGCTCGCGGATGTCCTCAGCGTTGTTGGAGGTGAAGGTGTACTCGTCGCCTTTGATGGTGGCCAGGGTGAAGCTCTGACCCTGCAGTTTGCCTCCTCTGCGGAAACAGAGGCAGCGACAAAGATTACAGTCTGGAAGGGTCCTGGCCCTGTGGTCGATGTGGCGGAGGTTCAGGGTCTCGGGGTGAACGTGGAGTGAACGTGGGGATGTACCTGCTGCTGGAGACGGCCGTGATCTCGGGGAAGGACAGTTCCAGGAGCACCTGTTCCTGTTCGTCCACGAAGTACACGCCGGTCCAGTTCACCGCCACGATCACGTCGTTCTTCGGCAAACTGGGCCCTGGGACGACACGCGGCGCCACCGTGAGTCAGAGTCAGGAAGTGTCGTTCGACTGATGTTTTCATTGTTTTAGTCACATGACACACGGTTCACAGGTTAAAGTCAGTCTAGATACCAGTTCTTTAACGATACTTGGTTTTCCATTTAACTAATGCTCAAATACGTGTCGTCGAGAACAATGTGTGGGAGATCTGCATATTCACCATATCGGGTTCATCTCCAATGTCAACAAATGTGGGAAAATACGAGTAATTAAAATGAGCAAAATCATCCCTGATCTGGACTGCATTGAGGAGCCATAAATCCCAGCCCTTACATGAGTCAGACAGAGGGGGCGCTGTGCTGCTTTTTCTCTTAATATTAGACTCAAACCTCATAAAAAATCCCTGTGTATGACAAACCCTCAAGTCTCTGTTTTGGCCGGGAAACTAGCGTGTTCTGACCCAAATCGAAAACCTGAACAAACCCTCAGTGTCCTGGGCGTGTGTGGGCGTGTCTGGGAGTGTGTGGGCGTGTCCTGGGAGGGTGTGGGCGTGTCCTGGGAGTGTGTGGGCGTGTCTGGGAGTGTGTGGGCGTGTCCTGGGAGTGTGTGGGCGTGTCCTGGGGAGTGTTTGGGCGTGTCCGGGAGTGTGTGGGCGTGTCCTGGGAGTGTGTGGGCGTGTCCGGGCGTGTGTGGGCGTGTCCTGGGAGTGTGTGAGCATGTCCTGGGAGTGTGTGGGCGTGTCCTGGAGTGTGTGGGCGTGTCCTGGGAGTGTGTGGGCGTGTCCGGGAGTGTGTGGGCGTGTCCGGGCGTGTGTGGGCGTGTCCTGGGAGTGTGTGAGCGTGTCCGGGGAGTGTGTGGGCGTGTCCTGCGAGTGTGTGGGCGTGTCCTGGGAGTGTCCTGGGAGTGTGTGGGCGTGTCCTGGGAGTATGTGGGCGTGTCCTGGGAGTGTGTGGGCGTGTCCTGGGAGTGTGTGGGCGTGTCCTGGGAGTATGTGGGCGTGTCCTGGGAGTGTGTGGGCGTGTCCTGGGAGTATGTGGGCGTGTCCTGGGAGTGTGTGGGCGTGTCCTGGGAGTGTGTGAGCGTGTCCGGGGAGTGTGTGGGCGTGTCCTGCGAGTGTGTGGGCGTGTCCTGGGAGTGTCCTGGGAGTGTGTGGGCGTGTCCTGGGAGTATGTGGGCGTGTCCTGGGAGTGTGTGGGCGTGTCCTGGGAGTGTGTGGGCGTGTCCTGGGAGTATGTGGGCGTGTCCTGGGAGTGTGTGGGCGTGTCCTGGGAGTATGTGGGCGTGTCCTGGGAGTGTGTGGGCGTGTCCTGGGAGTGTCCTGGGAGTGTGTGGGCGTGTCCTGGGAGTGTTTGGGCGTGTCCGGGAGTGTGTGGGCGTGTCCTGGGAGTGTGTGGGCGTGTCCGGGCGTGTGTGGGCGTGTCCTGGGAGTGTGTGAGCATGTCCTGGGAGTGTGTGGGCGTGTCCTGGAGTGTGTGGGCGTGTCCTGGGAGTGTGTGGGCGTGTCCGGGAGTGTGTGGGCGTGTCCGGGCGTGTGTGGGCGTGTCCTGGGAGTGTGTGAGCGTGTCCGGGGAGTGTGTGGGCGTGTCCTGCGAGTGTGTGGGCGTGTCCTGGGAGTGTGTGGGCGTGTCCTGGGAGTGTGTGGGCGTGTCCGGGGAGTGTGTGGGCGTGTCCGGGGAGTGTGTGGGCGTGTCCTGGGAGTGTGTGGGCGTGTCCTGGGAGTGTGTGGGCGTGTCCTGGGAGTATGTGGGCGTGTCCTGGGAGTGTGTGGGCGTGTCCTGGGAGTGTGTGGGCGTGTCCTGGGAGTGTGTGGGCGTGTCCTGGGAGTGTGTGGGCGTGTCCTGGGAGTGTGTGGGCGTGTCCTGGAGTGTGTGGGTGTGTCCTGGGAGTATGTGGGCGTGTCCTGGGAGTATGTGGGCGTGTCCTGGGAGTGTATGGGCATGTCCGGGCGTGTCCGGGAGTATGTGGGCGTGTCCTGGGAGTGTGTGGGCGTGTCCCGGGAGTGTGTGGGCGTGTCCTGGGAGTGTGTGGGCGTGTCCTGGGAGTGTGTGGGCGTGTCCTGGGAGTGTGTGGGCGTGTCCTGGGAGTGTGTGGGCGTGTCCTGGGAGTGTGTGGGCGTGTCCTGGGAGTGTCCTGGGAGTGTGTGGGCGTGTCCTGGGAGTATGTGGGCGTGTCCTGGGAGTGTGTGGGCGTGTCCTGGGAGTATGTGGGCGTGTCCTGGGAGTGTGTGGGCGTGTCCAGGAGTGTGTGGGCGTGTCCTGGGAGTGTGTGGGCGTGTGTGGGCGTGTCCTGGGAGTGTGTGGGCGTGTCCTGGGAGTGTGTGGGCGTGTCCTGGAGTGTGTGGGCGTGTCCTGGGAGTGTGTGGGCGTGTGTGGGCGTGTCCTGGGAGTGTGTGGGCGTGTCCTGGGAGTGTGTGGGCGTGTCCTGGGAGTGTTTGGGCGTGTCCGGGAGTGTGTGGGCGTGTCCTGGGAGTGTGTGGGCGTGTCCGGGCGTGTGTGGGCGTGTCCTGGGAGTGTGTGAGCATGTCCTGGGAGTGTGTGGGCGTGTCCTGGAGTGTGTGGGCGTGTCCTGGGAGTGTGTGGGCGTGTCCGGGAGTGTGTGGGCGTGTCCGGGCGTGTGTGGGCGTGTCCTGGGAGTGTGTGAGCGTGTCCGGGGAGTGTGTGGGCGTGTCCTGCGAGTGTGTGGGCGTGTCCTGGGAGTGTGTGGGCGTGTCCTGGGAGTGTGTGGGCGTGTCCGGGGAGTGTGTGGGCGTGTCCGGGGAGTGTGTGGGCGTGTCCTGGGAGTGTGTGGGCGTGTCCTGGGAGTGTGTGGGCGTGTCCGGGAGTATGTGGGCGTGTCCTGGGAGTGTGTGGGCGTGTCCTGGGAGTGTGTGGGCGTGTCCTGGGAGTGTGTGGGCGTGTCCTGGGAGTGTGTGGGCGTGTCCTGGGAGTGTGTGGGCGTGTCCTGGGAGTGTGTGGGCGTGTCCTGGAGTGTGTGGGCGTGTCCGGGAGTGTGTGGGCGTGTCCTGGGAGTGTGTGGGCGTGTCCGGGAGTGTGTGGGCGTGTCCTAGGAGTGTGTGGGCGTGTCCTGGAGTGTGTGGGTGTGTCCTGGGAGTATGTGGGCGTGTCCTGGGAGTATGTGGGCGTGTCCTGGGAGTGTATGGGCATGTCCGGGCGTGTCCGGGAGTATGTGGGCGTGTCCTGGGAGTGTGTGGGCGTGTCCCGGGAGTGTGTGGGCGTGTCCTGGGAGTGTGTGGGCGTGTCCTGGGAGTGTGTGGGCGTGTCCTGGGAGTGTGTGGGCGTGTCCTGGGAGTGTGTGGGCGTGTCCTGGGAGTGTCCTGGGAGTGTGTGGGCGTGTCCTGGGAGTATGTGGGCGTGTCCTGGGAGTGTGTGGGCGTGTCCTGGGAGTATGTGGGCGTGTCCTGGGAGTGTGTGGGCGTGTCCAGGAGTGTGTGGGCGTGTCCTGGAGTGTGTGGGCGTGTCCTGGGAGCGTGTGGGCGTGTCCGGGAGTGTGTGGGCGTGTCCTGGGAGCGTGTGGGCGTGTCCTGGGAGTGTGTGGGCGTGTGTGGGCGTGTCCTGGGAGTGTGTGGGCATGTCTTGGGAGTGTGTGGGCGTGTCCTGGAGTGTGTGGGCGTGTCCTGGGAGTGTGTGGGCGTGTGTGGGCGTGTCCTGGGAGTGTGTGGGCGTGTCCTGGGAGTGTGTGGGCGTGTCCTGGAGTGTGTGGGCGTGTCCTGGGAGTGTGTGGGCGTGTGTGGGCGTGTCCTGGGAGTGTGTGGGCGTGTCCTGGGAGTGTGTGGGCGTGTCCTGGAGTGTCCGGGCGTGTCCGGGAGTATGTGGGCGTGTCCTGGGCGTGTCCTGGGAGTGTCTGGGCGTGTCCTGGGAGTGTGTGGGCGTGTCCTGGGAGTGTCTGGGCGTGTCCTGGAGTGTGTGGGCGTGTCCACACACTGTGGGCGTGTCTGGGCATGTGTGGGCGTCTCCTGGGAGTGTGTGGGCGTGTCCGGGAGTATGTGGGCGTGTCCTGGGAGTGTGTGGGCGTGTCCTGGGAGTGTGTGGGCGTGTCCAGGAGTGTGTGGGCGTGTCCTGGGAGTGTGTGGGCGTGTCCGGGGAGTGTGTGGGCGTGTCATGGGAGTGTGTGGGCGTGTCCAGGAGTGTGTGGGCGTGTCTGGGGAGTGTGTGGGCGTGTCTGGGGGCGTGTCCGGCTGATGTCTGACCTGAGAACTTGAAGGCCTCGTAGAAGCGCGAGAAAAGCAAAGGCCACTTCAGCCGCGCGAAGTCCACCACGTCCTCCTTCACCTTCTGAGTGCTGCTCCTGCGGCGGCTCTGCACGCCCTGCACACGCACACGCACACACGCACACGCACACACACACATGAACCCGTTGGTTAAAGCTCCGTTAAAGGAACAGGCCAGCGTTTTTCCACACTGAGATATGTTCTTACCTGAGCTGTGACGAGTTCTTTAGGACCTGTCTGATCTTCAGTCACGTAAACACAGCGCAGACGGCGTTAGCATTTAGCCCCTCCCTCTCTCCTCTATAGCTCCAAAACAGGTCAAGATAGAAGCTACCAAGCTCTTCCACGTTTTCCCTATTTAAATATGGTTACGTGAAGTGTTCCACTACAAAGTATAATTACACACAATTAAACAATGTGGGTTTTCTAAGCGGATAAAAGGGAGAACTATATTGTAAGGCGTAATAATACCAGGAGTAGTTTGGCATCCGCGCAATAAAGTGTGAAGAAGTGTTTTTTGTCTTTTTTTTGGGTATTTTTAGTCATTTTTTTGTAAAAAAAAAATGTCATTTTTGTGATTTTTTTTTTGTGATTTTGTTTTTAATTTTTAGTAAGTTTTTTCATAATTAATTGTTTTTTTTTCATTTTTTTTTCATATTTTTTTTTTTGTACATTTTCTGTAATTTTTTTGTAAATTTTTTGTCTTTTTTTTGGTCATTTTTTGTCATTTTTTTTTTTTATTTGGCATCCAATTTGGAATTACTCCTGGTATTATTACGCCTTACAATATAGTTCCCCCTTTTATCCGCTTAGAAAATCCACATGTTTAATTGTGTGTAATTATACTTTGTAGTGGAACACTTCACGTAACCATATTTAAATAGGGGAAACGTGGAAGAGCTTGGTAGCTTCTATCTTGACCTGTTTTGGAGCTATAGAGGAGAGAGGGAGAGGCTAAATGCTAACGCCGTCTGCGCTGTGTTTACGTGACTGAAGATCAGACAGGTCCTAAAGAACTCGTCACAGCTCAGGTAAGAACATATCTCAGTGTGGAAAAACCACGGCCTGTTCCTTTAAAGCACCCGTCCCGCTGGAAGAGGCGGTACCTTCTTGTGGGCGCCGGACACGAGCTGCGCCCACTTGTCCGGCGTGCGGCTGGAGCAGATCTCTCGGTCCGGGATGTACGAGGGCATGAGGCTGAGCAGCCGGTCCTGAAGGAGCTCCGCGCCGTAGTCCACGAAGTACTGCTGCGACGCCAGCTCCGCCAGCTCCTCCTCCTGCGCCCACACAGATCTCTTTAGTCGCTGGCGGGTTCTCGCCGTGCGGGGCAGGCTCTCTCACCTTCTCGCAGCGGTACTCCCCGAACTTGACCCCGCGCACCACCTGCTGGTAGATGAGGTTCGTGGCCACCTGGTCGTCGGCCGGGCAGTGCCAGGGCGTGAAGATCTCCTTCCTGAAGAACAGCCTCCAGGGGGCGTTCCTCTCCTGGGCGCCCTGCTCTTTGGCGTACTGCTCGCACTGGGACACGGCGTCCATCACGTGGTCACTGCCGCTGCCCAGAGACGACACCTGGGCACAAACACACCAGACTGAAGCGAACACCTGGATTTAACTCAGCAGACCGGGCGGAATCTCTGCCAGGGGCGGACTGGCCATATGTCCTGTATTCTGGAAGAGCACAGAAGGGTCACCGGGCGAAACCGAGCTTTACCCAAATCTAAAAGCTTAACCTCTTAACTCCCGCCTGAACCGAGAGGATCTTTTTCCTCACGTCATCACATTTTTTTCTATCATTTTTTTGTCGTTTATTCAACTCATTTTTGTAACTTTGTCATTTTTTGTCACATTTTTTGGTCATTTTTTTGTCAATTTTTTGTAATTTTTTGGTCACATTTTTATCACATTTTTGTCACATTTTTGTCATTTTTATGTCAATTTCTTGTGACAATTTTGCCACTTTTTCATCAATTTTTCGTCATTTTTCGTGGATTGGGGTAAAGCCAAACTGGAGAAAATGTGCTCGGTTCAGGCGGGAGTTAAAATGGGCAGGAAAAGCAACAAAAAAGTGACAAAAACACAACAAAATGTGACGAAAACGTGACGACAAAGTGATGAAAAAAACGATGAAAAAACAACAAAAACTTTTTTTTTTAAAACACAAGGAAAAAGTGACGAAAAAGCAACAAAAACAGGACAAAAATGCAGCGACAACGTGACAAAAAGCTACCGTCACTTTTCTAGAGCTCTGAGGAAGGAGAGCTCCGAGGAAGGAGAGCTCCGAGGAACGACAGCTCCGAGGAACGAGAGCTCCGAGGAACGACAGCTCCGAGGAACGAGAGCTCCGAGGAACGAGAGCTCCGAGGAACGAGAGCTCCGAGGAACGAGAGCTCCGAGGAACGAGAGCTCCGAGGAACGAGAGCTCCGAGGAACGAGAGCTCTGAGGAACGAGAGCTTGTTGAAACTGCTCTGTACCGTCTGCCATATTCGCCGTTTAGAAAATGTGACGGATGCTCAACGATGTTCTGAGCTTTCAAAAATGTCTTTATGGACAAATGCTCAATGTGCACGTCCCATTTGAGCAGGTCATTAAAGGAATAGGCCACCGTTTTTACACATTGAGCTAGACGAGTTTGACGAGTTCTTTAGGACCTGTCTGATCTTCAGTCACGTAAACACAGCGCAGACGGCGTTAGCATTTAGCCTCTCCCTCTCTCCTCTATAGCTCCAAAACAGGTCAAGATAGAAGCTACCGAGCTCTTCCACGTTTTCCCTATTTAAATATGGTTACGTGAAGTGTTCCACTACAAAGTATAATTACACACAATTAAACAATGTGGATTTTCTAAGCGGATAAAAGGGGGATCTATATTGTAAGGCGTAATAATACCAGGAGTAGTTCGAAATCCGCGCAGTAATCTTCACTTTACTGTGCGGATTTCGAACTACTCCTGGAGAGGCTAAATGCTAACGCCGTCTGCGCTGTGTTAACGTGACTGAAGATCAGACAGGTCCTAAAGAACAGCTCAGGTAAGAACATATCTCAGTGTGGAAAAACGGTGGCCTGTTCCTTTAATGTGCACACCCAGAAACCCAGAGCTGCTCAGTGTGCTCCTCAGATCACCACAGGGTCATGTTTTTGTGTGATGGTCCTCGCACCAGGAGATGATGTATCTCGTGGTAGTTTATTGAGGTTTGTGTGTGATCTGCACCTGAGGCTCACAGCCAGAAGAGCAGAGACCTGTGCTCTCTCCAGGATGTCACTGACTCTGTTTGTAGAATGGACCAAAACACTTTGTAAGGGCTGGATTCACGTGTAAGTCTCTGGGCCAGATCGTTCCTCATTTACCGGCGCTGCCTTCGGCTCTCACAGGTCTAAAACTACTAACTAGTTAACTAAACTTTATTTACCCCATCGTGAGCTAAACGATGACCCCGATGACCCGTGTGACAAAGTGGGTTTGTCCCATTCTGTATTTTGGTTATTTTGCTTTGTTTGTTTCATTTGTGATAAACACCAGCCGACAATAACCCCCGATTCATTTGATTAAGAGGAGACACTACAGGCAAAACTCATTTTTTCAGTTTTCAGGTTTTGGGCCAAATCTGTCTCTGAACATATAAACTTTCACCCGGAAACAGAAAATATGCCTAATCTTCACAATAACATGTTTAAATATCGCGCTGATTCAATGTTCCCCCATAGACTTATATGGGAGAACACAATTTCAAGGGCCTTTTTCTCCAAACACATGTTTCTGTCATTGTGGCGACACTATGTCCACGTCAGTCGGACCTAAAGACTTCACATTTTCCAGCCTTGGACTGAACAAGATTTGGAAGATTTTTTCAGAGGGATTTTTTATTATTTAATCCCTTAAGCCCCATTTATTGAGTTTTGAATGTCAAAAAATAAGGCGAAAATTAAATGTTTACACATTTTTCCACAAAAAAACAGCTTATTTTAAAACTAAACAAGAAATCCAAAATCCGCTCTGAGAAAGTCTTGGCAACTCATTTATCAATCAAATGAAACCATACATTTGAATGTAGCTCTGTCCATTATTCAGATTTCGTCGCCGCCGAAAAGATGTGGGCATAAAACACCTTGTTCTTATATGAAAAGTTAAAATGACAGAAAACTTGCCATGTATTTTTCTCTCACATTTATGTCAGTGATCGACAGCAAAAGCTTCACATTCATATCTGTAAATATACATTTTTTCCCTATTCACCTAAAGTGTCTCACCTTAAGTTAATAATTACTTCACGTTGTCATGTAAAACTGTGTTTATTCATTTACTCAGACATTCCTTTAGAAAGGAAGGGGCGTGGTCTGTGTCGGCCATTTTAAAATCTTAGGCTGAACCATGTGGCCGGGGGAAACTGCTTTAACTTTGCTTTGTGTTTCCTTTTGTCTTTGTTTTTGATTTGAACACTTATCATTTCATTGTATGTAAAATGTGAACTTACCTGCTGCGGAACTTACTCAATGAGCTAATGGTACTTTCCGGAGGGAGGTCCTTATATAAAACCTGACTGCTTCTCGTCACTGGCGGCCATTTTGTCTGTGACATGTGTGTCAGAGAAGTTCTTTTTGTGTGAGCAATAAATGTCTGGTGAGAATCGACCTTTGTTAAGTCTGCCTGCACATTAAACCCCTCGTGGCCAGATTATTCACACCCTGATGACCCCCATGACCCCGCTGACCCCATGACCCCGCTGACCCGCACCTTGTCGAACAGGGCGATGTAGAGCGAGAAGCCGAAGCGGTCCTGCAGGCTGATCTTGTCGGCGAGGGCGTGGCACAGCTCGCGGGCCGTGGTGGCGGAGTCGGCGAGCAGCGTCTTGGTGGTCCCGTCCATGAAGGTGACGGGCAGCATGATGGGCTTCTTGGACTTGGTGGCCTGAGGAGAGAGTCCGGTTTAGGTAAAGCCGCCTCAGCTCAGCGGCGTTTAGAGGCGGAGCTCACCTGCAGCTCCAGCCACGACGGCGGCTGCGTCCGCGTGCGGTTCACGAACGTCCGGCGCAGGCGCTCCTCGCAGTACGGGGCGTAACCGGGCGGGCCGTTCAGCAGGAAGGTCCGCAGGTACTGAGGGACCACGGGAGGTACCACAAAGACCACAAGCCACACGTTAATGTTCTCTTACTGTGAAGGTCCTAAGGTTAAAGCTTTTACTTTGAAGAACTGGTCCTAAGGTCGGATTGACGATAAGCTTTGCTGGAAGGAACAGGTCGAAAGAGTTTGCAAAAAGAAACTAAGTCTATTGAATCATAAGTAAAGTTAGAAACCGAGTAAATCGTAAATGTCTGGTAACACTTTACTACAGTCTTATTTATCCCTATTTAAATGATGGTAATATTGTTTGGGGAAATACTTCCACCACTTACCTAAACACAATGTTCATTCTACAAAAGAAGTTTGTCCGTAAAGCTGCTCTTTCCAAACCGGATGCTCCGAGTGCACCTTTGTTTTTTTAAATGAAACTCTTGAACATTTTTTATATGAATACTTTAATGACTTGTACCTTTGTATTTCGATCACTGTATGATGAGGACTGCCCTTCGTATATAAAACATTATTTTATGCATAACCATCAGGTTCATTGTTATTCTACAAGGCCGGCTGTAAAACCTTCATCTGCCGTTATATAAAACATCTGGTGATCAACGGTCAGTCAGACATGATGGAGTTAAAGTCTGGAACAGACATATCCATCTTCTGGATTCATCCACCTCATTATACATGTATAAAATCAAACTAAAACATAAATTAATGGCTGAGTATTTGTGCTGAGTACAGAGCAGAGACTCATAAAGGAAATGATTGTATGAGTATCGTATATTTGTCACGTTGTACTTGTATTTGACTGTATTTTTGTACTATGTAGTGACTTAGTGTGGGTTTACATGACTCTGATTCTTATTTATTGTTTACTTGGGAGTGGTGTTGTTATAAACCTAATGGCTTCTACCTCCCATGCACATGCTATTATTATTATTCATTATTTTGTTGTATATTCATACATCCGAATGGATGCTTTTTATGTACTTTTTAACTAGTTATGCTAAAGTGCTAAATAAAATAAAATAAAAAATAAAAATAAAAAAAAAGGTTCAGGCTCTTACTTTGAAGAACTCGTCCTAAGGTTGAGACTCTTACTTTGAAGAACTCGTCCTAAGGTTAAGACTCTTACTTTGAAGAACTCGTCCTAAGGTTCAGACTCTTACTTTGAAGAACTCGTCCTAAGGTTCAGACTCTTACTTTGAAGAACTCGTCCTAAGGTTCAGGCTCTTACTTTGAAGAACTCGTCCTAAGGTTCAGACTCTTACTTTGACGAACTTGTCCTAAGGTTCAGACTCTTACTTTGAAGAACTTGTCCTAAGGTTCAGGCTCATACTTTGAAGAACTCGTCCTAAGGTTCAGACTCTTACTTTGACGAACTTGTCCTAAGGTTCAGGCTCTTACTTTGAAGAACTCGTCCTAAGGTTCAGGCTCTTACTTTGACGAACTTGTCCTAAGGTTCAGGCTCTTACTTTGAAGAACTCGTCCTAAGGTTCAGGCTCTTACTTTGAAGAACTCGTCCTAAGGTTCAGGCTCATACTTTGAAGAACTCGTCCTAAGGTTCAGGCTCTTACTTTGACGAACTTGTCCTAAGGTTCAGGCTCTTACTTTGAAGAACTCGTCCTAAGGTTCAGGCTCTTACTTTGAAGAACTCGTCCTAAGGTTCAGGCTCTTACTTTGAAGAGCTCGTCCTAAGCTTCAGGCTCTTACTTTGAAGAACTCGTCCTAAGGTTCAGGCTCTTACTTTGACGAACTTGTCCTAAGGTTCAGGCTCTTACTTTGAAGAACTCGTCCTAAGGTTCAGGCTCTTACTTTGAAGAACTCGTCCTAAGGTTCAGGCTCTTACTTTGAAGAACTCGTCCTAAGGTTCAGGCTCTTACTTTGAAGAACTCGTCCTAAGGTTCAGGCTCTTACTTTGAAGAACTCGTCCTAAGGTTCAGGCTCTTACTTTGAAGAGCTCGTCCTAAGCTTCAGGCTCTTACTTTGAAGAACTCGTCCTAAGGTTCAGACTCTTACTTTGACGAACTTGTCCTAAGGTTCAGGCTCTTACTTTGAAGAACTCGTCCTAAGGTTCAGGCTCTTACTTTGAAGAACTCGTCCTAAGGTTCAGGCTCTTACTTTGAAGAGCTCGTCCTAAGCTTCAGGCTCTTACTTTGAAGAACTCGTCCTAAGGTTCAGACTCTTACTATGAAGAACTCGTCCTAAGCTTCAGGCTCTTACTTTGAAGAACTCGTCCTAAGGTTAAGACTCTTACTTTGAAGAACTCGTCCTAAGGTTCAGGCTCTTACTTTGAAGAACTCGTCCTAAGGTTCAGGCTCTTACTTTGAAGAACTCGTCCTAAGGTTCAGGCTCTTACTTTGAAGAACTCGTCCTAAGGTTCAGGCTCTTACTTTGAAGAACTCGTCCTAAGGTTCAGACTCTTACTTTGACGAACTTGTCCTAAGGTTCAGGCTCTTACTTTGAAGAACTCGTCCTAAGGTTCAGGCTCTTACTTTGAAGAACTCATCCTAAGGTTCAGGCTCTTACTTTGAAGAACTCGTCCTAAGGTTCAGGCTCTTACTTTGAAGAACTCGTCCTAAGGTTAAGTCTTTTACTTTGAAGAACTCGTCCTAAGGTTCAGGCTCTTACTTTGAAGAACTCGTCCTAAGGTTCAGGCTCTTACTTTGAAGAACTCGTCCTAAGGTTAAGTCTTTTACTTTGAAGAACTCATCCTAAGGTTCAGGCTCTTACTTTGAAGAACTCGTCCTAAGGTTAAGTCTTTTACTTTGAAGAACTCATCCTAAGGTTCAGGCTCTTACTTTGAAGAACTCGTCCTAAGCTTCAGGCTCTTACTTTGAAGAACTCGTCCTAAGGTTCAGGCTCTTACTTTGAAGAACTCGTCCTAAGCTTCAGGCTCTTACTTTGAAGAACTCGTCCTAAGGTTCAGACTCTTACTTTGAAGAACTCGTCCTAAGCTTCAGGCTCTTACTTTGAAGAACTCGTCCTAAGGTTCAGGCTCTTACTTTGAAGAACTCGTCCTAAGCTTCAGGCTCTTACTTTGAAGAACTCGTCCTAAGGTTCAGGCTCTTACTTTGAAGAACTCGTCCTAAGCTTCAGACTCTTACTTTGAAGAACTCGTCCTAAGGTTCAGGCTCTTACTTTGAAGAACTCGTCCTAAGCTTCAGGCTCTTACTTTGAAGAACTCGTCCTAAGGTTCAGGCTCTTACTTTGAAGAACTCGTCCTAAGGTTCAGGCTCTTACTTTGAAGAACTCGTCCTAAGGTTCAGGCTCTTACTTTGAAGAACTCGTCCTAAGCTTCAGACTCTTACTTTGAAGAACTCGTCCTAAGCTTCAGGCTCTTACTTTGAAGAACTCGTCTTAAGGTTCAGGCTCTTACTTTGAAGAACTCGTCCTAAGGTTCAGGCTCTTACTTTGAAGAACTCGTCCTAAGGCTCAGGCTCTTACTTTGAAGAACTCGTCCTAAGGTTCAGGCTCTTACTTTGAAGAACTCGTCCTAAGGTTCAGGCTCTTACTTTGAAGAACTCGTCCTAAGCTTCAGACTCTTACTTTGAAGAACTCGTCCTAAGCTTCAGGCTCTTACTTTGAAGAACTCGTCCTAAGGTTCAGACTCTTACTTTGAAGAACTCATCCTAAGCTTCAGGCTCTTACTTTGAAGAACTCGTCCTAAGGTTAAGACTCTTACTTTGACGAACTCGTCCTAAGCTTCAGACTCTTACTTTGAAGAACTCGTCCTAAGCTTCAGACTCTTACTTTGAAGAACTCATCCTAAGGTTCAGACTCTTACTTTGAAGAACTCGTCCTAAGGTTAAGACTCTTACTTTGAAGAACTCGTCCTAAGCTTCAGACTCTTACTTTGAAGAACTCGTCCTAAGGCTCAGACTCTTACTTTGAAGAACTCGTCCTAAGGTTCAGGCTCTTACTTTGACGAACTCGTCCTAAGCTTCAGACTCTTACTTTGAAGAACTCGTCCTAAGCTTCAGACTCTTACTTTGAAGAACTCATCCTAAGGTTCAGGCTCTTACTTTGAAGAACTCGTCCTAAGGTTCAGACTCTTACTTTGAAGAACTCGTCCTAAGGCTCAGACTCTTACTTTGAAGAACTCGTCCTAAGGCTCAGACTCTTACTTTGACGAACTTGTCCTAAGGCTCAGACTCTTACTTTGACGAACTAGTCCTAAGGCTCAGACTCTTACTTTGAAGAACTCGTCCTAAGGTTCAGGCTCTTACTTTGAAGAACTCGTCCTAAGGCTCAGACTCTTACTTTGACGAACTAGTCCTAAGGCTCAGACTCTTACTTTGAAGAACTCGTCCTAAGGTTCAGGCTCTTACTTTGACGAACTCGTCCTAAGGTTCAGGCTCTTACTTTGAAGAACTCGTCCTAAGGTTCAGACTCTTACTTTGAAGAACTCGTCCTAAGTTTCAGGCTCTTACTTTGAAGAACTCGTCCTAAGGTTCAGACTCTTACTTTGAAGAACTCGTCCTAAGGTTCAGGCTCTTACTTTGACGAACTCGTCCTAAGGTTCAGGCTCTTACTTTGAAGAACTCGTCCTAAGTTTCAGGCTCTTACTTTGACGAACTCGTCCTAAGGTTCAGGCTCTTACTTTGAAGAACTCGTCCTAAGTTTCAGGCTCTTACTTTGAAGAACTCGTCCTAAGGTTCAGACTCTTACTTTGAAGAACTCGTCCTAAGCTTCAGACTCTTACTTTGAAGAACTCGTCCTAAGGTTCAGGCTCTTACTTTGAAGAACTCGTCCTAAGGTTCAGACTCTTACTTTGAAGAACTCGTCCTAAGGTTCAGACTCTTACTTTGAAGAACTCGTCCTAAGGTTCAGGCTCTTACTTTGAAGAACTCGTCCTAAGGTTCAGACTCTTACTTTGAAGAACTCGTCCTAAGGTTCAGACTCTTACTTTGAAGAACTCGTCCTAAGGTTCAGACTCTTACTTTGAAGAACTCGTCCTAAGGTTCAGACTCTTACTTTGAAGAACTCGTCCTAAGGTTCAGGCTCTTACTTTGACGAACTCGTCCTAAGGTTCAGACTCTTACTTTGAAGAACTCGTCCTAAGGTTCAGACTCTTACTTTGAAGAACTCGTCCTAAGGTTCAGGCTCTTACTTTGAAGAACTCGTCCTAAGGTTCAGACTCTTACTTTGAAGAACTCGTCCTAAGGTTCAGACTCTTACTTTGAAGAACTCGTCCTAAGGTTCAGACTCTTACTTTGAAGAACTCGTCCTAAGGTTCAGGCTCTTACTTTGAAGAACTCGTCCTAAGGTTCAGGCTCTTACTTTGACGAACTTGTCCGACGGGGCGAAGCAGCCCACGCAGAGCGACAGCAGGATCCAGCCGCGGGCGTGGCTGCTTTTGGACGGGTTCTGGCTCAGCTGTTTGCAGATCTGACAGTAGATCTCATCCCTGAAAACACAAACACAGACTTTGGGATTCGCAGAGAGTGGGGCCATAGTCGTGTGAGGCAGGAAGTACCTGAGAGCGAACTGTGCACTGTGTTCAAATTACTAAGCAAATTATATTCTTCTCAGATTTTCACACCTTCAGGGATCCTAAAGGGACCAGCTCTCACCATGATTCTTGATAATGTGGAACATCCTTTTTCAGTAGTTTCTCCCTAAACTGGGCGTAACCTGTGTAGTAGTGGTTACCTGAGGACGGGTAGTAGTAGTAGTAGTCGTAGAAGAGAGTACCTGAGGGCGGTGAGTACCTGAGGGCGGTGAGTACCTGAGGGCGGGGCGTACCTGAGGGCGGTGAGTACCTGAGGGCGGGGCGTACCTGAGGGCGTACCTGAGGGCGGGGAGTACCTGAGGGCGGTGAGTACCTGAGGGCGGTGAGTACCTGAGGGCGGGGCGTACCTGAGGGCGGGGCGTACCTGAGGGCGGGTTGTAGTAGTAGTAGAAGAGAGTACCTGAGGGCGGTGAGTACCTGAGGGCGGGGCGTACCTGAGGGCGGGGCGTACCTGAGGGCGGGGCGTACCTGAGGGCGGGGCGTAGGATCCCGTTGCCGATGATGAAGTGCAGCTTGTCCAGGTTGGAGGTGGGCCTCTCCTCTAACATGCTGTTCTCCTGCAGACCGTAGTCTCCGTCTCGCAGCTGCCGACTCACCTGGAAACAGCTTTGATTAACGCCACACACGAGATCTGTGTCCATTTGCACCTAAAATATCAGGTTCATTTATTAATGAACATTTCAAACCCTCTCCCAGCGGCTGGAACATTGACGCCTTTTATTTTGTCGGGACAACAGGAAGTGTTTCGTTGCTGTTAGCGGAGCTTTGACATCAGTGTCACTGCAGGTTTCTGTTTCGTTTTTACCAAAGGACCGGATTATTTGTTGTTATCTTGTGTAAAAGGCGAGTTTAGACGGAGCGTTTGTGTTTGTGATCGATCATGAGACTGACCCGAGAGAAGACGAGACGCTCGCGCTGATGGGAGGAGTTATTTTGAGGCGTGGGACTGACCTGCACACGGAGCAGCTGGACGTGCTTTGAAGACGCGATGGAGACTTTATTAAAACCCTGGAGGGTCATAAACATTTGCCCTGTTTCCAAATATGGTCACAGGAGGTTTGAAAAGTGGCTAAATCTGTGTCAAAGTTACGCTGGGATCAGCTCCTCCGCAGCGTCCCCCTCGGCCCGGGTTCAGTTTGTTACTTCCTGCACGTGAGTTTTCATTTACACCAGTATGAGACAAACTCCTAACATGGGGAATATTTCTACTGCTATAGTTTCTAATAAAAGCCCCGGCCTGTTTTAGAGACCGGCTTTAATTTGCCTCCGCCAGCCGCGAACCCGGCCTCTGTCTCCCTGTGGGAGACCCGGCCCCTGTGGGAGACCCGGCCCCTGTCGGAGACCCGGCCGCTAATGGAATACAGGCCAGTATTAGAGAATTTACGGTAACTCTGCTCTGAGTCAGTCCAGCTCCTGCTTCAGCACTGAATCAAAGTGCAATGAGAAGGTTCTGATTTCAACACTTCAGTCTTTGATTGATTTACATTATTTATATGTCGAGCAGCAGCTCTGACTCCAGCTGCCGTTAAAGCCCCTGGGACTATACGATATAATATAATTTATTTTAAAGGGGTGGTATTATGCAAAATGGACTTTTTCCAGCTTTCCATCATGTTATTCTGTCACTCCCTCATTAAAAACATGGCTGAAGTGTTGCCTTGGCACATTCACGTATTTCTGAGTAATCTGTAAAAACTCTGATGGCGGCCATTTTAGGGATAGGTTTGCCTGAGTCCTCCTAGGAACGCCCCCACCTCCTGGAGACGCCTCCGAGCTTTGGTCACCAGCCGAGTAACCAACCACTGCTCCTCAGCAGAACCCCCTCCCCACTGATGCCACAGACAGCGTGTGGAGGGGGCGTGTCTAAAGGCTCAGAGGTTCTTAAAGAGACAGAGGCCTATTTCAAGACATTCACTACAGCCATTTTGAGAGAGACATTTTATACAAGGCAGTTATTCTAATTTACTGCATTTACAGACCAGCAGAAGGTTTGTCATCATTGTAGTGTGATATAGACTGGTGCTATGGGACTGAAGAAAGCAGAACACCCCCTCTTTAAAGCAGAACACCCCCTCTTTAAAGCAGAACACGCCCTCTTTAAAGCAGAACACCCCCTCTTTAAAAGTATCGATTCTTTTAAAAAGTGAGATTACAAACCCACCTCCTCCGTGATCTTGGATTTCTTCTTCAGCGTCAGAGAGATGAGTTTGTGACGGACGCTGTTCCTCTTCGGACACTCGATGGCGCTGTTCTGAAACGAGAGAGTCGGCCATGTGACCTCCAGGAAGGACTGGGCGACACTGACAAGGATTAAAATGGAGGATGGGTTAAGGTCAAGGTAGTTTGAAGTAAAAGATTTGAATCCCAGAGTGTTTTTGCTGGAGGTTGGTGGGAAACTGTCTACGTAACCGGCTTCTCCTCAGAGTTAAGGGGTTCCTTTGAGGAGAAAACGAGACATGGAGGTTGGGAACATAAACGTCAGCCCACTCCCTGTGATAGTTACCTCCTGGTCCAGCTCTGACCCCGTTACCTCCTGGTCCAGCTGGAGCTCCTGCAGCTCCCTCCTGAAGCTGCGCTTGCCCAGCGTCTCGTAGATCTTGGTCATGACGGGGATCTTCTCGCTGCCGTCGTTGATGACCAGCGGACACTTGGGCTCGGGCAGGTCCCCCATGAAGCGCAGCACGGTGATCCACACGGCTAAGGCGGCCTGCGGGGAGAGGAACATGTGAGGAACGCCGTCAGGACCGGAGCATCTCCATCTGCTCACCAGCTGGTCGCCCTCGTCCTCGTGGAAGAGCAGCGGCTGTTTGAGCGGCCGGCGGATGTACGTGTGCGTGGACACGCCCTGGAAGTACGTGGCGGCGAACTTGGAGAACTTGTAGTCGGACAGGTCCTCGTCCTCCTCCACGGGGAGCGGAGGAGCCTGGTCCAGGAGCTCGGACGCCTCCTCCCCCAGGCTGGGCTTCACCAGGTCCTGAAACGCCGCCGGCGCCTGAGCGTCCTGCTGAGGCCCGGCGTTACCGAGGAAACCGAACATGCGGTCCACCATGTCGGAGTGGTCGACGGGCTGCTCGCGCTCACGCTCCACCTGCTCCACCAGCTCCTTCTTCCTCCGCGCCTCGTCACGCTCTTCGCGCTCGCGCTCTTCCATCTGCGCCTCCAGGTGCTCCAGGCGCTCCTGGTGCTTCCTGTGCGCCTCCGCCTTCGCCCGACGCACTGTCATCTGGTTCTTCAGAGACTCCTCCTCCTGCAGCCGCACATGCTCCGCCTCCAGACGCTTCTCCCTCTGCGGAGGAGAGACATGAACACGAGGAGGAGGTGGAGGAGGCGCAAACACACTGGACATGACGGACATGACGGACATGACGGACACGACGGACATTTCCAGGTTTAAATGTGAGGTTTTCTTTTGTGACAGATGAAAATGGATGGATGTACACTGCGTTCCAAATTATTATGCAAATTGGATTTTTGTGTCAAAAAGGTAAAAAAAAAAACAATAATAATGAAACTCATGGATGGTATCGTGTCTCAGGCTCTATGAATCACTGACATTAATCTCAGTCCTGGGATGATTAGTTTTCAGGTTAAGCCCAGTTAAGGGAAAAACTACTGAAAAAGGATGTTCCACTTTATTATGCAGATCATCATTTTCAAGCAATATGGGAAAGAAAAAGGGACTTTCTGCTGATGAAAAGCGTGAAATAGTTGAATGCCTTGGTCTAGGTATGAAAACCTTCAATATTTCATGAAAGATTAAGCGTAATCATCGAACTGATAAGAGATTTGTGGATGATTCAGACACACACAGGTTTGTGCAGATAAAGGCACAATGAGGACGGTTTCTGCCAGACAAACACATCAGATTAAGAGAACAGATGCTACAAAGCAGCATGCAGGTATTTGAAGCTGCTGGTGCCTCTGGAGTCCCCCAAACATCAATGTTCTGCCCAATGTAAAAGTGCTTCTTTAAAAAAATGGTTAAAAATGCTGCTTAATAATTTAAGAATAAATATGTGGTAATTCATCTGTTGTAATTCATGCTAAAAATAGTAATTTGGTTAAAAAGATAATTTCTACATAGTAGTCAGCATTGGTTTAGCTGAACTTTATTTTGAAGGCTCAGTCAGTAGATGCAATACGTTATGGGTAGCAGAAGCAATAGCCAGACGAGTATAATGTGGTGCTAAAAAACCTCCTGTCTGTCCATGCCCAAACTTGATCCTGTGTTCTTCATCTTTATTCACACCTTCGAAAGCAATGGCTGTAAGTTTGAGTTGTTTAGTGAACTTTAGAAATGCTGAGAGTACTGTGCTAACGATCTAATTAGCATATAAAAAGATCGCGAAAAAATGCTAATTAGCATCAGCTATGCTAGCTTTCAAGTGTGCTAGTTTCTGGCATTAGCCATTTTGTGGTGTATTTATTTGCTTATGGTTTTGCATTGAAGATAATGCTTGTTTTATTCTGTTTATTTCAGTTTCACTCGGGTTTTTCAACGAGTTCAACAAAAACTTGTAAAGCTGTATTAAAGGAGCAAGACGCTCAGTTCCTGGCTCATGGAAAAACGAGTTTGGCTTGCTGTTGACCTGCGTTCACATACACACTGTATCAACACGTAGCGATAACAGTACAATCAAGGTGTCGGACCCTCCAGAGGCTGCAGTTGTGCATAAACCTTCTATCTGGCCTCCTCTAAACTGTTCATTGAAGCTGAAGCAGAAACGGCTGCAGTGGCTCAAAAATACATGAGACTCATTTTCAAACAGTCTTGTTCACTGATGAGGCCGTGTGACCCTGGATGGTCAGATCAATGGAGTAGTGGATGGTTGGTGAATGTCCACAATGTCCCAACAAGGCTGTGACGTCAGTAAGGAGGGGGCGGAGTCATGAGGAGAGAGCTGGTCAGTCCCTTTAGGCCCTGAAGGTGTAAAAATGACCTTTGAAAAATATGTGGAGTTTCTGACTGACCACTGTCTTCTATGCTACAAAAAGAAGAGTCGTGCTTTCCCGAACAAGATCCTCTTCATCATGACAACGCACCATGTCCTGCTGTAAAGAAAACCTCTGCATCACTGGCTGCTTTGGGCAGAAAAGGAGAGAAACTCATGATGTGGACCCCCTCCTCCCCTGACCTCAACCCTGTTGAGAACCTTTGGAGCCTCAATAAAAACACTTCTATGAGGGTGGGAGGCAGTTTTCATCCAAACAGCAGCTCTGGGAGGTTATTCTAACATCCTGCAAACAAATCCAAGCAGAAACTGTCCAAAAACTCACAAGTTTAATGGATTTAAGAATTTTGAAGCTGCTCAAAGAAGCTCCTCTGGTAAAATATAACTCGACCTGTTAAGATGTTTTTGATTGAAATATCTTCTGATTTCAGTAAATGTGACCTCCTAATGCTACAAATTCAACAAATGACCATTTTCAGTTAATTACAAGCTTTAAAATGTATTGAAACGATGAGTTGCATAATAATTTGGAACAGTGGATTTTGAGGTTTTTACTACATTTATTTTTGAAAAAAATACTGTTATCACTAGGACATTTTTTCCACCATATTTAAATGATCCTTTACCAGGTAAAGACTTGAAAATTATGCTGACTCTCATTTGAGTTGACAATTTAGAAAATCTTAGAAAAATGTCATTTGCATAATAATTTGGAACGCAGTGTATAAACTAGATCCATAATCCTCTGAGCAAATGGAAATGGCCATGGCGTGTCTCGCGGGCTTACCTCTCGGTGCAGCCGCTGGCACAGCCTCCGGGCGATCATGCCGCGGGTGTGGGCCTGCAGCGTCAGCACCGCCCGGAGCCGCCTCCAGAAGGTCTGTCGGACCAGGAAGCCCCGGCAGCGAGCCTGGATCTGGGTCACGCGCAGCCGCGTCTGACGGTAACTCTGGAAGAACCGCCGCGACCGGAACACGGCCTGGAGCCGCAGGAAGCCACGCCTCATCTGCACACGCCAGACACGGAGGGAACATGCTCTCATGTATGTTCTTTAACATGCTTCCGACCAAATAAACTCAGAGATCAAGTAAAATAAGAAACTGCCACTGACTGTTTTCGTCTGTGGCAGTGAAAACGGTTACTGTTTTGATGATAACTTTAAAAATCCAAAAGTACAAAACAATCAGACACTTCAGAATCTGCAACACACGTGCACACACGTGCACAGATCAACACAGTTTCATTTGGATTCAATCAGAAAAAAAAGGCTTTGTGCATCTTCTGGACAAGTGACCTCGTGTCATGTGACTGACCTCGGGTCATGTGACTGACCTTGTGGAAGTCCCTCCTGCACCTGTAGCCCCTCCAGGCACTCTGGATGGCGGTGGCGGCGTGGCGTTTCCGGAGGAACGTGGCTCTGAGGGAAACAGATTCACACACAGTAGTAAACAACCATCCGATCTGAAGCAAAAAAGCTTCAAAAGAGCGACAAAAACATGATGAAAACACAGAAACGCTTCAAAGGTGCGGCAATGTAGGTCTTAGCTTTCAAATGTGATGTGACTCTGGCCTATGGGGTTTTAGATTTGGTATCACTGTGGTACCCCTGCTGTAATAACGGTGGTACCTCTGCCTGTGGCCCCGGACAGACTTCTGGATGACTCTGTCGGTGATGCCCTTGTCTGCTGTAATAACCCTGTGGTATGACGGTGGTACCTCTGCCTGTGGCCCCTGACAGACTTCTGGATGAGGATGACCCTGTCGGTGATGCCCTTGTCTGCTGTAATAACCCTGTGGTATGACGGTGGTACCTCTGCCTGTGGCCCCTGACAGACTTCTGGATGAGGATGACTCTGTCGGTGATGGACTTGTCTGCTGTAATAACCCTGTGGTATGACGGTGGTACCTCTGCCTGTGGCCTCTGACAGACTTCTGGATGAGGATGACTCTGTCGGTGATGGACTTGTCTGCTGTAATAACCCTGTGGTATGACGGTGGTACCTCTGCCTGTGGCCCCTGACAGACTTCTGGATGAGGATGACCCTGTCGGTGATGGACTTGTCTGCTGTAATAACCCTGTGGTATGACGGTGGTACCTCTGCCTGTGGCCCCTGACAGACTTCTGGATGAGGATGACTCTGTCGGTGATGCCCTTGTCTGCTGTAATAACCCTGTGGTATGACGGTGGTACCTCTGCCTGTGGCCCCTGACAGACTTCTGGATGACTCTGTCGGTGATGGACTTGTCTGCTGTAATAACCCTGTGGTATGACGGTGGTACCTCTGCCTGTGGCCCCTGACGGACTTCTGGATGAGGATGACTCTGTCGGTGATGCCCTTGTCTGCTGTAATAACCCTGTGGTATGACGGTGGTACCTCTGCCTGTGGCCCCGGACAGACTTCTGGATGAGGATGACTCTGTCGGTGATGGACTTGTCTGCTGTAATAACCCTGTGGTATGACGGTGGTACCTCTGCCTGTGGCCCCGGACAGACTTCTGGATGAGGATGACTCTGTCGGTGATGGACTTGTCTGCTGTAATAACCCTGTGGTATGACGGTGGTACCACTGCCTGTGGCCCCGGACAGACTTCTGGATGAGGATGACTCTGTCGGTGATGGACTTGTCTGCTGTAATAACCCTGTGGTATGACGGTGGTACCTCTGCCTGTGGCCCCGGACAGACTTCTGGATGAGGATGACTCTGTCGGTGAAGCCCTTGTCTGCTGTAATAACCCTGTGGTATGACGGTGGTACCTCCGCCTGTGGCCCCTGACGCACTTCTGGATGAGGATGACTCTGTCGGTGATGCCCTTGTCTGCTGTAATAACCCTGTGGTATGACGGTGGTACGTCTGCCTGTGGCCCCTGACAGACTTCTGGATGAGGATGACTCTGTCGGTGATGGACTTGTCTGCTGTAATAACCCTGTGGTATGACGGTGGTACCTCTGCCTGTGGCCCCTGACGGACTTCTGGATGAGGATGACTCTGTCGGTGATGCCCTTGTCTGCTGTAATAACCCTGTGGTATGACGGTGGTACCTCTGCCTGTGGCCCCTGACAGACTTCTGGATGAGGATGACTCTGTCGGTGATGGACTTGTCTGCTGTAATAACCCTGTGGTATGACGGTGGTACCTCTGCCTGTGGCCCCTGACGAACTTCTGGATGAGGATGACCCTGTCGGTGATGGACTTGTCTGCTGTAATAACCCTGTGGTATGACGGTGGTACCTCTGCCTGTGGCCCCTGACAGACTTCTGGATGACTCTGTCGGTGATGGACTTGTCTGCTGTAATAACCCTGTGGTATGACGGTGGTACCTCTGCCTGTGGCCCCTGACAGACTTCTGGATGAGGATGACTCTGTCGGTGATGCCCTTGTCTGCTGTGATAACCCTGTGGTATGACGGTGGTACCTCTGCCTGTGGCCTCTGACAGACTTCTGGATGAGGATGACTCTGTCGGTGATGCCCTTGTCTGCTGTAATAACCCTGTGGTATGACGGTGGTACCTCTGCCTGTGGCCCCTGACAGACTTCTGGATGAGGATGACTCTGTCGGTGATGCCCTTGTCTGCTGTAATAACCCTGTGGTATGACGGTGGTACCTCTGCCTGTGGCCCCTGACAGACTTCTGGATGAGGATGACCCTGTCGGTGATGGACTTGTCTGCTGTAATAACCCTGTGGTATGACGGTGGTACCTCTGCCTGTGGCCCCTGACGGACTTCTGGATGACTCTGTCGGTGATGGACTTGTCTGCTGTAATAACCCTGTGGTATGACGGTGGTACCTCTGCCTGTGGCCCCGGACAGACTTCTGGATGAGGATGACTCTGTCGGTGATGGACTTGTCTGCTGTAATAACCCTGTGGTATGACGGTGGTACCTCTGCCTGTGGCCCCTGACAGACTTCTGGATGAGGATGACTCTGTCGGTGATGCCCTTGTCTCGCTCCGTCTCCAGCTGCAGGTCGTGGTGGTCCTTCAGGAACACCTTGGTCTTCCCGATCTGCCAGTCGCCCAGCTTCCCGAGGCGGTTGAGGACGATCCTCCGACACGTCCCCCTGAGGTCGTCCTGAGGAGACAGAGCGTTCTTCACCTGGACGTGTCTGAGCGGCGGAGAGGCCGGGCTCACCTGCACGTGCGCGGGTTTGACTCCCGGCATCAGCACGCGGTAGCGCTCCACGAACTCGGCGAAGGTGTATCTGATGGGGTAGCCCGCCCGCCGGATCCGGATGGTCTCCATCATCCCGGAGTAACGGAGCTGCCGCACGCACAGCCCACGGTCAAAGAGCTGAGGGGGAGGAGTCAGAGCGTCACCATGGGAACCCAAAGTCCTGGTTTAGGCTGACTTAAAGGAACAGTTCACCGTTTTTACCTGAGTTTAGACGAGTTCATGTGTACCTGTCTGGTCTTTGCCCTCAGTCACGAGCAAAGATGTTCACATTTAGCCTCTCCCATATGAAGGTTAATTTGTGTTTTTATTATCAAAGTGTTTTTTATACACTGACTTTATGTAACTGAATTCTTTGCTTCTGTATTTCACCAGCATATTTTAAAAAAAATCAGTGTAATTTTTTTCGCTGCTGAAAAAAAAAATTCGGTGAAAAAAAAAATTCAGTGTAATTTTTGTAAAAAAAAAATTCAGTGTATTGTTTTTTCACTGGGAAAAAATTGAGCGAAAACAAAAAAAATCTGTGTATTTTTTTTCTCACTGCTGAAAAAAAAAATTCGACGTATTTTTTTCGCTGCTGTAAAAAAGCTGCGAAAAACAGCTGATGGACAGCCAATCATATCATATAAAGTTGAGCTTGGGACCATTTACCACTAGACGACTAATATTTGAGTATAGAGGTATCGAAAGAGAACCATACAGATATCGGTATCGAAAGCCAAGTATTGTTAAGGCATCGTTTGGATCGTGTCCAGGTCAGGTCCAGATCAGGTCCCAGTCAGGTCCTGTTACTTTACCATGGGCTTCTTGAGCTCGTTGGGTTTGATGCAGCGGATGAAGAAGGGCTGGCAGACGCTCAGGGTCCTCATGAGCAGGTCTGGGTAAGGTCTGGGTCCGGGTCAGGTCCAGGTCAGGTCCGGGTCAAGTCCAGGTCCGGTCCGGGTCAGTCCTGTTACTTTACCATGGGCTTCTTGAGCTCGTTGGGCTTGATGCAGCGGATGAAGAAGGGCTGGCAGAGCTCAGGGTCCTCATGAGCGGTGTCTGGGTCAGGTCAGGGTCAGGGTCAGGGTCAGGGTCAGGGTCAGGGTCAGGGTCAGGGTCAGGGTCAGATCCAGGTCAAGTCCAGGTCCGGTCCGGGTCAGTCTTGTTAGTTTACCATGGGCTTCTTGAGCTCGTTGGGCTTGATGCAGCGGATGAAGAAGGGCTGGCAGACGCTCAGGGTCCTCATGAGCAGCTCCAGCGAGCGTTTGAACTGGCTGCTCAGGGTGGGCGAGCGCTTCCTCGTCTCCGCGCCCTGGAAAACAAACTAACTCTTTACCCGGACTTTAGGAAAGAAACGGAAGCACGAGCTCAACATCCACAGCACGACTACAAACAGACGGGGCTCCACCACATCTGCTCACAGCGACGGCCACAGACACAAGAGGACGAGCGTTACCTTTGGAGCGGGAGTGCTGGGCTGCTGATACCCGCAGAGAAACTGAGCTCAGAGGAAAACAGGAGAGAGAAGGGGTGAAAGAAGATCGAGAGAGCAGGAGGACATTAGTGAAACAGCTGCAGGGTTCCTTCTCCACTGGAAGCCTCTCAGACCTAAAGTGCAGAAGTTCTCACCATGGCCACGTCGGCCTGGAAGATCTGCTTGATGAACTTGTTCCTGGAAGAGTGGACCAGCTGGATGATGTCCGTGTGGAGGCTGTCGCGGTTCTTCTCCAGGAACCCTGCGAGAAACAGCACCCGTGTGACTTCAGAGCTTTGGGACCAGACTCTCATGCTTCTTCAGGACATAAACGCACCTCGGGTCTCGTAGTAGACGACGCCGGCGAAGTGCTGGATCCCGAACTGCGTCTCGTAGCTGTTCTTGGGAGGGATGTAGTAGGAGTTCTGCTTGTGTTGGGAGTTGAGCTTGTAGAGCATCGTCGCGTCCGTGCCCTGTTCAACAAACAAGAATGAGTCTGACGCCAAACCGCCGCCGCCCTGTGGTCCCCGTACCTTGGGGAACTTGCTCTCCTCGTCGATGAGCGAGATGATGTTCATGGGTTTGGAGGCGATCATGTCCAGCGCGTCCTGGTTGTCGCTGAACTCGATGTGCTGCCAGCGGATGTCCTCCAGGTTATACTCCTCCTGCTCCAGCTTAAACACGTGCCGCACGAAGAACTGCTGCAGGCTCTCGTTGGCGAAGTTGATGCACAGCTGCTCGAAACTGAGGAGGAGAGGTTTATTTATGGAAGTGTGGGCTGGAGTTTCAGTCTGTGTGACCGGAGAGGGAGATACAGTCCTCATTGGACCTTCACAAGATCAGCGTGGCACCTGTTCACAGTGAAGTTCTCGAAGCCGAAGATGTCCAGTAAACCGATGGACCTGCGCAGGAGGCTGCTGTCGCTGGACGGCGGCCTGTAGATGGCAGCGTTGATCTTTTCCACGATCCACACGAAGAGTCGGCCGTAAATGCCCTGAAAACACACGAGTGGATCATTTCAGGAGCGGCTTCTTCAGTTCAGCTTCATTTGACAGAATCTAAAGTATGAAACTGTCAGAGCGACCACAGTCTTTGAAAAGGCCGATCGTCTTCAGCCAGTGTTAATTTTGACAACATATTTTAATTTAGTTTTAGTCTTTGTTTTTTGACGAAAATGTAATTCGATTTTAGTCTAGTTTTGGTCGACTAAAATTGCAAGTAAATTTAGTCGACTAAATTTAAGACGAATTTAGTCGACTTTGCATTGATAATGTTCATTATAAGTCATGTCGGTGCTTATAATAATATGCCGATAATGACCAGCGTTCTATACATTATCCGCTTATTTTCGGCCATTTGCCAACTGAACACACAACATAAACCTCGTACACTTTTATGAAGGTCAAAGGTTTATTTAATGACTTCCGCGACAAATAGTTCCCAAAAGTTTGCGCGTTGCTCGGCATCGTTTGGCTAGGCTAGAAGCAGCAAGGCTAGCAGCTAGCCTAGCTACTTAGCTGAAGGTGCAGTTGGAGGAGGTGGTGAATCTCTGGGTAAGTTGAAAGTCAGACTCACGATTCCCCGACTTCTCTCTCAGTGACGGGACAGATAGTGTCGCTGCTACGTACGTGCGGAGTGATATGAAAACACCAACTCAGACGTCCTTTATCAGGAAATAATGACCGGGAGAACGTTGGGAAATCCCATTCAAATCAACGGAGCTTCTGCTTACGCTGTGAAGAGCTGTATAATGATCATATTTAATGTTGTTCCACTGCTTCATGTTTCTGCTCCACATGAACAAAGCTCAGAGCTGATCCTTTGGCAGAGAATTTACATGATCTGAGGCTCTTTCAGACGCTCAATAGAAGTTTGGATGATTTTAGTCTCTCCCTTTCAATTTTATTTAGTCTGATTTTAATCGACTAAAATAACTAAAATTAAGACTAAATATTTCAGTCGACGACATTAACCCTGTCTTCAGCTGTTCTTCTCGTGTTGATCTGCACAGAAGCGGCGCCTGACCTTGACGAAGGCGTCCCTCACGTCCCGCCCCTGGGCCACGCTGAGCGGCGTGCACACGCTCTCTCCACGCGTGATCAGGGTCCGCGTGGTCAGACACACCATCACGTCTTTGGGCTCCACCTGCGGGACAGCACACAGGACTGCAGTTACAACACCAGGCTCCGCCCCCTCCTCCTGTGGCGCCGCGTGGTCCTCACCTCCAGCAGGGCGGCGGCCGTCAGCAGGTCCGGCGAGCGCACCACCACGCAGGCGTCCAGGTTCTCAAACGTCCGCGCTGGAGAGGAGACACAGTTACTGATGGGGTGTCCAAAGAGCGGCCCAGGGGCCAAATCCGGCCCTCCAGCACAGAACAACTGGCCCCAAGATGATTTTGAGAAATATTATTATGCAAATAAGTCATAAAATACCAGTTGAAGTAGAAAAATAGTGTCAGTATTTTATAAATGTCCTGTCAGGATTCAATTTTGTCTAATAGTGGGTTACACATTAGAGAAGCTAGGGGCAAGCTTACTCAATACAAAATTCTTAATAGATATTATTATACTCCTTCAAGGCTTTATAAAATGGGTATTGGCAGAAACGATCTTTGTTGGAAATGCCAAACAGCTAAAGGTACTTTGATGCACGCCCTTTGGGAATGTCCGGTGATCTCTCCTTTTTGGAGCAGCGTTTTAAGTTACATGCAAGGTTGGTTATCCTGCAATCTGCCCAAATCACCTAGACTGTGTCTGCTTGGAGATAAAAGAGAGGTGCCAATGTTAAACAAACATACATTTAGAGTGTTAAATACTGCTTTGGTAACATGTTCCCGACTCATTTTGAAATTTTGGAAAGACCCTCATGCCCCAACACTTAGAATGTGGAAAGAAAGAATGACTGAAAATGTTGCGTGCGAAAAGATGCTGGGAAGACAACACTGTACGAATTAAACCATGAAGGAACAATGGGACAATTTCTGCACCTACATGTCTACAATGTAATTTGGACATCAGCTGTTTACAAAGATTAGGATGTCGCTTTGTTCTGCACTACCTTGGTACATTGCGCCTGGCTGGGTATGGTTAGGTGCGGTGTGTCGGAGGTGGGGTGGAATGGAGTGTTCCCAACATTAATAATGTACCTCACTGTTTTGTTTTTTTATTTGTATTTTTGTTTGTTTGTTTGTTATAAAAGACAAAACTCAATAAATATTTGAATTATAAAAAAAAAAAAAACAATGTCCTGTCAGAACATCCCGCTTGGTCATATTCACCACGTTCCAAATGATTATGCAAATTGTATTTTTCAGTCAAAAAGGTAAAAAAAAACTTTTTTTTTTAATGAAACTCATGGATGGTTTTGTGTCTCAGGCTCTTTGAATCACTGACATTAATGTGATTTTCAGGTTAAGCCCAGTTAAGGGAAAAACGACTGAAAAAGGACGTTCCACATTATCAAGCAGATCATCATTTTCAAGCAATAAGGGAAAGAAAAAGGATCTCTCTGCTGATGGAAAGTGTGAAATAGTTGAATGCCTTGGTCTAGGTGTGAAAACCTTCGATATTTCATGAAAGACATCTCTATAATGCAGAAGTCCAAGTACCTTTTAGATCATAAATAACTTCATGTATTGTATTGTTCACTGGTATAGGGTATAAACCCGATCTAAGCTACTGTGCTGAGATTTGGGAAAATAATTCTGAAAGTTCACTGATTTCATGAACTCGTCTTCAAAAAAGAGCCGTGAGAATTATCAACAAATCTGGTTATCTTGATCAAACCAACATATTGTTCTTGGAATCAAAAGTTATTAAACTCACTGACCTTGTAGATGATCAAACAGCCCAAATAATGTTCAGAGTACAGCAGCATAACTTACCAAACAATATACAAAAACATTACACACAACAAACTGTGTACAGCCTCAGGATCAGCTGATGACCATAAATGTACAATACAAACGTTCAAATCAACTATGAAAAGTGTTTGTGTTTCCATCACTGGTGCCAAATTATGGAATGATTTCAGCTCAGATCTAAAACTGTGCTCAAGTATGAATCAGTTTAAAGAGGGGGTGTTCTGCTTTAAAGAGGGCGTGTTCTGCTTTAAAGAGGGCGTGTTCTGCTTTAAAGAGGGCGTGTTCTGCTTTAAAGAGGGCGTGTTCTGCTTTAAAGAGGGCGTGTTCTGCTTTAAAGAGGGCGTGTTCTGCTTTAAAGAGGGGGTGTTCTGCTTTAAAGAGGGGGTGTTCTGCTTTAAAGAGGGGGTGTTCTGCTTTAAAGAGGGGGTGTTCTGCTTTAAAGAGGGGGTGTTCTGCTTTAAAGAGGGGGTGTTCTGCTTTAAAGAGGGGGTGTTCTGCTTTAAAGAGGGGGTGTTCTGCTTTTGTCAGCCCCACAGCACCAGTCTATATCTCACTACAATGATGACAAACCTTCTGTTGGTCTGTAAATGCAGTAAATCAGTATAACTGCCTTGTATAAAATGTCTCTCTCAAAATGGCTGTAGTGAATGTCTTGAAATAGGCCTCTGTCTCTTTAAGAACCTCTGAGCCTTTAGACACGCCCCCTCCACACGCTGTCTGTGGCATCAGTGGGGAGGGGTTCTGCTGAGGAGCAGTGGTTGGTTACTCGGCTGGTGACCAAAGCTCGGAGGCGTCTCCAGGAGGTGGGGCGTTCCTAGGAGGACTCAGGCAAACCTATCCCTAAAATGGCCGCCATCAGAGTTTTTACAGATTACTCAGAAATACGTGAATGTGCCAAGGCAACACTTCAGCCATGTTTTTAATGAGGGAGTGACAGAATAACAGGATGGAAAGCTGGAAAAAGGCCATTTTGCATTAAGAAGAAATATTTTTTTAAATATGAAACAGAACTTACAGATGACAAGTGATCCGTCTCATGTATGTGCCTTGTTACTATTGCTACTTATCAATTTATTTATTTTTTGAGTTTTGAGTAACGTAGGAACAGGAAACTGATGTCATCAATCTGTTTTTGAAATAGGGGGTGGGGTTAAATAAGTTAAACTTCTCTGTGCATTTGTATTTGGCTTTTCAAGGGAACTTGGAACTTGGAACTTGAAAGATGAAGCACAATCATCGAACTGATAAGAGATTTGTGGATGATTCAGACACACTCGGGTTTGTGCAGATAAAGTAATCAGTAATAACGAAAAGATTGGGGCAAAAAGTCACTTCCTTTAACCCCTTAACTCCCACCTGAACCGAGCACATTTTCTCCAGTTTGGCTTTACCCCAATCCAAAAGCTTCTGGAAGTAGGGTGTGAAAATAGCAACGAAACTGAGACGAAAACAATGATGAAAATGTCACAAAAATGTCACATGAAATTGACAAAAATGTGACAAAATGTGACAGAAAAATTTGACAAGAAAATGACAAAAATTTGATGAAAAAATGACAAACAAATGACAAAAAAATGACAAAAATGTGAGGAAAAAGATCTCTCGGTTCAGGCGGGAGTTAAGAGGTTAATACTCTTTTTCGGTACCAGTGACTCTGAGATCTCCTCGGTCTCAGCGACAGTGCAGGGTCGTCACAGAAACGTCTCACAGGTTGAGGACAATAAACAGACTCACAGAGACCATGTGGAGTCTCTGCTGAAATCGAACCCCTTCCTTCTCACCGAGACGATCTGGGACTGGAGACCTGCTCTTTTCAAAGGCCTGAACACGGCGTTAGCAGTGGTGGAAAAGGCTCTTCGACTAAACGGAGGCTTTACCCTGGAACTGCAGGTTGCCCATGTGCAGGATGGCGGCCAACAGTTTGGAGATCTCCCAGTTCTCCGTCTCCGTGAACATCAGCACCTTCATGGCCGACAGGATGCTCGAGTAATCGGCCAAGTCGTCCCGGCCCTCGCACTCCGTACAGCTCCCCTACAGGACAGATCAGTTATTACACTTTAACACTCAGCTCCCCTACAGGACAGATCAGTTACTACACTTTAACAATCAGCTCCCCCACAGGACAGATCAGGAATTACACTTTAACTCTCAGCTCCCCTACAGGACGGATCAGGAATTACACTTTAACGCTCAGCTCCCCTACAGGACAGATCAGGAATTACACTTTAACTCTCAGCTCCCCTACAGGACAGATCAGGAATTACATTTTTACTCTCCCCTGAATAGTGTGTAATAACATGATAATGTGGTTGAATAGTGTGTAATAACGTGATAATGTGGTTGAATAGTGTGTAATAATGTGATAATGTGGTTGAATAGTGTGTAATAACATGATTATGTGGTTTAATAGTGTGTAATAACATGATAATGTGGTTGAATAGTGTGTAATAACGTGATAATGTGGTTGAATAGTGTGTAATAACATGATAATATGGTTGAATAGTGTGTAATAACGTGATAATATGGTTGAATAGTGTGTAATAACATGATAATATGGTTGAATAGTGTGTAATAACGTGATAATGTGGTTGAAGAGCGTGTAATAACATAATAATATGGTTGAATAGTGTGTAATAACATGATAATGTGGTTGAATAGTGTGTAATAACATGATAATATGGTTGAATAGTGTGTAATAACGTGATAATATGGTTGAACAGCGTGTAATAACATAATAATATGGTTGAAGAGCGTGTAATAACGTGATAATATGGTTGAATAGTGTGTAATAACATGATAATGTGGTTGAATAGTGTGTAATAACGTGATAATGTGGTTGAATAGTGTGTAATAATGTGATAATGTGGTTGAATAGTGTGTAATAACATGATTATGTGGTTTAATAGTGTGTAATAACATGATAATGTGGTTGAATAGTGTGTAATAACGTGATAATGTGGTTGAATAGTGTGTAATAACATGATAATATGGTTGAATAGTGTGTAATAACGTGATAATATGGTTGAATAGTGTGTAATAACATGATAATATGGTTGAATAGTGTGTAATAACGTGATAATGTGGTTGAAGAGCGTGTAATAACATAATAATATGGTTGAATAGTGTGTAATAACATGATAATGTGGTTGAATAGTGTGTAATAACATGATAATATGGTTGAATAGTGTGTAATAACATGATAATATGGTTGAATAGTGTGTAATAACGTGATAATATGGTTGAACAGTGTGTAATAACGTGATAATATGGTTGAATAGTGTGTAATAACGTGATAATATGGTTGAATAGTGTGTAATAACATGATAATGTGGTTGAATAGTGTGTAATAACGTGATAATATGGTTGAATAGTGTGTAATAACGTGATAATATGGTTTAATAGTGTGTAATAACATGATAATGTGGTTGAATAGTGTGTAATAACATGATAATATGGTTGAATAGCGTGTAATAACGTGATAATGTGGTTGAATAGCGTGTAATAACGTGATAATGTGGTTGAATAGCGTGTAATAACGTGATAATATGGTTGAATAGCGTGTAAACATGATAATATGGTTGAATAGTGTGTAATAACGTGATAATATGGTTGAAGAGCGTGTAATAACGTGATAATGTGGTTGAATAGCGTGTAATAACATGATAATATAGTTGAATAGTGTGTAATAACATGATAATATGGTTGAATAGTGTGTAATAACGTGATAATGTGGTTGAATAGTGTGTAATAACATGATAATGTGGTTGAATATCGTGTAATAACATGATAATATGGTTGAATAGTGTGTAATAACGTGATAATGTGGTTGAATAGTGTGTAATAACATGATAATATGGTTGAATAGTATGTAATAACATGATAATATGGTTGAATAGTGTGTAATAACGTGATAATGTGGTTGAATAGTGTGTAATAACATGATAATGTGGTTGAATAGTGTGTAATAACATGATAATGTGGTTGAATAGTGTGTAATAACATGATAATATGGTTGAATAGCGTGTAATAACATGATAATATGGTTGAATAGTGTGTAATAACGTGATAATATGGTTGAATAGTGTGTAATAACATGATAATGTGGTTGAATATCGTGTAATAACATGATAATATGGTTGAATAGTGTGTAATAACATGATAATGTGGTTGAATAGTGTGTAATAACATGATAATGTGGTTGAATAGTGTGCAATAACATAATAATGTGGTTGAATAGTGTGTAATAACATAATAATATGGTTGAATAGTGTGTAATAACGTGATAATATGGTTGAATAGTGTGTAATAACATGATAATATGGTTGAATAGTGTGTAATAACATGATAATGTGGTTGAATAGCATGTAATAACATGATAATGTGGTTGAATAGTGTGCAATAACATAATAATGTGGTTGAATAGTGTGTAATAACATAATAATATGGTTGAATAGTGTGTAATAACGTGATAATATGGTTGAATAGTGCGTAATAACATGATAATATGGTTGAATAGTGTGTAATAACATGATAATGTGGTTGAATAGTGTGTAATAACATGATAATGTGGTTGAATAGCATGTAATAACATGATAATGTGGTTGAATAGTGTGCAATAACATAATAATGTGGTTGAATAGTGTGTAATAACATAATAATATGGTTGAATAGTGTGTAATAACGTGATAATATGGTTGAATAGTGCGTAATAACATGATAATATGGTTGAATAGTGTGTAATAACATGATAATGTGGTTGAATAGCGTGTAATAACGTGATAATATGGTTGAATAGTGTGTAATAACATGATAATATGGTTGAATAGTGTGTAATAACATGATAATATGGTTGAATAGTGTGTAATAACGTGATAATGTGGTTGAATAGTGTGTAATAACATAATGTGGTTGAATAGTGTGTAATAACATAATGTGGTTGAATAGTGTGTAATAACATGATAATATGGTTGAATAGTGTGTAATAACATGATAATGTGGTTGAATAGTGTGTAATAACATGATAATATGGTTGAATAGTGTGTAATAACATAATGTGGTTGAATAGTGTGTAATAACATGATAATATGGTTGAATAGTGTGTAATAACGTGATAATGTGGTTGAATAGTGTGTAATAACATGATAATATGGTTGAATAGTGTGTAATAACGTGATAATATGGTTGAATAGTGTGTAATAACATAATAATATGGTTGAATAGTGTGTAATAACATGATAATATGGTTGAATAGTGTGTAATAACGTGATAATATGGTTGAATAGTGTGTAATAACGTGATAATGTGGTTGAATAGTGTGTAATAACGTGATAATATGGTTGAATAGTGTGTAATAACATGATAATGTGGTTGAATAGTGTGTAATAACGTGATAATGTGGTTGAATAGTGTGTAATAACGTGATAATATGGTTGAATAGTGTGTAATAACATGATAATATGGTTGAATAGTGTGTAATAACGTGATAATGTGGTTGAATAGTGTGTAATAACGTGATAATATGGTTGAATAGCGTGTAATAACATGATAATGTGGTTGAATAGTGTGTAATAACATGATAATGTGGTTGAATAGTGTGTAATAACATGATAATATGGTTGAATAGCGTGTAATAACATGATAATATGGTTGTTATAACGTGTAATAACAGTATTCATGCCGCACCATGGTCAGGTAGCTGTAGTCCGAGGCCTGGCCCAGCCCCAGTTTGGCCTTTTGCTCCGGACACATCCCCCTCAGCAGACAGTAGAACACGTGGTAGTTCCTCTCGTCTGAAGCCTGAGCAAACACGGAGACAGACACAGTTTCAATCAATCAAAAGTTTATCAAAGTTTATTTATAAAACACTTAATAACAACACCAGGGAGAACAAATCCATCACAGTCTGCTCCAAAGTTATGTCCTAAAGGCATCGGGTTACGGCGACCAAGGCCGTGACTCGACAGTGTGGCAGTGACTGCAGACTCACCTGTGGGTGTGACAGTGACCGCAGACTCACCTGTGGGTGTGACAGTGACTGCAGACTCACCTGTGGGTGTGACAGTGACCGCAGACTCACCTGTGGGTGTGGCAGTGACCGCAGACTCTCCTGTGGGTGTGACAGTGACCGCAGACTCTCCTGTGGGTGTGACAGTGACCGCAGACTCACCTGTGGGTGTGACAGTGACCGCAGACTCACCTGTGGGTGTGGCAGGGACCGCAGACTCACCTGTGGGTGTGACAGTGACCGCAGACTCACCTGTGGGTGTGGCAGGGACCGCAGACTCACCTGTGGGTGTGACAGTGACCGCAGACTCACCTGTGGGTGTGGCAGGGACCGCAGACTCACCTGTGGGTGTGGCAGTGACCGCAGACTCACCTGTGGGTGTGGCAGTGACCGCAGACTCAGCTGTGGGTGTGGCAGGGACTGCAGACTCACCTGCCGGTGTGGCAGGTACTGCAGACTCACCTGTCGGCACACGCGGGACTTCTCCAGCAGGTACTGCTCGATGCGGGCGCCCTCGATGGCTCCTCTCTTGTTGAAGTGGATGTCGATGTACTTCCCGAAGCGGCTGGAGTTGTCGTTGCGGATGGTCTTGGCGTTTCCAAAGGCTGTGGATGAGAACAACTGTATAACTCCGTCACAGACGTTCGGACGGCGAGACTGACCTTCCAGGATGGGCGTGGCCTCCAGGACCTGCTGCTCGATCCAGGAGTGCTGTCCGCTGATGGCCGCCAGGAACTGCAGGATCAGCTTCGCGCTCTCAGTTTTCCCGGCGCCGGACTCGCCGCTGAAGACGAAGATTACAAACGTTTATTCAGTTTCATTTTGACACTTCCTGTTTGGGTCAAATAAGGGCGGAGGGAACCAGTCTCTCAGCAGTTTAATCCCATAGAAACGTGGGCGTGGCTCTGACCTGATGATGACGCACTGGTCGCGGTTGCTGCGCTGCATGTTGAAGTAGCAGTTGTCGGCGATGGCGAAGATGTGCGGCGGCAGCTCCCCGATCTTCCTGTTGGTGTAGAGGCGGATCTGCTCGGCCGAGTAGATGGGCAGCAGCTGGTACGGGTTCACCGCCACCAGGATGGAGCCCGTGTACGTCTGCGGCGAGGAACAGGTTCTTACAGCGAGCATTTACTCCACACGCCGTCAGAGAGAAGCTCACATCACAGAAGGTCATGTGATGATGTGAGGCGGGAAACAGCTGGTCCTCCAGTGCTTCTGCTCGGACCTCCTCGAGTCCGACTCACATCATCACAGGACGACCAATCAAAGAGACACTTTAAGCTCATTGGTTGCCTGATTTGGCAGCTGAAAACTGATTGGACAGAGGAATAAAGATCAGACACTCCCATTTATTCATGAGCAGTAAAAACTCACCCGGCCGCCACTGTACGTCTAAAAAGGGAAGAGGGAAATTTAAAAATGGGGATAAAGTTATTCCCCCCTTTCTTGGGGTGAAAAAAGAAAAAAAAATATTGGGCAAAATCTTTCTGAGGGACTATGGGAATAATTAGGCCAAGAATGTTGATGTTTTTACACATGTCTGACGGTTTGTCGTACTGATCGACGTCACTCAGCCAATAGCGTGACACTAAAACTGATGCCGAGTGAAGGTGCGGTGCAGGGGGGGCGGGGCTTACGTAGATGACCCTCTCGTTGTAGCGAATCAGCAGGTTGCGGAGGATCCCGGCCTCGTTCAGGTCGCCCAGGCGGATCATGTCCTCCACGCCGTGCACCGACGTCGGGTGCATGGGCTTGATGTTGGTGGCGTTCTGCGGCGCGATGCAGTGATCCTGCGGCGGCGGAGAGGGTGTTATTTTAGTCTTATTTTATTTCAGCAACTGTTTCTTAAAGCGACAGCAGCAAATGATCCATGAGGCTTAAGTTTCTACTAAATGAAAACAAAAGCATTTAATCTGTTTCCTGAGTTTCCTCTTTAACACTGACATGTGACTGAGCTGTGGGGACGACAACATGGATTTATCACTTTATAAAGTTTGGCTTGTGCAGAATCTTAATTTTTAATTATTATTATTTTTATTATTAAATGTGCTCCTGTCAATCAACAGTGGTTGTGCATGAATCACTGAGGGAGGGGCCGAGGGGGGTGGGGTTGGTTTGGCGCAGTGGCTTATGGGATGAAACATAGCTCCTAATCACCGGTTAGTTAGCATCAGAGGTCCCTATGCTAAAGTGGCTATGATAGTTAGCATCAGAGGTCCCTATGCTAAAGTGGCTATGATAGTTAGCATCAGAGGTCCCTATGCTAAAGTGGCTATGATAGTTAGCACCAGAGGTCCCTATGCTAAAGTGGCTATGATAGTTAGCACCAGAGGTCCCTATGCTAAAGTGGCTATGATAGTTAGCATCAGAGGTCCCTATGCTAAAGTGGCTATGATAGTTAGCATCAGAGGTCCCTATGCTAAAGTGGCTATGATAGTTAGCATCAGAGGTCCCTATGCTAAAGTGGCTATGATAGTTAGCACCAGAGGTCCCTATGCTAAAGTGGCTATGATAGTTAGCATCAGAGGTCCCTATGCTAAAGTGGCTATGATAGTTAGCATCAGAGGTCCCTATGCTAAAGTGGCTATGATAGTTAGCATCAGAGGTCCCTATGCTAAAGTGGCTATGATAGTTAGCATCAGAGGTCCCTATGCTAAAGTGGCTATGATAGTTAGCATCAGAGGTCCCTATGCTAAAGTGGCTATGATAGTTAGCACCAGAGGTCCCTATGCTAAAGTGGCTATGATAGTTAGCACCAGAGGTCCCTATGCTAAAGTGGCTATGATAGTTAGCATCAGAGGTCCCTATGCTAAAGTGGCTATGATAGTTAGCATCAGAGGTCCCTATGCTAAAGTGGCTATGATAGTTAGCATCAGAGGTCCCTATGCTGAAGTGGCTATGATAGTTAGCATCAGAGGTCCCTATGCTAAAGTGGCTATGATAGTTAGCATCAGAGGTCCCTATGCTAAAGTGGCTATGATAGTTAGCACCAGAGGTCCCGATGCTAAAGTGGCTATGATAGTTAGCATCAGAGGTCCCTATGTTAAAGTGGCTATGATAGTTAGCATCAGAGGTCCCTATGCTAAAGTGGCTATGATAGTTAGCATCAGAGGTCCCTATGCTAAAGTGGCTATGATAGTTAGCACCAGAGGTCCCGATGCTAAAGTGGCTATGATAGTTAGCATCAGAGGTCCCTATGGTAAAGTGGCTATGATAGTTAGCATCAGAGGTCCCGATGCTAGAGTGGCTATGATAGTTAGCATCAAAGGTCCCTATGCTAAAGGGGCTTTGATAGTTAGCACCAGAGGTCCCTATGCTAAAGTGGCTATGATAGTTAGCATCAGAGGTCCCTATGCTAAAGTGGCTATGATAGTTAGCATCAGAGGTCCCTATGCTAAAGTGGCTATGATAGTTAGCATCAGAGGTCCCTATGCTAAAGTGGCTATGATAGTTAGCATCAGGGGTCCCTATGCTAAAGTGGCTATGATAGTTAGCATCAGAGGTCCCGATGCTAGAGTGGCTATGATAGTTAGCATCAAAGGTCCCTATGCTAAAGGGGCTTTGATAGTTAGCACCAGAGGTCCCTATGCTAAAGTGGCTATGATAGTTAGCATCAGAGGTCCCTATGTTAAAGTGGCTATGATAGTTAGCATCAGAGGTCCCTATGTTAAAGTGGCTATGATAGTTAGCATCAGAGGTCCCTATGCTAAAGTGGCTATGATAGTTAGCATCAGAGGTCCCGATGCTAGAGTGGCTATGATAGTTAGCATCAAAGGTCCCTATGCTAAAGGGGCTTTGATAGTTAGCACCAGAGGTCCCTATGCTAAAGTGGCTATGATAGTTAGCATCAGAGGTCCCTATGCTAAAGTGGCTATGATAGTTAGCATCAGAGGTCCCTATGCTAAAGTGGCTATGATAGTTAGCATCAGAGGTCCCTATGCTAAAGTGGCTATGATAGTTAGCATCAGAGGTCCCGATGCTAGAGTGGCTATGATAGTTAGCATCAAAGGTCCCTATGCTAAAGGGGCTTTGATAGTTAGCACCAGAGGTCCCTATGCTAAAGTGGCTATGATAGTTAGCATCAGAGGTCCCTATGCTAAAGTGGCTATGATAGTTAGCATCAGAGGTCCCTATGCTAAAGTGGCTATGATAGTTAGCATCAGAGGTCCCTATGCTAAAGTGGCTATGATAGTTAGCATCAGGGGTCCCTATGCTAAAGTGGCTATGATAGTTAGCATCAGAGGTCCCGATGCTAGAGTGGCTATGATAGTTAGCATCAAAGGTCCCTATGCTAAAGGGGCTTTGATAGTTAGCACCAGAGGTCCCTATGCTAAAGTGGCTATGATAGTTAGCATCAGAGGTCCCTATGTTAAAGTGGCTATGATAGTTAGCATCAGAGGTCCCTATGTTAAAGTGGCTATGATAGTTAGCATCAGAGGTCCCTATGCTAAAGTGGCTATGATAGTTAGCATCAGAGGTCCCGATGCTAGAGTGGCTATGATAGTTAGCATCAAAGGTCCCTATGCTAAAGGGGCTTTGATAGTTAGCACCAGAGGTCCCTATGCTAAAGTGGCTATGATAGTTAGCATCAGAGGTCCCTATGTTAAAGTGGCTATGATAGTTAGCATCAGAGGTCCCTATGCTAAAGTGGCTATGATAGTTAGCATCAGAGGTCCCTATGTTAAAGTGGCTATGATAGTTAGCATCAGAGGTCCCTATGCTAAAGTGGCTATGATAGTTAGCATCAGAGGTCCCTATGTTAAAGTGGCTATGATAGTTAGCATCAGAGGTCCCTATGCTAAAGTGGCTATGATAGTTAGCATCAGAGGTCCCTATGTTAAAGTGGCTATGATAGTTAGCATCAGAGGTCCCTATGCTAAAGTGGCTATGATAGTTAGCATCAGAGGTCCCTATGCTAAAGTGGCTATGATAGTTAGCATCAGAGGTCCCTATGCTAAAGTGGCTATGATAGTTAGCATCAGAGGTCCCTATGCTAAAGTGGCTATGATAGTTAGCATCAGAGGTCCCTATGCTAAAGTGGCTATGATAGTTAGCACCAGAGGTCCCTATGCTAAAGTGGCTATGATAGTTAGCACCAGAGGTCCCTATGCTAAAGTGGCTATGATAGTTAGCACCAGAGGTCCCTATGCTAAAGTGGCTATGATAGTTAGCACCAGAGGTCCCTATGCTAAAGTGGCTATGATAGTTAGCATCAGAGGTCCCTATGCTAAAGTGGCTATGATAGTTAGCATCAGAGGTCCCTATGCTAAAGTGGCTATGATAGTTAGCATCAGAGGTCCCTATGCTACAGTGGCAGAAGACGCGTCGTTTCAGTCATTTTGCTTCATTTCTGTCACGGTTCAGAACGAGGAAATGGGACCAAATGCAGAACTGACACAAAATAAATGTAATGGACAAATCCAAGGCAAAAACACAAAACAAACCCGAACTCCAGCAGGAGCAGAGAAACACCCCGGGAACAGGAGCAGGTGAGACCCGTTAGGGCGGGGCAGGTCATCAACACAAAACACTCAGGACAAGAACAGAGACACTGAATCCAGAGAGAGCTGAACATGGACAGACTTTGCTCAGCTACGAACGGGTTTTTACCGTCGTGTCTAAAAACAAGACGGACACATTCAGACCGTGCCCCCCCCGGGTGTTGGGACACCCCGGGACACGACTGAAAGAACAGCATCTTCTTCAACTGTCTGCGCTCATCATGTGCATAAACCTAACACTGCCATGTTGTAGTACGGCATCATCCCACTACAGAAGGGTCACTGTCAGGGGGCGTGGTCAGGGGGCGTGGCCATGGGGTGTGGTCAGGGGGCGTGGTCAGGGGGCGTGGTCAGGGGGCGTGGTCAGGGACATACCTGTCCCTCATCGTCCAGCACTTGGATCTGTCTGGAGTCGCACACTTTGACCTCGGCTCCGACCGGGACGTCGAACTCACGGCCCGTCTGCAGATCCAGCCACACGAAGTCTCCCTGAAACAGAGGAAACATGTGTGTGTGTATGTATATATGTATATTATATATATATATATATATATATATATATATATATATATATATATATATATATATAGTATATACTCCTGCAGGAGCTAAAGTGCAGATGTTGTGAACGACTGGAATGAGTTTCCTGAAGTAACGACTCGTTTTACTCCACACGTGTAAATCTGTATATATATATATATATATATACATTCACTGCTCACAAAAACTTAGGGCACACTCAAAAAACACAATGTAACTCCAAGTCAGTCAGATCTCTGGGATCTCAGACTGTCCAGTTAGGAAGCCACACTTATTGTGAATCAGTTTCACTTGGTGTTGTGGAAATGAAACAGACACAGGTGGAAATGAGAGGCAATTAGCAAGATCACTCCAAAAGAGGAATGGTTTTGCAGGTGGTGACCACAGAGCATTTCCCTGTCTTCATCCTTTGGACCGTATTTTTGGAACACTTTTGCATTTGTCCAGTGTTCTCACCACTAGAGGCATCATGAGGAGCATCTACAACCCACAGAAGCTGCTCTGGGAGTGATGCTCATCCAAAATGGCACGTCCATTCGTGCTGTGGCAAGAAGGTTTGCTGTGTCTCCCAGCGCAGTGTCCAGAGCATGGAGGAGATACCAGGAGACAGGCCAGTACACCAGGAGACCTGGGGGGGGGGCGACCGAGGTCAACAACCCAGCAGCAGGACCGCTATCTGCTCATTTGTGCACGGAGAAATGCTCTTCATGGATGAGAGCAGGTTCACCCTGAGCACATGTGACAGACGTGACAGAGTCTGGAGACGCCCTGGAGAACGTTCTGCTGCTGCAACATCATCCAGCATGACCGGTTTGGTGGTGGGTCAGTGATGGTCTGGGGAGGCATTTCATTGGAGGCCGCACAGCCCTCCATGTGCGAGCCAGAGGTTCCCTGACTGGCATTGGGGACCGGGATGAGATCCTCAGACCTATTGTAAGACCATATGCTGGTGCTGTGGGCCCTGGGTTCCTTCTGATGCCTGATAATGCCAGGCCACATGTGGCAAGAGTGTGTCAGCAGCTCCTGCATGATGAAGGTATTGATGTTCTGGACTGGCCTGCCCGTTCCCCAGACTTAAATCCAATAGATACATCTGGGACATCATGTCTCGGTCCATCCATCAACGCCACGTCGCATCACAGACTGTCCAGGAGCTGACTGATGCTCTAATCCAGGTCTGGGAGGAGATCCCTCAGGAGGACATCCGTGGTCTCATCAGGAGCTGCCCAGGCGTTGTAGGGAGTGCATTCAGGCACGTGGAGGCCACACACACGACTGAGGATGATACAGACTCGTTTGGAGGAATTTCTACCGAATTTGGATCAACCAGTGACCTGATTTGTCTCTTTGATTTTGACTATAATTTTGGATCTAGACCTCCAGGGGCTGAGAATCTGATTTCCATTTATCATTCTTATGTTATTTTGTTCTCAACACATTGCCCTACACTATGAATAAAGATTTTCATCCGAAAAATCGAATTGATTGACATCTAGGATGTGTTTTTTGAGTGTTTTTAAGTTTTTGTGAGCTGTGTATATTATATATTATATATTATATATATATATATATATATACATACATTTTTACACGTGTAAATCTGCAAAATATGAGTATTGGGTCAGACTCGGCTCCGTCACCTCACGTGAACTAAGAGCCTGATGAAACCACGAGCCCCTAAAGCAGGAGGTCAGGTGACCAGCATTAGGCCTCAGACTCCACAGAACAAGCCAGGTCTGACTGGACCAAATTTAGATTTCCTCCTGTGGTCGGTGGTTCTCTGGGTTTACACAGGACACGTCTTCTGCTCAGGAGATTATTCACATTCCAACAGAGCTTGACCTCAGGCCAGCTGTGTGGTCAGCTGTGTGGCCAGCTGTGTGGTCAGCTGTGTGGTCAGCTGTGTGGTCAGCTGTGTGGTCAGCTGTGTGGTCCCTCAGACATGCTCCAGTGCACAGGTGTTGGAGATGGCACAGCAGAAGTCCACCTGGTTTGTGCTGTTTAGTCACAGTTTGACCTTGTGTTTGTTTCTATGTTCGAGTTTCTGACCACACACCTGCTGCAGGATGACCATGGTTCAGCCTCGCACCTGCAGGACATTCAGCCGACGACTCTGCAGCGACAAACACTTTATATCAGCACAAAACAGAGAAACATCTACGGCATACAGGGGATAAAACAGACCAAACAACAGAGAAACATCAGCCACATACAGGGGATAGAACAGCCCAAACAACAGAGAAAGCTTTAGTGACTCATGGAGACACTTTAAACCTGTGATGTTTCTGTATTTAACCTGTTAAAGACCAGCTACTCTGATGTCCTCTGGCCCGGCTAAATTAAACAGTTCCCTCTCCATATTAAAATTACTGTTAAAACAACAGACTTTGTCCAAATTGCTGATGTGAACCATCATAGGAATCAGGACAAGAAGGAGCTTCTTTGTACATTTAGAAGGACATTGTGACAAAAACATGTAAAAAGGTTCTTTAGTTATAAAATTAATTTAAAAAATGTAGCTTTTTTATATATCGAAAATTAATGAAAAACTGAAATGTCTTTCCTGAAAATATACTTCACAGCTCACACTCCAAACTGAGCACAGTGTTAACCTTACTGGTGCTCAGCATGTGTGCAAAATCACAGAAGTCTAGGTCCAAGTGTGTTGGATTTGTAAACTTTTCAGTGTTTTGGTGCTTTATCTCATTAGCATCGAGCACAAACCAAAGTGACAAATGTTATAAAAGCAAAAATATTTTCACAAATTTGTCAAACAAGGTGCAGCAGCAACAACAAACCTCCCAAAAATGGACTAAATCAAAGCAAAATGAAGTTTTTATCTCAGTGCACAAAGGTGCGTCAGTCACAGCTTCCCCCAAAACAAAATGGCCGCCTTGTTTACTCAGAAAACAGCTTTTACACGTCTTCATTCACGTTGATCTGGACTATGAACCTGTACACACATGCACCACTGTCACCTGGGAAATCAATGGCCCTGTGGACAAATGCTAATGTGGCTAACATGTGGCTAACGTGTGGCTAACATGAGGCTAACATGTGGCTAACATGTGGCTAACATGTGGCTAACATGCGGCTAACATGTGGCTAACATGTGGCTAACATGAGGCTAACATGTGGCTAACATGAGGCTAACATGTGGCTAACATGTGGCTAACATGTGCTTGTGGCCTGCACTGAGCACTGCCAGCACAAATATCAATGGATTTCTTTGGGAAACGGCTCATTTTGAAGAGAATAGTCATTAGGATTAAGGGAACAGAACGGAAATTGCCTAAAAGTTTGTTTACAAGAAGATTTTCTCATTTGTGGAGTATTTTTAGGTAATTTCTGACCGTGAAAATGGAAAATAATGAGCCAAATTCTCCAAAAAGAGTGTTTTGTTGAAATGTTTGTTTCATTATATTTTACTTGAGTATTTTGGACCCAAAAAATCCAGTCAACCTATGATTGGACCACAAATAATTTAATATGGATGAGAAATGCTTAATTTTAATGCTCCATTTTCATGTTTTTTTTATTTTTCTGTCCTTAATTAATGTTTGGATTTATGTGATGATGCTCCAGGACTGGAATAGATGTTTTGGGGGGAAGTGCCTGTTTAAAAATCAGTGCCACATGTTTATATTGGTCAAAATATAATTTGCCTAAATACTCTGTGCAAGTAAATGGCCGTCCTGAACAGGTTAAAGTGCACGTGACACATGAGACACTAATGAACATGACGGCCGTGTGTGTGAGATGTTTATAGAGTCACTTCCTCATTGGACACTGACAGGAAGTGACATAGATGAAGGTAAACAATGTTAAACTGTTGCCGTACTAAGTCACTTCATCGCCCCCTGGTGTCTCTGGCCAGAAACGTCGCTGCCACTGGGCCGGCGCCGCTAATGCACACTAATGGAATCACGAAGAAGAAGCTAACAGGCTAACAGGCAAAGCTAACTGTTAGCGGCCCGGTAGCACAGCGGCTCCTCACCTGGGCGGGGCCTTTCTGTGGAGCATGTTCTCCGTCTATTTCCCCTACCACTAAAAACATGTACAATAGGCCAGGACGTATGAGAGTGTGTTTGAGCGTGCACATGGGGGACGACGGATGAGCCACGGCAACAACCCGGCGGTTCATTCACAAGCACTGACCAAATAAACCAATAACAAATAAATAAATGAAATAAACAGTATTTAAATAAGTCTCACCTCACTGTGTCTTTTCTGTCGGCGCAGGAGTGACTCGCTCGGACAGTTTCCTGCAGTGGCGCCTCTGGCCTCTCGGGGCAGGAGTTCTTCTTCTATGTCACTTTTCTGCCCAACATTTCTTCGTTAAAATTGCTGCTTCACTGAAATCAAACGATCATTCTGTAACTGAGCTGATCTAAGTAAGTCATATTTTCCAAAGCATTAAAGCTGTCTCTGCACTTTAAGCTATTCCTCCTGTTTCCTGTTTTCATCTTTCCAAAATAAAAGCATCAACATGAACCTCTGAAGGCCCTGAATGTTCAGACCTGGAATGACCTGTGAGTCTGGAGTCTGAGGAGCAGCTCACACAGACAGTGTTTCTGCAGCGTCTGTTTCTCTGTGACTCTTTGACCTTTGACCTCTGACCTCTGAGTGAGCAGAGGAACCCGTCCTCAGACTTCACGGCTGTTTGTTTTGTGTCTCGTAGACGTGTTGAGCCTCTGTCAGAGCGAGGCTAATCTGAGGCGCTGGAGAGCGAGGCTCACATGGAGAGGATTTACTCCAGACCTGACCCAGAACCAGAGGAAACGCTCCAAGAGCAGACCTGCTGAGGACCAGAGACCTGCTGAGGACCAGAGACCTGCTGAGGACCAGAGACCTGCTGAGAGACACAGACCTGCTGAGGACCAGAGACCTGCTGAGGACCAGAGACCTGCTGAGGACCAGAGACCTGCTGAGGGACAGAGACCTGCTGAGGAACAGAGACCTGCTGAGGGACAGAGACCTGCTGACGGACAGAGACCTGCTGAGGGACAGAGACCTGCTGAGGGACAGAGACCTGCTGACGGACAGAGACCTGCTGAGGGACAGAGACCTGCTGACGGACAGAGACCTGCTGAGAGACACAGACCTGCTGAGGACCAGAGACCTGCTGAGGACCAGAGACCTGCTGAGGACCAGAGACCTGCTGAGGACCAGAGACCTGCTGAGGACCAGAGACCTGCTGAGGACCAGAGACCTGCTGAGGACCAGAGACCTGCTGAGGGACAGAGACCTGCTGAGGGACAGAGACCTGCTGAGGACCAGAGACCTGCAGAGGAACAGGCAGGTCCTGAGGGTTTCCTGGTTGCTGATCCACCTGAGATGTTTCCTCTGCCCCACAGACAGGGGGCGCTGTAATGAGCTCTGGTTATTGGGCTCCAGTCGCTGCAGGAACGGCTTCATTTGGTCCAGGATTGTGCAAGTGTCGTGTCCAGTGTGTGTCCAGAGGCTTCTGCTTCAGAGCTCCTCACAGAACATTATGTGACAAAACTGTGCTTTCCTCATTCCTGGCTCTGCTCCTTCAGTCTCTGCTTTCTTAAACAAAACAAGGTTAAAAACAAATATCGGAAATATTTCCACAGGATCTGCCTGTTCCTCAGCAGGTCTCTGGTCCTCAGGGTCTGCTCCTCAGGGTCTGCTCCTCAGGGTCTGCTCCTCAGGGTCTGCTCCTCAGGATCTGTTCCTCAGGATCTGTTCCTCAGGATCTGGCTCTGACTCGCTGTAGTTTGTAAACTCTGTATTTTAGATTTCGTACGTCGGTCTGAAACATAAGAGATGATCTGAGTCTGACTCAGGTCCAGACCGAGATCAGTCTTTAGGAAGAGTCTTTGTCACAGATCAGTACAGAGACATTAACCTGAACCCAGTCCCAAAGTCAGACCTGAGGAGGGTCTGAGTCTGAGGAGAGTCTGAGTCTGAGACTGAGGAGAGTCTGAGTCTGAGGAGGGTCTGAGTCTGAGGAGAGTCTGAGACTGAGGAGAGTCTGAGTCTGAGGAGAGTCTGAGTCTGAGTCTGAGGAGAGTCTGAGTCTGAGGAGAGTCTGAGGAGAGTCTGAGTCTGAGGAGAGTCTGAGGAGAGTCTGAGTCTGAGGAGAGTCTGAGTCTGAGGAGAGTCTGAGGAGAGTCTGAGTCTGAGGAGAGTCTGAGTCTGAGGAGAGTCTGAGTCTGAGGAGAGTCTGAGGAGAGTCTGAGTCTGAGTCTGAGTCTGAGGAGAGTCTGAGTCTGAGTCTGAGTCTGAGGAGAGTCTGAGTCTGAGGAGAGTCTGAGGAGAGTCTGAGTCTGAGTCTGAGTCTGAGGAGAGTCTGAGTCTGAGGAGAGTCTGAGGAGAGTCTGAGTCTGAGTCTGAGTCTGAGGAGAGTCTGAGTCTGAGGAGAGTCTGAGTCTGAGTCTGAGTCTGAGGAGAGTCTGAGGAGAGTCTGAGTCTGAGTCTGAGTCTGAGTCTGAGGAGAGTCTGAGTCTGAGGAGAGTCTGAGTCTGAGGAGAGTCTGAGGAGAGTCTGAGTCTGAGTCTGAGGAGAGTCTGAGTCTGAGGAGAGTCTGAGGAGAGTCTGAGTCTGAGGAGAGTCTGAGTCTGAGTCTGAGTCTGAGTCTGAGGAGAGTCTGAGGAGAGTCTGAGTCTGAGTCTGAGGAGAGTCTGAGGAGAGTCTGAGTCTGAGTCTGAGTCTGAGGAGAGTCTGAGTCTGAGGAGAGTCTGAGTCTGAGGAGAGTCTGAGTCTGAGGAGAGTCAGACTCTGAGGAGGGTCTGAGTCTGAGGAGAGTCTGAGTCTGAGGAGGGTCTGAGTCTGAGTCTGAGTCTGAGGAGAGTCTGAGGAGAGTCTGAGTCTGAGTCTGAGTCTGAGGAGAGTCTGAGTCTGAGGAGAGTTTGAGGAGAGTCTGAGTCTGAGGAGAGTCTGAGGAGAGTCTGAGTCTGAGGAGAGTCTGAGTCTGAGGAGAGTCTGAGTCTGAGGAGAGTCAGACTCTGAGGAGGGTCTGAGTCTGAGGAGAGTCTGAGTCTGAGGAGGGTCTGAGTCTGAGGAGAGTCTGAGTCTGAGGAGAGTCTGAGTCTGAGGAGAGTCTGAGTCTGAGGAGAGTCTGAGTCTGAGGAGAGTCTGAGTCTGAGGAGAGTCTGAGTCTGAGGAGAGTCTGAGTCTGAGGAGAGTCTGAGTCTGAAGGAAACGGCACAAAAACACTTTAAAGGTGAAAAACAGGTTTGTTGTTCTGTTTGTTTTTGACGGATTTAAAAATAACTGAAGATAAAAATCCAAACACTGACGGTGAAAAGCTCAGATGAAGTAAATCCAAACTCTTTTTCTCTGAGATGATTTAACGTCTGTGACAGAACTCACTTTGGGGAAAAATAAAGCATAAAAAAAGGGGCGGGTCCATAAACGATAAAGAAAAACAGAAGAAAATCCTTGATCTCCAGGTCCAGGTTTTGCTGCCGTCGCTCGTCAGAGAAACGAGGAAATAAAGAGTTTTTTCTGCCACAAACAAACGATACAAAAGTCAAATAAAGTCAGTGGAAGGAAAAGGAGTAAACCAGGGTTCTGTTTCTGGTTTCTGGAGTGTTTGGGCTGAAGCTCTGGGATAAAGAGTCTGAGGTTTCTCTAAAGTCTCTGAGGTTCTGGCTCAGATGAAGCGGCTCTTACCTCATGGATCCGCCTCCTCCTCCACACCGTCCCGGGCCGAGCTCCACAGAGGTAGAGGTAAAGGTAAAGGTAAAGGTAAAGGTAAAGGTAAAGGTGAAGGTGAAGGTAAAGGTAAAGGTAAAGGTGGAGGTGGAGGTGGAGGTAAAGTCTGGTCAAACCCGGGTCTCGCCGCCGCGGCTCTGGGAGGTCAGGCCTTGAATGGAGGTTCAGGCATTACCCCCCCGGCGCCTCATTCACGACGGCTGATCCTGATTAGCCCCAGGGGGAGGAGCCTGCATTAGCCCGAGGGGGAGGAGCCTGAGGGGCGAGCGTGAGGGATAAGTACAGGGAGAGGGGGAGGGGTTTAGAGCTGGGTGAGACCTGAGGGGGAGGAGGAGAGTTTGTTTTGGTGAAGGTCCTTCCTTTACGGCTTAAACGGCCTTAACGGAGAGCTCTTTCTCCAGGTCAGCTTTACCCAAATCTAGTGTCAGAACAGTGACAGGAATGAGGATGAAAACACGACACAGAAGTGACAAAAAGAACACAATAAAAGACAAAAACATCACAAACAAATGAAAAGAAAGTCACAGTGTGAGTTTTGTAGGTCTTAGCTTTCAAATGAGGCGTCACTCTGGCCTCGAGGAGCTTTTAGATTTGAGTAAAGCTGGAGAAAAGGGGGGGTTAAGGGGGGGTTAAGGGGTGAACGTCTGTGAAGTCCAAACGTCTGAGGAAGAAGAAAAGAAGAAAGAGTGTCTTAAATGTGGAAACATGAGTGAAGGGTTTTTCTGCAAATCTTAGTTTTTGGTTATTTTTGATAGACACTATAATACTATAGCTATACTAGGTATACTATATACTATACCTAGTATAGGTATATTTAGTTATTTATATGTTTATTTGATAGGGACAGAACAAGAAGCATTGTTACAGTAACCGATGCCATGCTCATAGGCCGTATAGCTTAAAGCTAGTTCGCAGACCTGGTCCCTAAGACATAAAATATTAACATTTACATAAATCATTACAAATAATACAATTTAGAAAAAGTTTGTAATAAAATATTATAAACGTCTGTTGTTTCCACAAGTTTGATTCAGTTTGAGCCACTGTTTAACTTTACTTTTAAACTCGCTCAGGTCTGTTGAAGTTTTCGGATCAGTGTAAAGTGTTCCAGATCTGTGGCCCTTGTACCGCAAACGCCGTCTGTCCAAGAGCAGGTCTGAGTCTCCACTGACAGCGCCCCCTGGTGACCATCCCGTGAGCTGCACATGTTTCAATCATTCCTGCAGCGATATCAGGAGCGAGGTTTTTGACACATATAAAATAGTATATACTATACATAGTATAGTATATACTACACCTATATACTAGGCATAGTATATACTATACATAGTATAGTATATACTACACCTATACTAGGTATAGTATTCAAGAAGACCAATGAACATAATGAATATAATAAAAGAATGTTTTTTCTGCCCTTTATTGTTAAAGGAAGTTTCATGGTTGTTTCTACGGAGCCCTGGAAGTGACATCAGACAACAACATGTGGGGGTAAAACAAATATATATATATTTTTTGAAGAAATATAAAAATGTAGTAAAAAAATCTCTTTATACGAAACATTATCTCGAGGTAAAAAACAAGTATTACAAAAATATGTATATATTTTTTTAAATATAAAAATGTTCTTTTTTTCTTCAATGTTTTATTTATTTTTTTCGACCCCGAGATAATGATCTCGTTCCCCGTGATCATTTGTGGTGTAAACATTTTTTTTTAAACATTTTTATATTTCTTCAAAAAAATATGTATTGATGTTTTTTTTGTCTGCTGTCACTTAATACATACATACTGTCCTCACCTCAAGCCCCGCCCTGTCCTCACCTCAGGCCCCGCCCTGTCCTCACCTCAGGCCCCGCCCTGTCCTCACCTCAGGCCCCGCCCTGTCCTCACCTCAGGCCCCGCCCTGTCCTCACCACAGGCCCCGCCCTGTCCTCACCTCAGGCCCCGCCCTGTCCTGACCTCAGGCCCCGCCCTGTCCTCACCTCAGGCCCCGCCCTGTCCTGACCTCAGGCCCCGCCCTGTCCTCACCTCAGGCCCCGCCCTCACCTCAGGCCCCGCCCTGTCCTCACCTTAGACCCCGCCCTGTCCTCACCTCAGGCCCCGCCCTGTCCTCACCTCAGGCCCCGCCCTGTCCTCACCTCAGGCCCCGCCCTGTCCTCACCTCAGGCCCCGCCCTCTCCTCAGGCCCCGCCCTGTCCTGACCTCAGGCCCCGCCCTGTCCTCACCTCTGACCTCAGGGGGCGGGGCCTGGCTGACTGAGCACAGACGAGCCGAGGCAGAGCAAGTTTCCAGTTTTATTTCAAAGTCATGCCACAAGTTGACATTAAATACAAAAGAAAGAAGAGTCGTTTCCATGGCAGCTATAAAAGAACCACAGTGTAACCGAGAAACGAGAGGGCGACGGGACAGACGAGCACACGGCACCAGCACACGGCACCAGCACACGGCACCAGCACACGGCACCAGCACACGGCACCAGCACACGGCACCAGCACACGGCACCAGCACACGGCACCAGCACACGGGCCATACAAAACCAACCAGCGTTAGAAAATACTGCTAAAAGGAGTTTATAAAGAGGAGCATCTTCACCATGCAGTAGGTCATCCAGTACACGCTCCACAAGCTCATTCCTGCAGGGGGCGCTGTCCCGCCCACTGGAGAACAGGAGGAATCCAGAGAAACACTTTAGTTTGAACCTGAAGCATGTGCAGATCTCACATTCTCCTGAGACCTGCTTCTGCACGGCTTCAGTTTCAGGTTCTGAGAATCAGCACAGGTCGGGCGGAGGCGGAGGCGGAGCCGGAGGCGGAGGCGGAGCCGGACGGTTTCTCCACGAGCGCCATGAAGATCACCAACCAGGTTAACCCTAGAACACCATGTGTCCATAACACCTTCACCAACCCCGAGATGATCCACCAGAAAACATACATGACACACGTGAGTCGTTTACATGAAACTGTGTCGTGTCTAAGAACATGGAAGAAAAGCCTCATGAGACCAGAGGAAAGACTGAAGATGTGAAGATGTTTCCTGGATGTGTGAGACTTCTGTGGTGAAGCTCAGTGTCCTTCAGGATCTGAGAGACGTCCCTGGTGAAGCTCAGTGTCCTTCAGGAGAGAAGTTAAACATAAATAACTGTGTGTTCCTCACTTACTCACAAAGAAATAAATAAACACACTAACCCTCCCCGACCTTCATCACTATGGAAACATGAGGCTGTAGGAGAAACACTCAGGCCATCAGAGACAGACACAGACGCATCTCGTCATAGAAGGGGGCGTGGCTTCACCGAGGGGGAAAATAGAATCTTTTTTCCCTCTTTTTAGCCATTTTCTGGTGGAATCTGAACTTATTTATCACATAAATAAAGTCTGGTGTAAATCGGGCCCATATGGATATTTTCTCACAGCAGATTGTTCAGTAGAAGTGAAAAAACGGCAGTTGTAGCAAGCGCTAGCTAACCGTTAGCAGTAGCCTGATGCTAACATGTAGCATGAAGTTAGCATTCTCTGTTATTCATGTATTTATGGGCTGTTGAACCACTTTGCTCCTCCCATGTCTTTGTATCTTTATTTAGTAGAAACTTTATTCATAATTCAGCATTTGTTACAGTAGTTTTTGAATAATTAGAGAAAGTTTAGATTTTTCTCCAAATTGTTTTCTACGACTTTAACAAATACTGAATTATGAATATAGTTTCTACTAAATAAAGATACAAAGACATGGGGAGGAGCAAAGTGGTTCAACAGCCCATAAATACATGAATAACGGAGAATGCTAACTTCATGCTACGTTTTAGCATCAGGCTAATGCTAACGGTTAGCTAGCGCTAGCTACAACTGCCGTTTTTTCACTTCTACTGAACAATCTGCTGTGAGAAAATATCCACATGGGCCTGATTTACACTTGACTTTATTTATGTGATAAATAAGTTCATATTCCACCAGAAAATGGCTAAAAAGAGGGAAAAATTGTGTTTCTCTAAAGATTCTATTTTCCCCCTCGGCGAAGCCACGCCCCCTTCTATGACGAGATGCGTCTGTGTCTATGTAAGACAGAGACCCAGGACACTCATCACACACGTGTTCTAGGGTTAAATCGGTATCGTGAGAGGAAAGTATCGGTGAAGTATCGGTATCGGTCCTGGTTTGGCACAGTTTAGAGGCTTTACGTTTCTGATCGGACTGAATGTTCCGTGAATGTTCCGGACGTTGTTTTGGCAGTGGATTCAGGAGAACTGAGGCTCGATTCAAACCGTTTCCTGGATTCCTTCGTTCTGACGTGAGTTTCAAAGCGAGAAGCAACATCTGAAATACACGTTAGATATTTATCAAAACCCCCGAAAACACGAGACGACCGGGAGCCGCGACCGCCGGGAGCCGCGACGACCGGGAGCCGCGAGGACCGGGAGCCGCGAGGACCGGGAGCCGCGGGTCCGCTGGCGCGAGCGGAGTAAAGAGTAAAGCACTTTTGCTACATGCACTGGCGTGTTGGTACAAAACTGTAAAGGTTCGGGAGCGTCTCGCCGTCGGAAACGCCGTCGGGAAAGTCTTTGCTTTGGCTGCGGGACAGAGGAGTACGAAGGGGCGGGGCCAGTGTGTGCTTGAGTTAACAGTGAAAGCCATTCTGTGAAACGGACGGGCGCGGTCAGGGGCGGAGTCAGGGGCGGAGTCAGGAACATGGACGAGGGGCGGAGTCCGGGGCGGAGTCCGGGACACGGACGAGGGGCGGAGTCAGGGGCGGAGTCAGGGGCGGAGCCAGGGACACGGTCAGGGGCGGAGTCAGGAACATGGACGAGGGGCGGAGTCAGGGACACGGACAAGGGGCGGAGTCAGGGGCGGAGTCAGGGGCGGAGTCAGGGACACGGTCAGGGGCGGAGTCAGGGTGAGGGGCGGAGTCAGGAACACAGACGAGGGGCGGAGTCAGGGGCGGAGTCAGGGACACAGACGAGGGGCGGAGTCAGGGGCGGAGTCAGGAACAGACGAGGGGCGGAGTCAGGAACACGGACGAGGGGCGGAGTCAGGGGTGGAGTCAGGGGCGGAGTCAGGGACACGGTCAGGGGCGGAGTCAGGACGAGGGGCGGAGTCAGGAACACAGACGAGGGGCGGAGTCAGGGGCGGAGTCAGGGACACGGACAAGGGGCGGAGTCAGGGGTGGAGTCAGGGGCGGAGTCAGGGACACGGTCAGGGGCGGAGTCAGGACGAGGGGCGGAGTCAGGAACACAGACGAGGGGCGGAGTCAGGGGCGGAGTCAGGGACACAGACGAGGGGCGGAGTCAGGGGCGGAGTCAGGAACAGACGAGGGGCGGAGTCAGGAACACGGACGAGGGGCGGAGTCAGGGTGAGGGGCGTGGTCAGGACGAGGGGCGTGGTCAGGACGAGGGGCGTGGTCAGGAACACGACGCTCTTTTGGCACATTTCATTCCAGCCAAACCGACTCGTTCCTCTCCAGGTCTTCGGGGCGACTCAGAGGTCGGTCAGGGGCTCCTAAAGGGGCTCCAGGTGGTTCCTCAGAGCTTCATGAAGCCACCTCAGATCATGAAGCCACCTCAGATCATGAAGCACCACAGAGGGAGCTCTTGGGCGTCACTCACGACTCGCTCTTACGCTGAAGCTGAAACGTTCCTCTGTAAGAACCGAAGAACGAATCAACAAGAACATGTGGTGTTTTCAAGTTTCTGCCTCGGCTTCATCAGGACGAGGTTCATGACTGAGGCCCAAAGTTCTTCATGAGGACGAGGTTCATGACTGAGGCCCCATGTTCTTCATCTTCACGTCTCCTCCAAACGAGTGAAGCTGAAGCCTATAACCCCCCCCTGTAAAGACCTGATGTCCCACAGAAGAATGAAGGGACACAGGGACGTCCGGTTCAAGTCCAGCAGAACGTCATCATCCTCTGACCTCTGACCTCTGCACAGAAGCTTCAACAGTTTACCCTTTAACCCAGGGGGGCCCAAAGTGTGGCCCCCCCAGAGAGTGACCTACTTTTGCGTGTGGTTAAAACTAACTCTCTTCCATTCATTCTCAAAGATAAATATGGATGCAGTACACTTTTTGACCACTAGCGTCAAATTGGGGGCGCTGTTTCTCTCTTTTCACTGTTGTGGTGTCTTAGTGTTTAGAGCGTTTTAGCTTCGACTTTCACAGTTTTCCACCTTTTATTGCAAAGGTTGTTACGTCGACAACTGTATGTGTTAAAAAGTGACTTAGAAAAGAATTGATGCTGAACTGACACTTTCAAAATGATCTAATGTGGCATTTTCTTTGAGTGAACGGATGAGGTAAAGTTACTGATACAGGTGTGTTCATTTGCACTAAATTGCTACAATTGTTGTTTTTTTCCTACTAAAACGAGGCTTTTGCCGTAGTTACCATGTGTTTTATATAACATGTTATTTGCATAGAGAGAATCAAATGCAAATGTAGGAAAACAATAAAAGTAAATAAAATAAAGTCACGTAAAGTGTTTTTCGTGCTTGACGTCGGCGTGTTCGGCCTCGGAGACAAACAGTTTGGGCCCCCCTGCTTTAACCTCTTAACCCCCACCTTAACTGTACTTTCCCCCTCATTTGAAAGCTAAGACCTACAAAACTCATCCAAATGGAGCTTTTTCCTCACATTTTCCCTCACATTTTCCTCCTCGTTTCGGGCTCACTTTGGACACTTTTTCCCAAGAAGCTTTTAGATTCGGGTAGAGCCGAGCTGGAGGAGCAGTGCTCGGCTCCTCCCGTCCTCACGTTCTCCACCTGCTGCTGGACCTGAACCGGAGAGTCAGCTTAAAGTGTCTGATAAACGTGACGCTGCCTCCATCTGGCCGCTTTAGGTACTGCAGGGTTCATTAACACTGGATATAAAAACCGTGAACTGTCTGCAGGTTTGGCACCGAGTCCTTCGAACACTACACGAAGCCCCAGGCATCGAGGCTTTTTCACAGTATTAGGCTGAAAATGCAGGGAGCGAACGGACCCGGGAGCGAACGGACCCGGGAGCGAACGGACCGGAGCGAACGGACCCGGGAGCGAACGGACCCGGGAGCGAACGGACCCGGGAGCGAACGGACCAGAGCGAACGGACCCGGGAGCGAACGGACCCGGGAGCGAACGGACCCGGGAGCGAACGGACCCGGAGCGAACGGACCCGGGAGCGAACGGACCCGGGAGCGAACGGACCCGGGAGCGAACGGACCCGGGAGCGAACGGACCGGGAGCGAACGGACCCGGGAGCGAACGGACCCGGGAGCGAACGGACCAGAGCGAACGGACCCGGGAGCGAACGGACCCGGGAGCGAACGGACCCGGGAGCGAACGGACCCGGAGCGAACGGACCCGGGAGCGAACGGACCCGGGAGCGAACGGACCCGGGAGCGAACGGACCCGGGAGCGAACGGACCCGGACCTGGGAGCGAACGGGCCGGAGCGAACGGACCCGGAGCGAACGGACCCGGGAGCGAACGGACCCGGGAGCGAACGGACCCGGGAGCGAACGGACCGGGAGCGAACGGACCGGGAGCGAACGGACCCGGGAGCGAACGGACCCGGGAGCGAACGGACCCGGGAGCGAACGGACCCGGGAGCGAACGGACCCGGACCCGGGAGCGAACGGACCCGGGAGCGAACGGACCCGGGAGCGAACGGACCCGGGAGAGAACGGACCCGGACCGGAGCGCTGGGCGGAGCTTCAGGCGACAAACGGAACAAAGCGCACAGAGGGGAGGATAGCACCTAAAACAAAAGGTCTCGGACCATGTTTCCCGATGCTACAGGCGAAGAACGAGAGCAGAGAACGAGAGCGAAGAACGAGAAGAACGAGAGCAAAGAATGAGAAGAACGAGAGCAAAGAACGAGAGCAAAGAACCAGAGGAACGAGAGCAAAGAACCAGAGCAAAGAACGAGAAGAACGAGAGCAAAGAACGAGAAGAACGAGAGCAAAGAACCAGAGCAAAGAACCAGAGCAAAGAACCAGAAGAACGAGAGCGAAGAACGAGAGAAAAGAACGAGAGCAAAGAACCAGAGCAGAGAACGAGAGCGAAGAACAAGAGCAAAGAACGAGAAGAACGAGAGCAAAGAACAAGAGCAAAGAACGAGAGCAAAGAACCAGAGCAAAGAACGAGAAGAACCAGAGCAAAGAACGAGAAGAACCAGAGCAAAGAACCAGAGCAAAGAACGAGAGGAACGAGAGCGAATAACGAGAGCGGCCCGACCGGGGCATGCGGAGCTTCCACTGGCATTTCCCAAACAGACTAAAAGGATATAGTAAGAACAGCCGGATACGATACAAGGCCGTGGACGGAGAAAAGAACCCATGCAGGACTCGGCTCGGACGGTGCGAGGCGTGAAGAGAGAAGCCGTCGTACATTCAACAGAAAGTAAAGAAAACACATCGGTGCGACTCAACACGAGGACGACGGACGTAAGACACGGATCCAGATGAGCCAGAGTCTCTTCGATGATATTGCACTTGGAAAAGTCCGGGAGCGACGCTGTCAGCGATGGAAGCCACGCCTGGTCGTCTTCTCGTACGTCCTGCTCCTAAAAGGCCGTGAGTTTAACAGTTCTATAAGAAACAAAAGTGTCAAAGCAGGAACCGAAAGAAACGTCTCCGCTGTTGGTCCAGGACACGATTAAAGGAAGTGACGGTTTTATTACAGGGAGGCACCGATCCTGGGATATCCGAGAAGATCCGGGACCAGGAGTGTTCGAAGTGGCTCCTCTGAGTCTATTGATAAACTAACATTAAACAAGAACAACTGGACTTTTCTACTCTGAATATAGACCCGGCTTAGATTCCTGTCTATTTCCATTGTAGCTGTTGTCCTAGTAACGATAAACAAATGTTTGGTGGTGCGTTCATGACCGCTCGCTCAGCTGGGAAACGACTGGAGAGCTGTGGTCAACAGGAGCTTCTGGACTTCAGCACCGGAGGATCAGCTGAAGCTAAAGTTCAACTCCTTTTCTTTTGTATTTTGTATTGACCTTTATTTAACTAGGATTGTCCCACTGAGATTAAGAATCTCTTTTTCAGGGGAGTCCTGGCCCTAGAGGGGAATCTATACGAGCGATCGCTGTTATTGTTACTTCCGCATTTTTTGCCGGATGTTTTGGTGAATCGTCGGCAGCTGATGCATCAGGTCTAACTCGGTTTTATAAAATGACAGATCTGTTACAGCGCAAGAGAAGCAAAGCCCTGTTTATGGACATTGTTTTTGCTTTTATAGAATTTTAATAAAATGTTTATCAAATATGAAAATGTAAAATGCCGACCACGGCCAACGGATGTGACGACATCGCGATCGCTCGTATTGTACATGTTTTTAGTGGTAGGGGAAACCGGAGTACCCGGAGTAAACCTACGCAGACACGGGGAGAACGTGCAAACTCCACACAGAAAGGCCTTGTCCAGGTGGGAATCGAACCCGGGACCTAATAGCTGTGAAGAGAGAGCGCTAACCGCTGCGCCACCGTTCCCTCTGAGCTCAGTGTGAGTGAAATGACTGACACCAAAGTGAATTTACGTGATATTTTCTAAAACTAGCATTTAGCTTTTGAGATGCTAACAACACATTTCATTGATTAGCTTAGCTACGCGCTATCCAATGTTAAAAGTATTTATTTGATGACATCACAATCTTACTTTCCCAAATAAAAACCACATGAACACAAACGAGCCCCCCCAGTGCACATGAACGCACCACCACTGTCCTGGACACCTTAAGCCTCAGCTGGATGGACTTTTATATTTGAATCTTATTTCTCTTGATCACTTCCTGCCTCCAGCTGAACAACTCACATTCATCAATCTGATCATTACAGCTGGTGTAAAACTAATACGTTTGATCCGTTTTCCACAAACACGGCTGTGGTTATTTTATTACTTTATCCAGAGGTTTAAACTAACTCAAACTGACTGGACTCTCCAGGTTCTGAGCTTCACTGAGCTTCAGCCTGAACATATTCACAGTTGTGTTTTTAAACCGGTATCGATGCATCTTGTGGTTCGATGGGGTAACCAGGTATCGTTAAAGTACCGTCAGAACAATGGAACAGTCCTGAAACAAAAACTGTCCTAAAGTCCAGCATCTTCACATGACCGTCTCATAAAGGCGCGGGAATATCGATCAGGGAAAACATCTGGACGTTTCTCTCGGCGCCTGCTCCGACTGAAAACAACGTGACATTGTAGAAACCCGTGAGCGCAGCCTGAGCAGCCACCTTGTTCACGTCCTGATGGTTTTCAGAAGGAAGAGACGGGTTCTTTGGGCCGTTTGTGGAGCGTTAGCAAAGTGACAAACCTGGGACTTTTCGCTCCAGCGCTGACAGCGATCAGCTCCCACAAAAACAACGAGAACAAAGCAAAGAGTCCTCCTTCAGGCTGCAGGCTCGTCACAAACGCCTGCAAAGGTCCGTGTGTTCCGAGGGCAGAGGTCTTCAGTTCGTCCGGACCTCTGTTCCCCCCAAATAAACCCTCGTGTTCTTCCCAAACCTGCAGCGACTCGCAGGGTTCAGGCTCCAGAACCAAAGAGCTGAAAGGATGGATCTACAGGAGAGCTGAAACCAGTGGCTCCCAACCTTTGTCCCTCAGCGACGAGTCAAATCTAACGCCAAACACCACGCTTTTAATGCCACGCGTGGAAGGAACCCGCTTCCCCACAGAGGTCTGAGATGTTTAGGGACCTGAAGTGGAGACGGCTCTGACTTAGATTCCACATCCTCCGCCACAAACTGTGAGTAAGATAATAAACTCCCTCCAGGGAACGAGGGACAGAAGGTTCTGTGAATGAGTTTAAGAAAAGCTTAATCGGGTCGAGTGATTGTAAAGGTCCTAAAGCGATAAGAGACTCCTGCAGCAGAGCTCGGCAAGTTAGAAGACCCAGAGCCAAGGGGTGTGTACCTATGTTCCCCTATGTTCCCCTGGTCCTATGTTCCCCAGGTCCTATGTTCCCCAGGTCCTATGTTCCCCAGGTCCTATGTTCCCCTGGTCTTATGTTCCCCCAGTCCTATGTTCCCCAAGTCCTTTGTTCCCCAAGTCCTTTGTTCCCCAGGTCCTATGTTCCCCAGGTCCTATGTTCCCCAAGTCCTATGTTCCCCAAGTCCTATGTTCCCCAAGTCCTATGTTCCCCAGTTCCTATGTTCCCCTGGTCTTATGTTTCCCAAGTCCTTTGTTCCCCAAGTCCTATGTTCCCCAAGTCCTCTGTTCCCCAAGTCCTTTGTTCCCCGGGTCCTATGTTCCCCAAGTCCTATGTTCCCCAAGTCCTTTGTTCCCCAAGTCCTATGTTCCCCAAGTCCTTTGTTCCCCAAGTCCTTTGTTACCCAAGTCCTATGTTCCCCAAGTCCTTTGTTCCCCAAGTCCTATGTTCCCCAAGTCCTTTGTTCCCCAAGTCCTTTGTTACCCAAGTCCTATGTTCCCCAAGTCCTATGTTCCCCAAGTCCTTTGTTCCCCAAGTCCTATGTTCCCCAAGTCCTTTGTTCCCCAAGTCCTTTGTTCCCCAAGTCCTTTGTTCCCCAAGTCCTTTGTTCCCCAAGTCCTTTGTTACCCAAGTCCTATGTTCCCCAAGTCCTATGTTCCCCAAGTCCTATGTTCCCCAAGTCCTTTGTTCCCCAAGTCCTTTGTTCCCCAAGTCCTTTGTTCCCCAAGTCCTTTGTTCCCCAAGTCCTTTGTTCCCCAAGTCCTGTGTTCCCCAAGTCCTATGTTCCCCAAGTCCTATGTTCCCCAAGTCCTTTGTTCCCCAAGTCCTTTGTTCCCCAAGTCCTTTGTTCCCCAAGTCCTTTGTTCCCCAAGTCCTTTGTTACCCAAGTCCTATGTTCCCCAAGTCCTATGTTCCCCAAGTCCTATGTTCCCCAAGTCCTATGTTCCCCAAGTCCTATGTTCCCCAAGTCCTATGTTCCCCAGGTCTTATGCTCCCCCGGGTCCTACGTTCCCCAGGTCCTATGTTCCCCAGTTCCTATGTTCCCCAGTTCCTATGTTCCCCGGGTCCTATGTTCCCCCAGTTCCTATGTTCCCCAGTTCCTATGTTCCCCGGGTCCTATGTTCCCCCAGTTCCTATGTTCCCCAAGTCCTATGTTCCTCAGGTCCTATGTTCCCCAAGTCCTTTGTTCCCCAGGTCCTATGTTCCCCAGTTCCTGTGTTCCCCAAGTCCTTTGTTCCCCAGTTCCTATGTTCCTCTATGTTCCCCGGGTCTGATTTTTTTATTCGTAGGTGAGTTGGTTCATCGACCGATCACAGGTCATGAGTAAAACCCCGGCCCCGCCCCTAACCTTAAGGACAGGGGGGGGGCTGGTGCCTCATCTGGAACAACAGGAGTGGGGGAACATCGGTACCGGGGAACGTAGGGCGGACCACATCTTCTACGGTAAAGACTGGCGTTGTTTCCTACAGGTGGTGAACACGGAGAAAGTGGAACCTGGGCGTTACTGCTCAGGTGATGAGGCCCTGGACCCCGGGTTGGGAACCACTGTTCAGATCACATGACTTTCCCCACAGATTCCGAAACGACGGGAACTCAGAATAAGGACACTTAATGAAATGATAGAAACAAACAGTTAAGAAGCGTTTCAGCCGGAGCAGAGTGAACCCTGGTCCGTCCGTCCGCAGGGGGAGCGTCAGGCAGTGGCGTCGCCGTCCAGGGGGGGCGGGGCCTGGCTGGTCGTTAGTCCCGTAAAGCACTTGAAGACGCCGCTGATTAAACGTGAAGGAGCGGCGCCGGCTGCTAAGCTACGACGGGGCGGCGGCGCAGGCAAACACTCTGTCCAGAAGCCATGCAGTTAGAGCATCGTCCATAGCAGCCGGCACGAAGCGGGTCAGGCGGCGCCGGCGGGAGGAGGGGGAGGAGTCCGCGGTACCACGGGAGCAGCGGCGGCGGCGGCGGGGCATGCGTTCGGACGCAGGAGTGAGCCACGGCTTCAGACGGAGCCACAGGGGGCGGTTTCCTCGAGGGCAGAGGGTCCAGGACGTCTCCTCGAGGACAGAGGGTCCGGGACGGTTTCCTCGAGGGTTTGGCTCCAGGACGGTTTCCTCGAGGGTTTGGCTCCAGGACGGTTTCCTCGAGGGTTTGGCTCCAGGACAGTCTCCTCGAGGGCAGAGGGTCCGGGACGGTCTCCTCGAGGGCAGAGGGTCCGGGACGTCTCCTCGAGGACAGAGGGTCCAGGACGGTTTCCTCGAGGGCAGAGGGTCCGGGACGGTTTCCTCGAGGGCAGAGGGTCCGGGACGGTTTCCTCGAGGGCAGAGGGTCCGGGACGGTTTCCTCGAAGGTCCGGTCCCAGGACAGTCTCCTCGAGGGTCCGGTTCCAGGACAGTCTCCTCGAGGGTCCGGTTCCAGGACAGTCTCCTCGAGGGTCCGGTTCCAGGACAGTCTCCTCGAGGGTCCGGTTCCAGGACAGTCTCCTCGAGGGTCCGGTTCCAGGACAGTCTCCTTGAGGGTCCGGTTCCAGGACAGTCTCCTCGAGGGTCAGGTCCCAGGACAGTCTCCTCAGGGCAGAGGGTCCAGGACGGTTTCCTCGAGGGGCTGGTCCCAGGACAGTCTCCTCGAGGGTCCGGTCCCAGGACAGTCTCCTCGAGGGTCCGGTTCCAGGACAGTCTCCTCGAGGGTCCGGTTCTAGGACAGTCTCCTCGAGGGCAGAGGGTCCAGGACAGTCTCCTCATGGGTCCGGTCCCAGGACAGTCTCCTCGAGGGTCCGGTTCTAGGACAGTCTCCTCGAGGGCAGAGGGTTCAGTTTCGGGACGTTTCGCGGTGGAGGACGGTGCGGAGTCTACGTGACTTTAAAGGAAGTGGATCAGAGGCTGAAGCTCGAACATAACGCCTGTCCCCAGCAGAGGGCGCCAGAGCCAGCCTTAAGGCGATGCATAGCCCTTAGAGACATTGGCACATGCACGGAGACGTCCGGTTCATCGCGGAGCGGGGTTTGCTCTCGGGCGATGCAGGACATTTGAATTCCTTCTTCTTCGATGAATTCTTTTCCTAAATGGTGAAAGACTTTCGATTTCCTGAACTGGGCCGTTTCCTCGAAGCCAAACTCCCGTTTTCCTCTTTGTTTCACACCAGCGTCATCTGTCAGTGCTTCGTTTGAGCGCACAGAGAGATGCACCGATCCAGGGGGTGTGAGCATCGGCCGATATCCGATATGAACCGATACCAAGAGCCTTTCTTAAAAGTGGCTGCTGAGTGGAAAAGTTAATGTTCCTCTTTTCTCCATTTTAAGATCAATAAAACCTTTCAGATCAATTATCAGTTGTAGCTTTTGATAAACTAAAGGAAACATTACTGGACTTTTCTACATTAGATCGGTTCAGTATCGGATATTTGTAGCCATATATCCAATATCGGTATCGGATCGGTGCATCCCTAGTTTGTCAGCTCTGTTTTCCTCTTGCTTCACAGAGTCCCGGGTTCGTGTCCAGATGAGACTCTCCTCCCACTGCTCGTTACGGTTTACGATACCGATACCGATACCGATACCTGAACGATCCGGGACTCTGAAAAGTCTCCTTCATGTTTCTGTGATTTGAAGCACTGGCTCCACATCTGGCGCTTCACGCTCATGTGGAAGCACTAACAGATGTGAGGATGGCTCATGAAGGCAAGACACTTTCAAAATAAAGCAGGCAACGAAAAAATGTTTTTGGCAAAAGTTCTGGATGGAAAAGTGACTCCCTCGCGGTGGGGAAGGCACTCGGTTTCTCGGTTTGGCTTCAGGAAACGGCCTGGTCTCGGCAGAAGCTCCGAGGTTCACGGAGGTGAAGACGCTGAGACGAAGACGTGGAAGTCACGGAGTTTTGGAGACGCCGGCGACAGAAACGTGACGTTGTTTAGATCCGTTTACTTCTCATTATGATCAGGCCGAGATTAGGAGACGCTTTTCCAGGTTTAAACTTTGAGTCATTTTAAGCCGAGACGCTGCAGAAAAACTCATCACGTTTCCAAATATGGAAACAAAACATGCCCTGATCTCAAAACTCGCTCCTACACTCGCTTTACATGTGGAAGCTTGTTTAAATATCTACTTCCTGCCTGGTTTTGACAGTTTTTCCACTAACTACTAGAGGTTGACCAAGGTTATTTTTCGGAGGTCGATGCCGATAGTTTTGACCGATAGTTTTGGCCGATTTTATTTCATTACTTTAGGTGATTTAATCATGGTTTCTGTCCCGGCTTTGATTAGCTACAGTTAGCATTAGCATTTTGACAATTGCGTTTGCTGCTAACATTAGCATGTTGGCGTTAGCATTAGCATGTTGGCGTTAGCATTAGCATGTTGGCGTTAGCATTAGCATGTTGGCGTCAGCAATAGTATGATGCCGCTAGCAATAGCATGTTGCTGTTAGCATTAGCATGTTGACATTGGCATTTGCCGTTAGAATTAGCATGTTGACGTTTACATAAGACGTTAACATTAGCATGTTCGCGTTAGCATCAGCATGTTGCCGTTAGCATGTTCGCGTTAGCATTAGCATGTTCATGTAAGCATTAGCATGTTCGCGTTAGCATATTTAGCATCAGCATGTTGGCGCTAGCATTAGCATGTTGACGCTAGCATGTTCGCGTTAGCATTAGCATGTTGACGCTAGCATGTTCGCGTTAGCATTTGCATGTTGACGCTAGCATGTTCGCGTTAGCATTAGCATGTTGACGCTAGCATGTTCGCGTTAGCATTTGCATGTTGACGCTAGCATGTTTGCGTTTGCATTAGCATGTTGACGCTAGCATGTTTGCGTTTGCATTAGCATGTTGACGCTAGCATGTTTGCGTTTGCATTAGCATGTTGACGCTAGCATGTTCACGTTAGCATTAGCATGTTTACGTTTAGATTTTGTGGCTGTACATAGCATTTTGGTTTCATCTTTACGTGAAAACAAAACCTTGTGTTTTTGTCGTATCTACAGCAGAAGTTTCTGTTCATCTGCAGCGTCTCGCCTTTGTTTTCCTGTTTCTATCATCCTGCTTCTGTAGCCTGTTTTTTTTGTTTTTAAACTCAGTGGTTTTTCTCGTTCTGAGCCTGAAATAATTTGGATCCAGGTCATTGCTCCGCCTCCGTTTCTGTCGCGTCGGACGAGACGTTCTCCTGATGAAGGCCAGAGGAACCTGCTCAGGGATTGGTCGGACGTCGGGGATGAAACGTCGGTCAGAAAGACGCAGACGTTGGACATTAGAAGCTGTGGACGTTCAGAGGTTGGTGAGAAGATGTTGAGAAGCTGCAGAGACGTCGTCCAGAAGCTCGATGAGTTCTTGGTCGAAGATGGAGAGAAACGCTTGTGGGATGTCGAGCAGATGTCGCTGCAAGAGTTGATGACTGTTGGCGAGATTTTGGCGAGATATCGTCAGAAGATCGTCAGAAAGCTTTTCCTTCAGGTGTGCGTGAGCGTGGTGGAGCTGCAGACGTCCCTCAGGTGAAGCAGAGAAGCTCCTCAGAAGCTCCTCAGATGTGCGTGAGCGTGGTGGAGCTGCAGACGTCCCTCAGGTGAAGCAGAGAAGCTCCTCAGAAGCTCCTCAGATGTGCGTGAGCGTGGTGGAGCTGCAGACGTCCCTCAGGTGAAGCAGAGATGTCCCTCAGAAGCTCCTCAGATGTGCGTGAGCGTGGTGGAGCTGCAGATGTCCCTCAGATGTGCGTGAGCGTGGTGGAGCTGCAGACGTCCCTCAGGTGAAGCAGAGAAGCTCCTCAGAAGCTCCTCAGATGTGCGTGAGCGTGGTGGAGCTGCAGACGTCCCTCAGGTGAAGCAGAGATGTCCCTCAGAAGCTCCTCAGATGTGCGTGAGCGTGGTGGAGCTGCAGATGTCCCTCAGATGTGCGTGAGCGTGGTGGAGCTGCAGACGTCCCTCAGGTGAAGCAGAGAAGCTCCTCAGAAGCTCCTCAGATGTGCGTGAGCGTGGTGGAGCTGCAGACGTCCCTCAGATGAAGCAGAGAAGCTCCTCAGAAGCTCCTCAGATGTGCGTGAGCGTGGTGGAGCTGCAGACGTCCCGCAGGTGAAGCAGAGAAGCTCTCAGAAGCTCCTCAGATGTGCGTGAGCGTGGTGGAGCTGCAGACGTCCCTCAGGTGAAGCAGAGAAGCTCCTCAGATGTGCGTGAGCGTGGTGGAGCTGCAGACGTCCCTCAGATGTGCGTGAGCGTGGTGGAGCTGCAGACGTCCCTCAGGTGAAGCAGAGAAGTCCCTCAGAAGCTCCTCAGATGTGCGTGAGCGTGGTGGAGCTGCAGACGTCCCTCAGGTGAAGCAGAGAAGCTCCTCAGATGTGCGTGAGCGTGGTGGAGCTGCAGGCGTCCCTCAGGTGAAGCAGAGAAGCTCCTCAGAAGCTCCTCAGATGTGCGTGAGCGTGGTGGAGCTGCAGACGTCCCTCAGGTGAAGCAGAGAAGCTCCTCAGATGTGCGTGAGCGTGGTGGAGCTGCAGACGTCCCTCAGGTGAAGCAGAGAAGCTCCTCAGATGTGCGTGAGCGTGGTGGAGCTGCAGACGTCCCTCAGGTGAAGCAGAGATGTCCCTCAGAAGCTCCTCAGATGTGCGTGAGCGTGGTGGAGCTGCACATCCTCACGGTCACCGTCCCGGGCAGGTCGCTGTCCTGCCGGTTCCCCCTGTCCCGCAGGTGGAGGGTGTGCTGCTCCTGTCGCTCGTTGGGGTCGCTGAAGACGACCACCTGACCCAGGAAGGTGTCCATGATCATGTTCCGGTTGTAGATCTGAGGAGGACAAAGAGAAGAGGACGGAGGTCAGTGTCAGGAAAGGCCCTGCGATGTGGAGACGTCTCCTGGAGATAAGGCGAGTATTAGGGCGGTCCTTAAAATGACATTTAGAACATTTTAGCTCCAACCCTTGGAATTTATTACAAAAGAAGAAAAAACTCTCACATTAATGACGAACTTCAGGGTCAATGAGGGAGAAAAACACATATGTGGTAGGAGTTTTTGTGACTATTCCAACAAAATTCAGGGGTTGGAGCTTAAAAATAATAATTTGAAAATGTGAACATAATTAAGGACCGTAGAGGGTCTCCAGGAAGTCTCGGTAACGGACAGGTTTGATTTCAGCTCTGCTTAGTCTCTGGTCTCTGCTTGGTCTGCTTAGCATTAGTATGTTGACGCTAGCATGTTCGCGTTAGCATTAGCATGTTGACGCTAGCATGTTCGCGTTAGCATTAGCATGTTGACTCTAGCATGTTCGCGTTAGCATTAGCATGTTGAAGCTAGCATGTTCGCGTTTGCATTAGCATGTTGACGCTAGCATGTTCGCGTTAGCATCGGCAAGTTGACGCTAGCATGTTTGCGTAAGCATTAGAATATTGACATTAGCATGTTCGCGTTAGCATCTTGATGCTAGCATGTTCGCGTTAGCATTAACATGTTGACGTTAGCATGTTCGCGTTAGCATTAGCATGTTGATGTTAGCATGTTCGCGTTAGCATTAACATGTTGACGCTAGCATGTTCACGTTAGCATTAGCATGTTGATGTTAGCATGTTCGCGTTAGCATTAACATGTTGACGCTAGCATGTTCACGTTAGCATTAGCATGTTGACGTTAGCATGTTCGCGTTAGCATTAACATGTTGACGCTAGCTTGTTCGCGTTAGCATTAACATGTTGACGTTAGCATGTTCGCGTCAGCATTAGCATGTTGACGTTAGCATGTTCGCGTTAGCATTAACATGTTGACGCTAGCTTGTTCGCGTTAGCATTAACATGTTGACGTTAGCATGTTCGCGTCAGCATTAGCATGTTGACGTTAGCATGTTCGCGTTAGCATTAACATGTTGACGCTAGCTTGTTCGCGTTAGCATTAACATGTTGACGTTAGCATGTTCGCGTCAGCATTAGCATGTTGACGTTAGCATGTTCGCGTTAGCATTAACATGTTGACGTTAGCATGTTCGCGTTAGCATTAACATGTTGACGTTAGCATGTTCGCGTTAGCATTAACATGTTGACGTTAGCATGTTCCCGTTAGCATTAGCATGTTGACGTTTAGATTTTTTTTTAGTGTGGCAGACACTTTGGTTTCATCTTTATGTGAAAACAAAACCTTGTATTTGTGTCGTATCTACAGCAGGAGTTTCTGTTCAAGTGTGAAGTGACGAGTGTGAAGTGACGAGTGTGAAGTGACGAGTGTGCAGTGACGAGTGTGACGAGTGGGCAGTGCAGACGCCTCACCTCGATGTGGATCGCCTCCTTGGGTTTTTTACGATAGAACACGCCTTTGATGTCGAAGTTGGGGCATCGCGTGTCCTTCTGAACCGGCGACCGCACACGCTCGCCTTCACACGTGATGATGGCGTACGGGTCCACGGCTGCAGAGAGAAAACACACGCGTGATGAGGGCGTACGGGTCCACGGCTGCAGAGAGAAAACACACGCGTGATGAGGGCGTACGGGAACACGGCTGCAGAGACAAAACACACGCGTGATGAGGGCGTACGGGAACACGGCTGCAGAGAGAAAACACACGCGTGATGAGGGCGTACGGGTCCACGGCTGCAGAGACAAAACACACGCGTGATGAGGGCGTACGGGTCCACGGCTGCAGAGACAAAACACACGCGTGATGAGGGCGTACGGGTCCACGGCTGCAGAGAGAAAACACACGCGTGATGAGGGCGTACGGGAACACGGCTGCAGAGAGAAAACACACGCGTGATGAGGGCGTACGGGAACACGGCTGCAGAGAGAAAACACACGCGTGATGAGGGCGTACGGGTCCACGGCTGCAGAGAGAAAACACACGCGTGATGAGGGCGTACGGTAACACGGCTGCAGAGAGAAAACACACGCGTGATGAGGGCGTACGGTAACACGGCTGCAGAGAGAAAACACACGCGTGATGTCATTTACTGGGTTCACAGTATTTATTGTCCAGGAATAAAATCACTCTGTTCATAATTTAGTTTCCAATAATAATCCACAAATATGTAAATTATGTAAATAAAGTCAATACATTCGACTGCATAAGGGTGTTGGACTGCTTCCTTTCAGCCACCAGGGGGCGGCACAGAACACAATGTTTGGATACTATCGTGACAGGAATGAGGGAGATGTCCATGATCTAAAGCTAAAAGACTTTCAGTCCAGGGTTTTGTTTTCTGTCAAATGCTTGTCTTCTTCCCGCTCCTTTTCGAGCTAGAATGCTGTGTTTTTGTAATTATTATTATTGTTTTTCTCGCTTTTGTGTCTGTTTTGTGTAGCTCGAAATAAAATATTCAATCAATCAAATGTGAGCAGCGAACACAGTCCCGTCATTATTTTCACTCGACGTTTGTCTCCGTGTTTCTCTGCTGACGAAGCATTTCCACAGATCTGAAGAAGCCAGAAGGTCCATGAGGTCCGCGCTCTCACCGGCCACAACATCACCACGAGACTTTCTCTGAGGGATCGATACCTTTCACCCCCCCCCCCCCCCCCCCCCAGTACAGGCTCCTCCCCCAGTACAGGCTCCTCCCCCAGTAAGAACAGCCGTTGTGTCTTTCATGAAGCTCATTCTGTCCCTCTGTCAGTCATTCCATATTCTAGTAGTTTTTATTTCTGGTGCATTTCTTTGTTTGCCCACAAGGTGTCGGTGTTATCCCATAGTTTTTGGGGGTCTTCTTTGTTTATTGTGTGTTCACTACACTGCCCCCGGTGGTCTTTTGCTGCAGGCATAAAGTAGTGTGAGGAAAATGTCCGAAGGTGTTGACATCCTACACACCTCATGTTACATCTTTGGGAAGCTACACATGCAAAATCTGTAAGTAACAATGTGTAGCTTCGTTTTTCTAATGTTGTGTTGCTTTTTCGGTGACTTATAAGGTTATTTTAATGAGAAAAACGTTGTTTGTATGTGACAAGCTTTGTTGCGAGCTTTCTTTCTTGGGCTGCACCAGGGGCGGACCGGCCATATGTCCGTTCTGGAAGAGCACAGAAGGGCCACCGGTCCCGCCTCAACCGAGCTTTACCCAAATCTAAAAGCTAAGAAGAAAAGCATCAAAATAGTGAGAAAAAGGGGATGAAAAGTCGACAAAAACGTGAGAAAAACACAACAAAAATGATAGAAAAAATAGTTAAAAAAACAACAAAAATGTGGCGACGTGACGAAAAGTTTCCGTCACTTTTGTAGGTCTCAGCTTTCAAATGAGGCGTTACATTGTTGATCTCCAGTCGAGAAGCGTTTAGATTTGGGTAAAGCCCAGTATAAAAAAACATGAATCTAAAAGGAATTCCGTGGAGTATGGTGCACCACAAGGTTCAGTTTTGGGACCGTTATTATTTATTATTTACATTAATGATTTTGCTTATGTTTCTACGACCGCCTTTCCCGCTCTTTTTGCTGATGATGCCGATCAAAAAAATAATAATAAAAAGACGAACTGGGGAAAATGCAATCGTTAATGTTAAGGCGGGAGGTCAGAGGTTAAACCCTTAACTCCCACCTGAACGAGCACATTTTCTCCAGTTTGGCTTTACCCCAATCCAAAAGCTTCTGGAAAAAAGGTGAGAAAATAGCGACAAAACTGAGACGAAAACGATGGAAATGTCACAAAAAAAATGACGAAAAAAATTACAAAAAAATTACAAAAATATGACAAAAATATAGAAAAAAATTTGACAAAAAATTGAAAAAAATTTGACAAAATTTGACAAAAAAATTACAAAAAATTGACCAAAAAATGACAAAAATGTGAAAGAAAAATGACCAAAAAAATGACAAAAAAGTCACAAAAATGAGTTGAATACCCACAAAAAAATGATGGTAAAAAATGTGATGACGTGAGGAAAAAGATCCTCTTGGTTTAGGCGGGGGGTAAGATATGTATTTGTGGAAGTCACAATTACGCTGATTTGTGCCGGGCTGGTCAGAGTCCAGGGCTGTTTCTCAGTCCCAGTCCGGCCCTGGGCTGCACAATAATGGTAACAGTATTTTTGTTGATGTATTTGCAGTTTTACGAAGTCAAAATGAGAGGAAAACTGGTCTTCAGTAAAGAACCTGTTGTTCCTGGAGCATCTTCTCCTAGGCTATGTTGAAGCTCGCTGCATAGGCTGAGGAACCTCACGCTCAACTGAAGACTGAGCATGAGTCTTCTGCAAAAATACAAATGAAACCTGAGCCCTGATGCCTCGATACATTTTCTTTATATTCTGGCTGAAATCTTGAGCTGTGGGCGAAACATTCGGGTTCCATATTGGATTTTGGAAGGAGAAAGACCACACTTTATGACACACTTTCTCCTCAGTGTGTGTTTCTTAGATCTGTGGTTACTGTTGTGTGGCCTCAAATTTTTGTCATTTTTTTGTCATTTTTTTGTCAATTTTTTGTCAATTTTTTGTCAAATTTTTGTCATTTTTTTGTCAATTTTTTGTCAATTTTTTGTCAAGTTTTTGTCACATTTTTGTCATTTTTTTGTCTTTTTTTCGTCAATTTTTAATCAAATTTATGTCATTTTTTGTCATTTTTTTGTGAGATCTGTGGTTACTGTCGTGTGTTTCTCAGATCTGTGGTTACTGTCGTGTGTTTCTCAGATCTGTGGTTACTGTCATGTGTTTCTTAGATCTGTGGTTACTGTCATGTGTTTCTTAGATCTGTGGTTACTGTCATGTGTTTCTTAGATCTGTGGTTACTGTCGTGTGTTTCTTAGATCTGTGGTTACTGTCATGTGTTTCTTAGATCTGTGGTTACTGTCATGTGTTTCTTAGATCTGTGGTTACTGTCATGTGTTTCTTAGATCTGTGGTTACTGTCGTGTGTTTCTTAGATCTGTGGTTACTGTCGTGTGTTTCTTAGATCTGTAGTTACTGTCGTGTGTTTCTTAGATCTGTGGTTACTGTCGTGTGTTTCTTAGATCTGTGGTTACTGTCGTGTGTTTCTTAGATCTGTGGTTACTGTCGTGTGTGTTTCTTAGATCTGTGGTTACTGTGGTGTGTTTCTTAGATCTGTGGTTACTGTCATGTGTTTCTTAGATCTGTGGTTACTGTCGTGTTTCTTAGATCTGTGGTTACTGTCGTGTGTTTCTTAGATCTGTGGTTACTGTCGTGTGTGTTTCTTAGATCTGTGGTTACTGTCGTGTGTTTCTTAGATCTGTGGTTACTGTCGTGTGTTTCTCAGATCTGTGGTTACTGTCGTGTGTTTCTTAGATCTGTGGTTACTGTCGTGTGTGTTTCTTAGATCTGTGGTTACTGTCATGTGTTTCTTAGATCTGTGGTTACTGTCATGTGTTTCTTAGATCTGTGGTTACTGTCGTGTGTTTCTCAGATCTGTGGTTACTGTCGTGTGTTTCTTAGATCTGTGGTTACTGTCGTGTGTTTCTCAGATCTGTGGTTACTGTCGTGTGTTTCTTAGATCTGTGGTTACTGTCGTGTGTTTCTCAGATCTGTGGTTACTGTCGTGTGTTTCTCAGATCTGTGGTTACTGTCGTGTGTTTGTTAGATCTGTGGTTACTGTCGTGTGTGTTTCTTAGATCTGTGGTTACTGTCGTGTGTTTGTTAGATCTGTGGTTACTGTCGTGTGTGTGTTAGATCTGTGGTTACTGTCGTGTGTGTGTTAGATCTGTGGTTACTGTCGTGTGTGTTTCTTAGATCTGTGGTTACTGTCGTGTGTTTGTTAGATCTGTGGTTACTGTCGTGTGTTTCTTAGATCTGTGGTTACTGTCGTGTGTGTTTCTTAGATCTGTGGTTACTGTCATGTGTTTCTTAGATCTGTGGTTACTGTCATGTGTTTCTTAGATCTGTGGTTACTGTCGTGTGTTTCTCAGATCTGTGGTTACTGTCGTGTGTTTCTTAGATCTGTGGTTACTGTCGTGTGTTTCTCAGATCTGTGGTTACTGTCGTGTGTTTCTTAGATCTGTGGTTACTGTCGTGTGTTTCTCAGATCTGTGGTTACTGTCGTGTGTTTCTCAGATCTGTGGTTACTGTCGTGTGTTTGTTAGATCTGTGGTTACTGTCGTGTGTGTTTCTTAGATCTGTGGTTACTGTCGTGTGTTTGTTAGATCTGTGGTTACTGTCGTGTGTGTGTTAGATCTGTGGTTACTGTCGTGTGTGTGTTAGATCTGTGGTTACTGTCGTGTGTGTTTCTTAGATCTGTGGTTACTGTCGTGTGTTTGTTAGATCTGTGGTTACTGTCGTGTGTGTGTTAGATCTGTGGTTACTGTCGTGTGTTTGTTAGATCTGTGGTTACTGTCGTGTGTGTGTTAGATCTGTGGTTACTGTCGTGTGTGTGTTAGATCTGTGGTTACTGTCGTGTGTGTGTTAGATCTGTGGTTACTGTCGTGTGTGTGTTAGATCTGTGGTTACTGTCGTGTGTTTGTTAGATCTGTGGTTACTGTCGTGTGTGTGTTAGATCTGTGGTTACTGTCGTGTGTGTTTCTTAGATCTGTGGTTACTGTCGTGTGTTTGTTAGATCTGTGGTTACTGTCGTGTGTGTTTCTTAGATCTGTGGTTACTGTCGTGTGTTTGTTAGATCTGTGGTTACTGTCGTGTGTGTGTTAGATCTGTGGTTACTGTCGTGTGTTTCTTAGATCTGTGGTCACTGTCGTGTGTTTCTTAGATCTGTGGTTACTGTCGTGTTTCTTAGATCTGTGGTTACTGTCGTGTGGAGCGTGATGGTGGCGCTGACCTCCGTTGGAGTCCGGCCCCTGAAGCCCGTCCGAGCTGATCACGTGGACCTGAGTGACGAGCTGAGGGTACCCGCACATCCCCGTCCAGCACGTCTGCGGCGGCTCGTCCAGACACAGCTCCCTGCAGCACAAACGCAGCAAACATTTACCACAGACTCCGTTACTCAGGGGTCTGCAGAGTCAAATGTAAGACTTTTTAAGACCTTTTTAAGACCTTTTTAAGACCTTTTTAAGACATTTTTAAGACATTTTTAAGACCACAAAATCAAATAAATAAGACCTGTTTTTGAAAATATATAAATGGACTGTAAAGAAAATCACTGTCACAAAAATCCAAGTGTCAGACTGTTGTTTCTGATTCCACAGTGGGATGAACAAATGTAAGAACTTCATTTTTCACATTAGGCATTTTAACCATTCAAGTTTGAACAACCTCATCCCATAATAAGAATATTGAGATTGAATAATTACTCACAATTATCGACTGAATGAAAGAAAACAACAGATATTTAGTTTGTGTATTTAAAATGCTTTGTAAGACTTGAGCTGGTTAAACACTCACTGTTTCTAAAAATAAAAGCAGCTTTTCCACTCGTTTGCAAAGAACAAAACAGAGTCAACTTTACAACTCCCCTTAACTCCCACATGAACCGAGCACATTTTCTCCAGTTTGGCTTTACCCCAATCCAAAAGCTTCTGGAAAAAAGCTGTGGAAAATAGCAACAAAACTGAGAAGAAAACAATGATGTAAATGGATGAAAAAGTGGCAAAAATGTCACAAGAAATTGACAAAAATGTGACAAAAAAAATTGACAAATTTGACAAAAAATGAAAAAAAAAAAGAGAAACAAAACTGTGAGAAAAAATGACAAAAAAATGAAAAAAAAGTTACAAAAATGAGTTGAATACCCTATCCTCTCGGTTCAGACGGGAGTTAAGAGGTTAATTATCATCAGTATTTTAATGATATTATTATTAGTCCAGAATCTAGTCCAGGTTTGATGTTTTCTAAACTTGTTTGTCAGATGTTTTGATGAACAAAGTGAGAAACGTGTTTCTAAAGTAACAGGACTTTCTCTTTCCTTCTGTCCCTGAGCAGAGGAGCGTTCGCTTTGTGTTCCCAACATTTACACAAACTTTATTGTGATGAAGCCGTTCATGACCTTGAGTTGGATATTTACAGTGAAGGATTTTCTCCACGTTGTTTCATATCGGACGTTTCTTTCACCGACAGCAGCATCACGGATCCATCACCTTGGTCATGTTCTGGATCCTAAACTCTGCTGACTTCAGTGGTTTGTTTGTGGAGGATAAAGCTCTGAAGGAGAGACCTTCTGCCTCCACTATCACTGTGACTTTATTTGTCGACTTTTTAAACTAAATTGAGCGCAAATAATTGGGTCGTTGAACGTTAATTTAAAGACCAGTTTACCACGGATTTAAGACCAAATAGGCCCAATTTTAGACTTTTTAAGACCCCGCGGATACCCTGGTTACAGATACAGGATATTACACATTGACTGAAAACAGCAGCGGTCCTAGAACTGACCATTGAGGAGCCCCCAAGTGGCCTCAGGGCAGATTCAGGCAGGACTCGAACCACATTAACATTTCCTGTATCAGATAAAACTAAAATGAGAGATCTGCTTATTTACAGTGTGGAGTTCACCCCCAGGAGGAAAACGGGCAAAACATTCGGAAAAATTGGAAGAAAGTGTTTTTTTTCAGCCTTTTTTTCGTCTGTTTTCTTTCTGAGTGATAAAAGTGATGTAAATGTAGATGTTTGCAGCACATTTGATATGTTTCTGACCCCGCCTTAAAGGAACAGGCCACACTCAGATCTGCTCTTACCTGAGCTTAGACGAGTTCATGTGTACCTGTCTGGCACGGATCAACTCGTCTAATCTCAGGTAAGATTATGTCAGATTTGAGTCGGTTTGAACTAATCGAAGATCAGATAAAAACACCAGTGCCAATGGAACAAATAGAAATCCCACTGGAAATCTGACAAATTCACATTTACTGTAAAAAAAAAAATATTATTCACTTGAAATTATTCAAAATAATCTGAATGAAGAAAAAAGTGGTGCTGGTTCCTTTGGCAAGAAGAGGTTTTATCTGCTTTAAGACCAGAACAAATCTACTCTAAGTAGATTTAAGTCATTACGTGGTATTGACTTAAATCAACCCCGTGAACTGCCACCTTAACGTGGGGGGGTTGTTTGAGCCCGAATGATCCGAGGAGCTCTGTTGTCTGGGGCTTTATGCCCCTGGTAGGGTCTCCCATGGCAAACAGGTCTGAGGTGACGGGTCAGACGAAGAGCAGTTCAGAAGACTTCTATGGACAGTATTATACCAAGGACCGAGACGTCGCCCGGCATGGCGCAGCCGGGGCCCCACCCTGGAGCCAGACCTGGGGTTGGGGCCCGAACGCGAGCGTCTGGTGGCCGGGTCTCTGCCCACGGGGCCCGGCCGGGCCCAGCCCGAAGGGACGACGTGGGCCCGCCCTCCTGTGGACCCACCACCCGCAGAGGGATCCGTAGGGGTCGGGTGCAGAGAGGACTGGGTGGCAGTCAGAGGCAGGTGCCTCGACGACCTGGTCCACGTGCACAGCTTCTGGCGTTCGGGACATGGAACGTCACCTCGCTGGGGGGGAGGAGCCTGAGCTTGTGCTGGGGGGGAGGAGCCTGAGCTTGTGCGGGAGGTTGTGCTGGGGGGGAGGAGCCTGAGCTTGTGCGGGAGGTTGAGAGATACCGGCTAGATATAGTCGGGCTCACCTCCACGCACAGCTTGTGTTCCGGATCCCAACTCCTGGAGAGAGGCTGGACTCTCCATGTTTCTGGAGTTGCCCACGGGGAGAGGCGGCGGGCTGGGGTGGGTTTGCTCATATCCCCCCAGCTCAGCCGTCACGTGTTGGAGTTCACTCCGGTGGACGAGAGGGTTGCGTCCCTACGCCTCCGGGTCGGGGACAGGTCTCTCACCGTTGTCTCGGCCTACGGGCCCAACATCGGCGCAGAGTACCCGGCCTTCTTGGAGTCCCTGGGAGGGGTACTAGATAGTGCTCTGTCTGGGGACTCCATTGTTCTGCTGGGGGACTTCAACGCCCATGTGGGTAACGACAGTGAGACCTGGGAGGGGGTGATTGGGAAGAACGGCCTCCCCGATCTGAACCCGAGTGGTGTTCTGTTATTGGACTTCTGTGCTAGTCACGGTTTGTCCATAACGAACACCATGTTCGAGCACAAGGGTGTCCATAAGTGCACGTGGCACCAGGACACCCTAGGCAGGAGGTCGATGATCGACTTTGTAGTTGTGTCGTCTGACCTCCGGCCGCGTGTCTCGGACACTCGGGTGAAGAGAGGGGCGGAGCTGTCAACAGATCACCACCTGGTGGTGAGCTGGATCCGCTGGCAGGGGAGGAAGCCGGTCAGACCTGGCAGGCCCAAGCGTGTTGTGAGGGTCTGCTGGGAACGACTGGCGGATCCTTCTGTCAGTGGGGTCTTCAACTCCCACCTCCGGAAGAGCTTCACCCAGATTCCGGGGGAGGCGGGGGACATGGAGTCAGAGTGGACTCTGTTCTCCTCCTCCATTGTCGATGCGGCTGCTCGTAGTTGTGGCCGTAAGGTCTCTGGTGCCTGTCGCGGCGGCAATCCCCGAACCCGGTGGTGGCGCCCGGAAGTAAGGGATGCCGTCAAGCTGAAGAAGGAGTCCTACCTGGCCTTGTTGGCATGTGGGACTCCTGAGGCAGCTGAGAGGTACCGGCAGGCCAAGCTGCTGCAGCTCGTGCGGTCGCGGAGGCTAAAACTCGGGTCTGGGAGGAGTTCGGGGAGGCCATGGAGGAAGACTATCGGTCGGCCTCGAAGAGATTCTGGCAAACCATCCGGCGCCTCAGGAGGGGGAAGCAGTGCTTCACCAACACTGTTTACAGTGCGGGTGGGGGGCTGCTGACCTCGACTGGGGATGTCGTCGGGCGGTGGGAGGAGGACTTCGAGGACCTCCTCAATCCCGTCGTCACGTCGTCCGATGGGGAAGCAGAGGCTGGGGACTCGGAGGTGGGCTCGCCCATCACCGGGGCTGAAGTCCCCGAGGTGGTGAGAAAGCTCCTCGGTGGCTCCGGGGGTGGATGAGATTCGCCCTGAGTACCTTAAGTCTCTGGATGTTGTAGGACTGTCTTGGCTGACACGTCTCTGCAACATCGCGTGGCGGTCGGGGACAGTGCCCCTGGATTGGCAGACCGGGGTGGTGGTCCCTCTCTTTAAGAAGGGGGATCGGAGGGTGTGTTCCAATTACAGAGGAATCACCCTCCTTAGCCTCCCCAGTAAGGTCTACTCCAGGGTGCTGGAGAGGAGGATCCGGCCGATAGTTGAACCTCGGATCCAGGAGGAACAATGTGGTTTTCGTCCTGGTCGTGGCACACTGGACCAGCTCTATACCCTTCATCGGGTGCTCGAGGGTTCGTGGGAGTTCGCCCAACCAGTCCACATGTGTTTTGTGGATCTGGAGAAAGCGTTCGACCGCGTCCCTCGTGGTGCCCTGTGGGGGGTGCTCCGGGAGTATGGGGTCCGGGGCCCTCGTGGTGCCCTGTGGGGGGTGCTCCGGGAGTATGGGGTCCGGGGCCCTTGTGGTGTCCTGTGGGGGGTGCTCCGGGAGTATGGGGTCCGGGGCCCTTGTGGTGCCCTGTGGGGGGTGCTCCGGGAGTATGGGGTCCGGGGCCCTCGTGGTGCCCTGTGGGGGGTGCTCCGGGAGTATGGGGTCCGGGGCCCTCTGCTAAGGGCTGTCCGTTCCCTGTATGAGCAGCAGGAGCTTGGTTCATTGCCGGCAGTAAGTCAGACCTGTTCCCGGTGCGTGTTGGTCTCCTCAGGGCTGCCCTTTGTCACCGGTTCTGTTCATTGCTTTTATGGACAGAATTTCTAGGCGCAGCCAGGGGCCGGAGGGTGTCCGGTTTGGGAGCCTCAGAGTCTCATCTCTGCTGTTTGCGGACGATGTTGTTCTGTTGGCTTCAACGAACCAGGACCTTCAGCTGCTCTGGGGCGGTTTGCAGCCGAGTGTGTAGCGGCCGGGATGAGGATCAGCACCTCCAAATCTGAGGCCATGGTTCTCCTTCCCCTCTACAGGTCGGTGGGGAGTCCTTACCTCAAGTGGAGGAGTTCAAGTATCTCGGGGTCTTGTTCTCAGTGAGGGACGGATGGAGCGTGAGATGGACAGACGGATCGGTGCGGCGTCAGCAGTGATGCGGTCGCTGTATCGGTCTGTCGTGGTGAAGAGGGAGCTGAGAACCACTAAACTGATCTACATTGTTGCTGTCGTTGCTTTAGTTGAGGTATGAGCGTTGCGTGTGCGTTGCGTGTGCGTCGCGTGTGCGTTGTGTGTGAGTCGCGTGTGCGTCGCGTGTGCGTTGCGTGTGCGTCGCGTGTGCGTCGCGTGTGCATCGCGTGTGCGTTGCGTGTGCGTGAGAGTTTTACTTGCAGTCTGAAGGCACGTCAGTGAAGACGCGCAGCAGGAAGTCGCCCTGCTGCGCGGGGTCGAAGGTCGTGGGGATGATGACGTATCGACCCTCCTTCAGCTCCTTCCTGAGAAACACGCAGCGAGAGTTGATGTAGATGGAGCCGGCCACCTTCTGCTGCGCCGTGTGCATGCGGTACTTCCGGTTCAGCTCCACCTGCAGGACGGGAGGAGGAACTCACACACCTGCAGTTCATCCGCCTTTACTGTAGGCTCATTTTAGTTTACATGGTGGTCATGGTGGTCATGGTGGTGGTCATGGTGGTCATGGTGGTCATGGTGGTCACGGTGGTCATGGTGGTCATGGTGGTCATGGTGGTCATGGTGGTCATGGTGGTGGTCATGGTGGTCATGGTGGTCATGGTGGTCACGGTGGTCACGGTGGTCACGGTGGTCACGGTGGTCACGGTGGTCACGGTGGTCATGGTGGTCACGGTGGTCACGGTGGTCATGGTGGTCATGGTGGTGGTCACGGTGGTCACGGTGGTCACGGTGGTCACGGTGGTCACGGTGGTCACGGTGGTCATGGTGGTCATGGTGGTCATGGTGGTCATGGTGGTGGTCATGGTGGTCATGGTGGTGGTCATGGTGGTCATGGTGGTCCTGGTGGTCCTGGTGGTCCTAGTGGTCATGGTGGTCATGGTGGTGGTCATGGTGGTCATGGTGGTGGTCATGGTGGTCATGGTGGTCCTGGTGGTCCTGGTGGTCATGGTGGTCATGGTGGTGGTCATGGTGGTCCTGGTGGTCATGGTGGTCATGGTGGTGGTCATGGTGGTCCTGGTGGTCCTGGTGGTCATGGTGGTCATGGTGGTGGTCATGGTGGTCATGGTGGTGGTCATGGTGGTCATGGTGGTCATGGTGGTGGTCATGGTGGTCATGGTGGTCATGGTGGTCATGGTGGTGGTCATGGTGGTCCTGGTGGTCCTGGTGGTCATGGTGGTCATGGTGGTCATGGTGGTGGTCATGGTGGTCATGGTGGTGGTCATGGTGGTGGTCATGGTGGTCATGGTGGTCATGGTGGTCATGGTGGTGGTCATGGTTGTTATGGTGGTCATGGTGGTCATGGTGGTCATGGTGGTGGTCATGATGGTCATGGTGGTCATGGTGGTCATGGTGGTGGTCATGGTGGTCATGGTGGTCACGGTGGTCATGGTGGTCATGGTGGTCATGGTGGTCATGGTGGTCATGGTGGTGGTCATGGTGGTCATGGTGGTCATGGTGGTCATGGTGGTCATGGTGGTGGTCATGGTGGTCATGGTGGTCATGGTGGTCATGGTGGTCCTGGTGGTCATGGTGGTGGTCATGGTGGTCATGGTGGTCATGGTGGTGGTCATGGTGGTCATGGTGGTCATGGTGGTCATGGTGTTCATGGTGGTGGTCATGGTGGTCATGGTGGTCATGGTGGTCATGGTGGTCATGGTGGTCATGGTGGTGGTCATGGTGGTCATGGTGGTCATGGTGGTGGTCATGGTGGTCATGGTGGTCATGGTGGTCATGGTGGTGGTCATGGTGGTCATGGTGGTCACGGTGGTCATGGTGGTCATGGTGTTCATGGTGGTGGTCATGGTGGTCATGGTGGTGGTCATGGTGGTCATGGTGGTCATGGTGGTCATGGTGTTCATGGTGGTGGTCATGGTGGTCATGGTGGTGGTCATGGTGGTCATGGTGGTCATGGTGGTGGTCATGGTGGTGGTCATGGTGGTGGTCATGGTGGTGGTCATGGTGGTCATGGTGGTCATGGTGGTCATGGTGGTCATGGTGGTGTTCATGGTGGTCATGGTAGTCATGGTGGTCATGGTGGTGGTCATGGTGGTGGTCATGGTGGTCATGGTGGTCATGGTGGTCATGGTGGTCATGGTGGTGGTCATGGTGGTCATGGTGGTCACGGTGGTCATGGTGGTCATGGTGTTCATGGTGGTGGTCATGGTGGTCATGGTGGTCATGGTGGTCATGGTGGTCATGGTGGTCATGGTGGTGGTCATGGTGGTCATGGTGGTCATGGTGGTCATGGTGGTCATGGTGGTCATGGTGTTCATGGTGGTGGTCATGGTGGTCATGGTGGTGGTCATGGTGGTCATGGTGGTCATGGTGTTCATGGTGGTGGTCATGGTGGTCATGGTGGTGGTCATGGTGGTCATGGTGGTCATGGTGGTCATGGTGGTCATGGTGGTGGTCATGGTGGTCATGGTGGTCACGGTGGTCATGGTGGTCATGGTGGTCATGGTGTTCATGGTGGTGGTCATGGTGGTCATGGTGGTGGTCATGGTGGTCATGGTGGTCATGGTGGTCATGGTGTTCATGGTGGTGGTCATGGTGGTCATGGTGGTGGTCATGGTGGTGGTCATGGTGGTCATGGTGGTCATGGTGGTGGTCATGGTGGTGGTCATGGTGGTGGTCATGGTGGTCATGGTGGTCATGGTGGTCATGGTGGTCATGGTGGTCATGGTGGTGTTCATGGTGGTCATGGTAGTCATGGTGGTCATGGTGGTGGTCATGGTGGTGGTCATGGTGGTCATGGTGGTCATGGTGGTCATGGTGGTCATGGTGGTCATGGTGGTGGTCATGGTGGTCATGGTAGTCATGGTGGTGTTCATGGTGGTCATGGTGGTGGTCATGGTGGTCATGGTGGTCATGGTGGTGGTCATGGTGGTGGTCATGGTGGTGGTCATGGTGGTCATGGTGGTCATGGTGGTCATGGTGGTCATGGTGGTGGTCATGGTGGTCATGGTGGTCATGGTAGTCATGGTGGTGTTCATGGTGGTGGTCATGGTGGTCATGGTGGTCATGGTGGTCATGGTGGTGGTCATGGTGGTCATGGTGGTGGTCATGGTGGTCATGGTGGTCATGGTGGTCATGGTGGTGGTCATGGTGGTCATGGTGGTCATGGTGGTCATGGTGGTCATGGTGGTGGTCATGGTGGTCATGGTGGTCATGGTGGTGGTCATGGTGGTCATGGTGGTGGTCATGGTGGTCATGGTGGTCATGGTGGTCATGGTGGTCATGGTGGTGGTCATGGTGGTGGTCATGGTGGTCATGGTGGTCATGGTGGTCATGGTGGTGGTCATGGTGGTCATGGTGGTCATGGTGGTCATGGTGGTGGTCATGGTGGTCATGGTGGTCATGGTGGTGGTCATGGTGGTCATGGTGGTGGTCATGGTGGTCATGGTGGTCATGGTGGTGGTCATGGTGGTGGTCATGGTGGTCATGGTGGTCATGGTGGTCATGGTGGTCATGGTGGTCATGGTGGTCATGGTGGTGGTCATGGTGGTGGTCATGGTGGTGGTCATGGTGGTGGTCATGGTGGTCATGGTGGTCATGGTAGTCATGGTGGTGTTCATGGTGGTGGTCATGGTGGTCATGGTGGTCATGGTGGTCATGGTGGTGGTCATGGTGGTCATGGTGGTGGTCATGGTGGTCATGGTGGTCATGGTGGTCATGGTGGTGGTCATGGTGGTCATGGTGGTGGTTATGGTGGTGGTCATGGTGGTCATGGTGGTCATGGTGGTGGTCATGGTGGTCATGGTGGTCATGGTGGTCATGGTGGTCATGGTGGTGGTCGTGGTGGTCATGGTGGTCATGGTGGTCATGGTTGTTATGGTGGTCATGGTGGTCATGGTGGTCATGGTGGTGGTCATGGTGGTCATGGTGGTCATGGTGGTCATGGTTGTTATGGTGGTCATGGTGGTCATGGTGGTGGTCATGGTGGTCATGGTGGTGGTCATGGTGGTCATGGTGGTCATGGTGGTCATGGTGGTCATGGTGGTCATGGTGGTCATGGTAGTCATGGTGGTCATGGTGGTCATGGTTGTTATGGTGGTCATGGTGGTCATGGTGGTCATGGTAGTCATGGTGGTCATGGTGGTCATGGTGGTCATGGTTGTTATGGTGGTCATGGTGGTCATGGTGGTCATGGTAGTCATGGTGGTCATGGTGGTCATGGTGGTCATGGTTGTTATGGTGGTCATGGTGGTCATGGTGGTCATGGTGGTCATGGTTGTTATGGTGGTCGTGGTGGTCATGGTGGTCATGGTGGTCATGGTTGTTATGGTGGTCATGGTGGTCATGGTGGTCATGGTAGTCATGGTGGTCATGGTGGTCATGGTGGTCATGGTTGTTATGGTGGTCATGGTGGTCATGGTGGTCATGGTGGTCATGGTGGTCATGGTAGTCATGGTGGTCATGGTTGTTATGGTGGTCATGGTGGTCATGGTGGTCATGGTGGTGGTCATGGTGGTGGTCATGGTGGTCATGGTGGTCATGGTGGTCGTGGTGGTCATGGTGGTGGTCATGGTGGTCATGGTGGTCATGGTGGTCATGGTGGTCATGGTGGTCATGGTGGTCCTGGTTACCCGGTGGATGTCGAAGCCGATGGCCAGGTTTTCCGACTTGCCCTCTTTGGGAGTGGCTCTTTTCTCCTTCTGCTGTAAACAGATGAGCACCTCGTCCTCCACCTTCTTCACATCGAACACGTACTGCAAAAAACACAAAGTACACGATACAAGTACTGCAACAAAACACAAAGTACACGATACAAGTACTGCAACAAAACACAAAGTACACGATACACGTACTGCAACAAAAACACAAAGTACAAGGAGGAGGGTGTTCTAGTGGTGAGACTGACCTGGGGGTTCTGGAGGAGGGTGTTCTTGTGCTTAGACTGACCTGGGGGTTCTGGAGGAGGGTGTTCTTGTGCTTAGACTGACCTGGGGGTTCTGGAGGAGGGTGTTCTTGTGCTTAGACTGACCTGGGGGTTCTGGAGGAGGGTGTTCTTGTGCTTAGACTGACCTGGGGGTTCTGGAGGAAGGTGTTCTTGTGCTTAGACTGACCTGGGGGTTCTGGAGGAGGGTGTTCTTGTGGTTAGACTGACCTGGGGGTTCTGGAGGAGGGTGTTCTTGTGGTTAGACTGACCTGGAGGTTCTGGAGGAGGGTGTTCTTGCGGTTAGACTGACCTGGGGGTTCTGGAGGAGGGTGTTCTTGTGCTTAGACTGACCTGGGGGTTCTGGAGGAGGGTGTTCTTGTGCTTAGACTGACCTGGGGGTTCTGGAGGAGGGTGTTCTTGTGGTTAGACTGACCTGGAGGTTCTGGAGGAGGGTGTTCTTGCGGTTAGACTGACCTGGGGGTTCTGGAGGAGGGTGTTCTTGTGCTTAGACTGACCTGGGGGTTCTGGAGGAGGGTGTTCTTGTGCTTAGACTGACCTGGGGGTTCTGGAGGAAGGTGTTCTTGTGCTTAGACTGACCTGGGGGTTCTGGAGGAGGGTGTTCTTGTGGTTAGACTGACCTGGGGGTTCTGGAGGAGGGTGTTCTTGTGGTTAGACTGACCTGGGGGTTCTGGAGGAGGGTGTTCCTGTGGTTACACTGACCTGGGGGTTCTGGAGGAGGGTGTTCCTGTGCTTAGACTGACCTGGGGGTTCTGGAGGAAGGTGTTCTTGTGGTTGATGCAGCCCCCGGCGCGGTTGCGCAGCGGGTCGTGGCGGTGGCTCCAGCTCCCTCTCATCACCTCCTCCTCCCAGGTTTTGTGGATGCTCAGGTACGACGTGTTGATGAGGCGGCACAGGATCAGGTCCGTGAAGTACTGGCAGAAGTCGTCGAAGGTCATCCTGCGGCAGAGGAGGAGGGTTTATTAAAGAGGGGGTGTTCTGCTTTAAAGAGGGGGTGTTCTGCTTTAAAGAGGGGGTGTTCTGCTTTAAAGAGGGGGTGTTCTGCTTTAAAGAGGGGGTGTTCTGCTTTAAAGAGGGGGTGTTCTGCTTTTGTCAGTCCCATAGCACCAGTCTATATCTCACTACAATGATGACAAACCTTCTGTTGGTCTGTAAATGCAGTAAATTAGAATAACTGCCTTGTATAAAATGTCTCTCTCAAAATGGCTGTAGTGAATGTCTTGAAATAGGCCTCTGTCTCTTTAAGAACCTCTGAGCCTTTAGACACGCCCCCTCCACACGCTGTCTGTGGCATCAGTGGGGAGGGGGTTCTGCTGAGGAGCAGTGGTTGGTTACTCGGCTGGTGACCAAAGCTCGGAGGCGTCTCCAGGAGGTGGGGGCATTCCTAGGAGGACTCAGGCAAACCTATCCCTAAAATGGCCGCCATCAGAGTTTTTACAGATTACTCAGAAATACGTGAATGTGCCAAGGCAACACTTCAGCCATGTTTTTAATGAGGGAGTGACAGAATAACAGGATGGAAAGCTGGAAAAAGTCCATTTTGCAGAATACCCCCCCTTTAAAGGCACGTTTCATGATGAATCTATGTTTGTGACGGACGTGAGGAGGAGGGAACAGGTCTCACCAGAACTCTCCGTCGTCCTGCACCGTCACGCCCAGCTTCTCACGCTCGCTCTTGCTCACTTTGTTCCACTCTTCTGAACTGTAAAAGACACAGAGACGGAGCTGAAGGATCACAGCGATTACAGTCCTACAGCAGGGGTCGGCAACGTCAGGCCCGGGGGCCAAATCCGGCCCTCCAGCATAAAACCTTTGGCCCCCAAGAGAAGTTTATTCATAAGTCAGAGACCAAACACATGAAAGGACTCTAAAATGTGAAAAACACTGTCAATATTTTCACATTTCCCAGCATATATTATGTATAAAACCTGATTTGTAGAGAAAAGGTGCTTTACTTTGGGCTACAATTGTGAGTTTCGGCCCTTGGTGTTTCGGAAATGAAGAAAATCGTCCCTCCATGACACAAACTTGCCTCCCCCGTCCTACAGGAACCAAACGACTCAACGGGAGAAACAAACGGCTCAATGTTTTCCCTGATCTTTATTCTGGAGCGACCGGACAAACCTCACATTCATCTCGGTCATGTGACCTCAGTTCATCTGTGCTGAGAGAGAAGACTCTGGACTCTGGGACAGTTTTTGTTTCATGAGGTCCAGCCGTTACAGAGACACGAACCAGAAACAGAGTCCGATATTCAGCGTCTTGACCATTTCGAAATGTGGGAAAATAATTAGGAAAAATAGGACGAGTCCTCGCCTCAAGTGGAGGAGTTCAAGTATCTCGGGGTCTTGTTCTCAGTGAGGGACGGATGGAGCGTGAGATGGACAGACGGATCGGTGCGGCGTCAGCAGTGATGCGGTCGCTGTATCGGTCTGTCGTGGTGAAGAGGGAGCTGAGTCGGGGCAAAGCTCTCGATTTACCGATCGATCTACGTTCCCACCCTCACCTATGGTCATGTGATCCTCACCTATGGTCATGTGATCCTCACCTATGGTCATGAGATTTGGGTCATGACCGAAAGGACGAGATCACGAATACAAGCGGCCGAAATGAGTTTCCTTCGCAGGGTGGCTGGGGGTGAGGAGCTCAGTTACCCGGGAGGAGCTCGGAGTAGAATCGCTGCTCCTTCACGTCGAAAGGAGCAGCTGAGGTGGCTCGGGCATCTGTTCCGGATGCCTCCTGGTCGCCTCCCGCGGGAGGTGTTCCAGGCTTGTCCTAGTGGGACAAGGCCTCGTGGACCCAGGACACGGTGGTGGGACTATGTCTCCGAGCTGGCCTGGTGTGGCCTCTGGGTCCCCCCAGAACAGCTGCCCCCCCGACCCGGCCCCGGATAAAGAGGAAGAAAATGGATGGATGGAAAAATGGAAGAAAATGTGTTTTATATTTTGTATGTTCTTGTTTTTTATGGGGCTGCGGATGGAAATGAGCCTTGAGCTAAATCCGGCACATTTACAGCACATTAATATGCACTGTCCCATTTAAACAAATTAATACATGAAAAAAAATATATTTATTTTTCAAAATGACAAAAAATGAGGGAAAATTAAGAAAATAATTAGAAAATAAAATTATGAAAAATTGAGGAAAGATTTTGACAAAATAAAAAATAAAAAAAAAGTGATCATTGCAAAAAAACAAGAAGTCTCTCTCACTTTCGCTTCCGGAGATATCGGCCAATAGCCGATATTGAAAACACCCAAATATCGGCCAGATATATCGGTCGGGCCTCACTTGCGACCCCCCCATTGGGAACCACTTGGTCCAGAAACATAAAACAGAGACGATGATGTTCCTCTGGTCCATAAAGGAAGATCATGACGGTGGTTCCGCTTCGTCCCTGAGTGAGTCTTCCAGGCGGAGCTGGACGAGCGAGAGCTCTGGGGAGACGCATTAGCTGTTTATGCTCTTCCTTTACGGCCCACGGCGGTCTTCATCGGTCTTCATCTGGAGCGTCCGTCAGCGCCGTTTACTGTAAGTGCTTCCATCAACGCCATCGATCCTCCTGCGGAATCACGGCTTCAGTAACTGCTCTTCAATAATGCAGACGACTTAAACACTCTTCCTCTGCTCCTGCGAAGACTGTATGATCCAGGAGGAGACGACTTAAACACTCTTCCTCTGCTCCTGCGAAGACTGTACAGCAGGAGGAGGCGACTTAAACACTCTTCCTCTGCTCCAGCGAAGACTGTACGGTCCAGGAGGCGACTTAAACACTCTTCCTCTGCTCCTGCGAAGACTGTACGATCCAGCAGACGACTTAAACACTCTTCCTCTGCTCCTGCGAAGACTGTACGATCCAGGAGGAGGCGACTTAAACACTCTTCCTCTGCTCACGCGAAGACTGTACGGTTTTAAGGTGAAGAACGATCCAGGAGGAGGCGACTTCCAGGTTTCAATGTTTTCTGTGACATATTATCGATCCAGCTTTTTAGCTTCCGATACCGATACTGGGGGTTTGAGTGTAAGACAATAAAGTTTTTTCTATTCTGTTTATATATTTGGAATGGATTCAGTGGGATCCCAGGAAGCGTGACTGCGCTCACGGGGATCCTGACAATAAACAAGAAACAAGAGACTCACGGTCACGCACACGCACACGCACACGCACACACTCTCCTCTGGACGTGCACAGAAAACAAACATTCTAATTGCTCTGACTTTCATGGCTCTGCACGATCACAGTGTTGATTTGTGCATTAGACTGTGTGTGTGTGCACGTGCACGGCGAGGGGAGAGCGCCCGTGAGTGTCTGTGGGAGGCGAGTGCTTCGTGCTTTACACTTTTACGAGGCGCTCGGGCCTGAAGGCGCTCGACCCTGAAGGCGCTCGGGCCTGAAGGCGCTCGACCCTGAAGGCGCTCGGGCCTAATGAACTTTAATGGAAAAACATTAAACACGGACTTTTCTCACTAAACATCCTCAGAAAGTGCGTCGGACTCGCCGGACTCGCCGGACTCGCCGGACTCGACGGACTCGCCGGACTCGCCGGACTCGCCGGACTCGCCGGACTCGCCGGACTCGACGGACTCGACGGACTCGACGGACTCGCCGGACTCGCCGGACTCGCCGGACTCGCCGGACTCCCCGGACTCGACGGACTCGACGGACTCGACGGACTCCCCGGACTCGACGGACTCGACGGACTCGCCGGACTCGCCGGACTCGCCGGACTCGACGGACTCGACGGACTCGACGGACTCCCCGGACTCCCCGGACTCGACGGACTCGACGGACTCGACGGACTCGACGGACTCGACGGACTCCCCGGACTCGACGGACTCGACGGACTCGACGGACTCGCCGGACTCGCCGGACTCGACGGACTCGACGGACTCGACGGACTCGACGGACTCCCCGGACTCGCCGGACTCGACGGACTCGACGGACTCCCCGGACTCGACGGACTCCCCGGACTCGACGGACTCGACGGACTCGACGGACTCGACGGACTCGCCGGACTCGCCGGACTCGACGGACTCGACGGACTCGACGGACTCGCCGGACTCGCCGGACTCGACGGACTCGACGGACTCGACGGACTCGACGGACTCGACGGACTCGCCGGACTCGCCGGACTCGACGGACTCGACGGACTCGACGGACTCGACGGACTCGACGGACTCGACGGACTCGACGGACTCCCCGGACTCGACGGACTCCCCGGACTCGACGGACTCCCCGGACTCCCCGGACTCGCCGGACTCGACGGACTCGACGGACTCGACGGACTCCCCGGACTCGACGGACTCCCCGGACTCCCCGGACTCGACGGACTCGCCGGACTCGCCGGACTCGCCGGACTCGACGGACTCGACGGACTCGACGGACTCGACGGACTCGACGGACTCGACGGACTCGACGGACTCGCCGGACTCGACGGACTCCCCGGACTCGACGGACTCGACGGACTCGCCGGACTCGCCGGACTCGACGGACTCGACGGACTCGACGGACTCGACGGACTCCCCGGACTCGACGGACTCGCCGGACTCGACGGACTCGACGGACTCGACGGACTCGACGGACTCGCCGGACTCGACGGACTCGCCGGACTCGACGGACTCGACGGACTCGACGGACTCGACGGACTCGCCGGACTCGACGGACTCGACGGACTCGACGGACTCGACGGACTCGACGGACTCGACGGACTCGACGGACTCGACGGACTCGCCGGACTCGACGGACTCGACGGACTCCCCGGACTCGACGGACTCGCCGGACTCGACGGACTCGACGGACTCGACGGACTCGCCGGACTCGACGGACTCGCCGGACTCGACGGACTCGACGGACTCCCCGGACTCGCCGGACTCGCCGGACTCGCCGGACTCGCCGGACTCGACGGACTCGACGGACTCGACGGACTCGCCGGACTCGACGGACTCGCCGGACTCGACGGACTCGACGGACTCGACGGACTCGCCGGACTCGACGGACTCGCCGGACTCGACGGACTCGACGGACTCCCCGGACTCGACGGACTCCCCGGACTCGACGGACTCGACGGACTCGACGGACTCGACGGACTCGCCGGACTCGACGGACTCGCCGGACTCGACGGACTCGACGGACTCGACGGACTCGACGGACTCGACGGACTCCCCGGACTCGACGGACTCGACGGACTCCCCGGACTCGCCGGACTCGACGGACTCGACGGACTCGCCGGACTCGCCGGACTCGCCGGACTCGACGGACTCGCCGGACTCGACGGACTCGACGGACTCGACGGACTCGACGGACTCGACGGACTCGACGGACTCGCCGGACTCGACGGACTCGACGGACTCGACGGACTCGCCGGACTCGCCGGACTCGACGGACTCGCCGGACTCGCCGGACTCGACGGACTCGACGGACTCGCCGGACTCGCCGGACTCGCCGGACTCGACGGACTCGCCGGACTCGCCGGACTCGACGGACTCGCCGGACTCGCCGGACTCGCCGGACTCGCCGGACTCGCCGGACTCGACGGACTCGACGGACTCGACGGACTCGCCGGACTCGACGGACTCGACGGACTCCCCGGACTCGACGGACTCCCCGGACTCGACGGACTCGACGGACTCGCCGGACTCGCCGGACTCCCCGGACTCGACGGACTCGACGGACTCGACGGACTCGCCGGACTCGCCGGACTCGCCGGACTCGCCGGACTCGACGGACTCGCCGGACTCGCCGGACTCGACGGACTCCCCGGACTCGACGGACTCGCCGGACTCGCCGGACTCCCCGGACTCGACGGACTCGACGGACTCGCCGGACTCCCCGGACTCGACGGACTCGCCGGACTCGCCGGACTCCCCGGACTCGACGGACTCGACGGACTCGACGGACTCGCCGGACTCGCCGGACTCGCCGGACTCGCCGGACTCGACGGACTCGCCGGACTCGCCGGACTCGACGGACTCGACGGACTCGACGGACTCGCCGGACTCGCCGGACTCCCCGGACTCGACGGACTCGACGGACTCGACGGACTCGCCGGACTCGCCGGACTCGCCGGACTCGCCGGACTCGACGGACTCGCCGGACTCGCCGGACTCGACGGACTCCCCGGACTCCCCGGACTCGACGGACTCGACGGACTCGACGGACTCGACGGACTCGACGGACTCGACGGACTCGACGGACTCCCCGGACTCGACGGACTCGACGGACTCGACGGACTCCCCGGACTCGACGGACTCCCCGGACTCGACGGACTCGACGGACTCGACGGACTCGACGGACTCCCCGGACTCGACGGACTCCCCGGACTCGACGGACTCGCCGGACTCGCCGGACTCGACGGACTCGACGGACTCCCCGGACTCGACGGACTCGACGGACTCGCCGGACTCGCCGGACTCGCCGGACTCGCCGGACTCGACGGACTCGACGGACTCCCCGGACTCGACGGACTCGCCGGACTCGCCGGACTCGACGGACTCGACGGACTCGCCGGACTCGCCGGACTCGCCGGACTCGACGGACTCGACGGACTCGACGGACTCGACGGACTCGACGGACTCGCCGGACTCGACGGACTCGACGGACTCGACGGACTCGACGGACTCGACGGACTCGACGGACTCGACGGACTCCCCGGACTCGACGGACTCCCCGGACTCGACGGACTCCCCGGACTCCCCGGACTCGCCGGACTCGACGGACTCGACGGACTCGACGGACTCCCCGGACTCCCCGGACTCGACGGACTCGCCGGACTCGCCGGACTCGACGGACTCGACGGACTCGACGGACTCGACGGACTCGACGGACTCGACGGACTCGACGGACTCGCCGGACTCGACGGACTCCCCGGACTCGACGGACTCGACGGACTCGCCGGACTCGCCGGACTCGACGGACTCGACGGACTCGACGGACTCGACGGACTCCCCGGACTCGACGGACTCGCCGGACTCGACGGACTCGACGGACTCGACGGACTCGACGGACTCGCCGGACTCGCCGGACTCCCCGGACTCGACGGACTCGACGGACTCGACGGACTCGACGGACTCGACGGACTCGCCGGACTCGCCGGACTCCCCGGACTCGACGGACTCGACGGACTCGACGGACTCGACGGACTCGACGGACTCGCCGGACTCGACGGACTCGACGGACTCGACGGACTCGACGGACTCGACGGACTCGACGGACTCGACGGACTCGCCGGACTCGACGGACTCCCCGGACTCGACGGACTCGCCGGACTCGACGGACTCGCCGGACTCGCCGGACTCGACGGACTCGACGGACTCGACGGACTCGCCGGACTCGACGGACTCGCCGGACTCGACGGACTCGACGGACTCGACGGACTCGCCGGACTCGACGGACTCGCCGGACTCGACGGACTCGACGGACTCCCCGGACTCGACGGACTCCCCGGACTCGACGGACTCGACGGACTCGACGGACTCGACGGACTCGCCGGACTCGACGGACTCGCCGGACTCGCCGGACTCGACGGACTCGACGGACTCGACGGACTCGACGGACTCGACGGACTCCCCGGACTCGACGGACTCGACGGACTCCCCGGACTCGCCGGACTCGACGGACTCGACGGACTCGCCGGACTCGCCGGACTCGCCGGACTCGACGGACTCGCCGGACTCCCCGGACTCGACGGACTCGACGGACTCGACGGACTCGACGGACTCGACGGACTCCCCGGACTCGACGGACTCCCCGGACTCCCCGGACTCGACGGACTCGACGGACTCGCCGGACTCGCCGGACTCGACGGACTCCCCGGACTCCCCGGACTCGACGGACTCGACGGACTCGACGGACTCCCCGGACTCGACGGACTCCCCGGACTCCCCGGACTCGACGGACTCGACGGACTCCCCGGACTCGACGGACTCGACGGACTCCCCGGACTCGCCGGACTCGACGGACTCGACGGACTCGACGGACTCCCCGGACTCCCCGGACTCGACGGACTCGACGGACTCCCCGGACTCGCCGGACTCGACGGACTCGACGGACTCGACGGACTCCCCGGACTCGACGGACTCGACGGACTCGACGGACTCGACGGACTCGACGGACTCGACGGACTCCCCGGACTCCCCGGACTCCCCGGACTCCCCGGACTCGACGGACTCGACGGACTCGACGGACTCGACGGACTCGTTAGAAACACTTTCTGCTGAAACATGTTAACACATTTACATTGAACTGAAGAGTCACAGCTTTCTCAGTTTGACTCTTTTGTTTATAGTTTCACTTCCTTATTGGACACCGACAGGAAGTGACATAGATGAAGGCAAACTATTTTAAACTGTTGCCGTGCCGACCAGGTGACGTCAATGGGAACTTTACGCCTGTGATGATCAGTTCCACTTTATTAAGCAGATCATCATTTTCAAACAATAAGGGAAAGAAAAAGGACCTCTCTGCTGATGAAAAGTGTGGAACAGTTAGGCCGAGGTTTGCCGTCTCCCACAAAGGAAAAGACCATATTTGGGTCACAGCCTTTCGTGCTACACGTGGATACCACACCTGTGAGTGTTTGTGAGTGAGTAATGGTGGAAACTCTGATCTTCCAAAGTGACCTGATCCTTTGTTTGCTCGGCTCAGAGGATCCGTGTGCTCAGGGGGCGGGGCGTGTGCTCAGGGGGCGGGGCGTGTGCTCAGAGGATCCGTGTGCTCAGGGGGCGGGGCGTGTGCTCAGGGGGCGGGGCGTGTGCTCAGAGGATCCGTGTGCTCAGAGGATCCGTGTGCTCAGGGGGCGGGGCGTGTGCTCAGGGGGCGGGGCAGGTCCGGCTGGAGGAAAACTTACGGATGTTTGCTTTAACCTCCTCATGTTTAATGTTCTGTAACGCTCTGCTCCACAGCCGTTCAGGAGACCAACCCTGAGGCGGAGACCAACCCTGAGGCGGAGACCAACCCTGAGGCGGAGACCAACCCTGAGGCGGAGACCAACCCTGAGGCGGAGACCAACCCTGAGGCTCCTGAAGACTAAAGGAGGAGCTAAACATCGTCCTTTCACACATTTACGCTTTTAAGTCGATGCTGCAGAAAAACAACGGCCTCGTCTCCAGTGTAAATGTTTGGGACAAGTTTTCAGAGAGGAAGTGGTCTTTACCCTACACAGGAAGTGGTCTTTACCCTTCACAGCCAACAGGAAGTGGTCTTTACCCTACACAGGAAGTGGTCTTTACCCTACACAGGAAGTGGTCTTTACCCTACACAGGAAGTGGTCTTTACCCTTCACAGCCAACAGGAAGTGGTCTTTACCCTACACAGGAAGTGGTCTTTACCCTTCACAGCCAACAGGAAGTGGTCTTTACCCTACACAGCCAACAGGAAGTGGTCTTTACCCAACACAGGAAGTGGTCTTTACCCTTCACAGCCAACAGGAAGTGGTCTTTCCCTACACAGCAGATTTTCAGAGACTTTTGGGCGCGTCTAACTGGTGTGACCTTTAAAGGAACAGTCCAGCGTTTTTACACACTGAGATATGTTCTTACCTCACCTTAGTCGAGTTAATATATCCCCGTCTGGTCTTTGTCCGTGCGCTCACACATACGCAGCCTCTCCCACATGTCACATAGCTCCAAAAAAGCTCACGATAGAAGCTACCAAGCTCTTCCACGTGTTCCCTATTTAAATAAAGTTACGTGAAGTGTTTTCATGCCAAGTATATTTACACAGAAATGTAACATGTGGATTTTATAAGCAGATAAAAAGGGGAACTATATTATGAGGCGTAATGATACGAGGAGCAGTAACTCCTAAAGACTTCCCCGCTCACTTCCGTCAATAGAAGCTGCGTGACTTGTAGAGCCTTTTATAACAAGCAGAAAATATATTTTGGGAAAGTGCTGCGCATTCCTACCTCATGGTGGAGCTCCTGAGTCCTGTGTTGTTGTAAATCTGTGAAACATTACTACACTATATACTTTCTGCTTGTTATCACAGCCCGGCACGATGCACGTAAAAGGCATCGTTCACAAGTTATCCAGGCTTCTTCAACTGTTCTCTGCTGCTCTACAAGTCACGCAGCTTCTACTGACGGAAGTGAGCGGGGAAGTCTTTAGGAGTTACTGCTCCTGTATCATTACGCCTCACAATATAGTCCCCCTTTTTATCTGCTTAGAAAATCCACATGTTACATTTCTGTGTAAATATACTTCACATGAAAACACTTGACGTAACTTTATTTAAATAGGGAACACGTGGAAGAGCTTGGTAGCTTCTATCGTGAGCTTTTTTGGAGCTATGTGACATGTGGGAGAGGCTCCGTATGTGTGAGCGCACGGACAAAGACCAGACGGGGATATATTAACTCCACTAAAGTGAGGTAAGAACATATCTCAGTATGTAAAAACGGTGGCCTATTCCTTCAACCTCTTAACTCCCGCCTGAACTCAGCACATTTATCCAGCTTTACCCAAATCTAAAAGTTGTAAAGTTTGACAAAAATGCAGTGGAAACTTTTAAAAGTGACAGTTTGGATCAGGTCTGAGGGCCTTGGCTTTTAGATTTGGGTAAAGCTGAGGTGGAGACGATGTGCCGGGCGTGGGAGGAGCCACAGATCGTTGCCATGGTGACGTGTGATGTGGAGCAGGCGGAGCCTCAGAGCCTCTGAGCCTCTGAGGTCTCCTGAGGACAATGACATCATCGGCCTGACGAGGACGGGTCATTAGTCCAGTCTGTCCTGGACGAGGAGGAGGAGGAGGAGGAGGAGGACGAGGAGGAGGACGAGGAGGACGAGGAGGAGGAGGACGAGGAGGAGGAAGAGGAGGACGAGGAGAGCGGGGGCTTCGGGAACAGTTCAGACACTCAAGAGCGGAGTTCACCACCAGTTTATGACTTTATTACTGTTTAAAAATGATGAAACGGAACAAAACTCAAACCTTAACCTCAAACCAACAGTGTTTACGTCGCCATGTGCCGTTTGTCTAACCCTTGTGTCATCCTCATCCTTCACCGCCTGCACATTCACAGTGATTTAACCTGTGGCTCCATCGCTCTCCGGTCCTCTAGACCAGTGGTTCTCAACCTTTTGGAGCCGCGACCCCCATTATGAGGTAAAGAGGTTCGTGACCCCCCGCCCACATAATTCTTAAAAAATATTGAAAAAAACAAATGGCTGAAATAAAATTCATCAAACTACGAACAAATAATGGCCCTCTGGTAAAATAGCAAACACATGCTACAATAAAACATTAGATTAAATAATGAAAATATGTATATTTTATCTAAATGATCTGGCGCCCCCACAAATTTGTCTCCCGACCCCCAGGTTGAGAACTACTGCTCTATACACTGCGTTCCAAACTATTATGCAAAGCGTGTTTTTGTGTCAAAAAGGTAAAAAAAACAATAATAATAATGAAACTCATGGATGGGGTCGTGTCAAAGGGCTCTATGAATCACTGACATTAAACTCTGGGATGATCAGTTTCAGGTTAAGGGAAAAACTGCTGAAAAAGGATATTCCACTTTATTAAGCAGATCGTCATTTTCATTATGGGAAAGAAAAAGGATCTCTGCTGATGAAAAGTGTGAAATAGTTGAATGTCTTGGTCTCGGTGTGAAAACCTTCGATATTTCATGAAAGATGAAGCGTAATCATCGAACTGATCAGAGATTTGTGGCTGATTCAGACACACTCGGGTTTGTGCAGATAAAGGCACAATGAGGACGGTTTCTGCCAGACAAACACATCAGATTAAGAGAACAGCTGCTACAAAGCTGGAGTCTCCCGAACATGAAGGTGTCGGACCCTCCAGAGGCTGCAGTTGTGCATAAACCTTCTCTCCGGCCTCCCCTAAACGGTTCATTGAAGCTGAAGCAGAAACGGCTGCAGTGGCTCAGAAATACATGAGACTCATTTTCAAACAGTCTTGTTCACTGATGAGGCCGTGTGACCCTGGATGGTCAGATGGATGGAGGAGAATGGCCACCATGTCCCAACAAGGCTGTGACGTCAGTAAGGAGGGGGCGGAGTCATGTTTTAGGATCCCTGAAGGTGTGAAAATGACCTCTTTCTGACTGACCACTGTCTTCATCTTCATCATGACATCGCCCCATGTCCTGCTGTAAAGAAAACCTCTGCATCACTGGCTGCTCTGGGCATAAAAGGAGAGAAACTCATGATGTGGACCCCCTCCTCCCCTGACCTCAGCCCTATTGAGAACCTTTGGAGCCTCAAGTAAAACTTCTATGAGGGTGGGAGGCAGTTTTCATCCAAACAGCAGCTCTGGGAGGTTATTCTAACATCCTGCAAAGAAATCCAAGCAGAAACTGTCCAAAAACTCACAAGTTTCATGGATTTAAGAATTTTGAAGCTGCTTCACACAAGGGCTCCTATGGTCAAATATATGTTAAGATGTTTTTGATTGGAATATCTTTTGATTTCAGTAAATATGACCTCCTAATGCTACAAATTCAACAAATGACCATTTTCAGTTAATTACAAGCTTTAAAATGTATTGAAACGATGAGTTACAGAATCATCTGGAACAGGAGATTTTGAGGTTTTCACTATATTTGTTTTTGAAATAAATAAATCAGAGAAAAATGTCATTTGCATAATCATTTGGAACGCGGTGTAAAGGGTGTGAGGATCGCTCTCCTGTCCCCTGTGAGGCGTGTGAGGCGTACCTGTCCCCTGTGAGGCGTGTGAGGCGTGTGAGGCGTACCTGTCCCCTGTGAGGCGTACCTGTCCCCTGTGAGGCGTGTGAGGCCTGTGAGGCGTGTGAGGCGTACCTGTCCCCTGTGAGGCGTGTGAGGCGTACCTGTCCCCTGTGAGGCGTGTGAGGCGTGTGAGGCGTACCTGTCGCTCCAGGGCCCGCTCCACTCCTTCTCGCCCCAGGGGTTCCTCATGCGGATCATGTGCAGCTTCTCGGACTTGAAGAAGGCGAGCAGCCCGTGGCCCAGGCGCACCTTCTTCACGTCCGTCACGGCGTAGGCGTGGCCTTTGACCAGGCCGCAGTCCAGCCGCGCCTCCATGTCCTCGATGCAGGTGGCCTGGAGGTCACAGAGAGAGAAGACCTCCAGAACTGAGCGCGTCTGAGGAGCTGCGTGTGAGGCGTACCCGGATGGAGCAGCTGATGAGGCCGTCGCGGTTGTGGACCTTCAGGACCCTCTCGAACAGCTGGTTCCTCGCCGCCTCGTCCGTCGCCATCTGCCCCTCCAGCAGGTCCACGGGCTCCGACACGCCGCCCGTGAAGTCCACCAGGGCGTCCGCCGTGTTCCCGCCGTCCAGCGCCTCGTAGCAGCCGTACACTCTGGAACGAAACATCAGGTCATCAAGAGACGGGACGAGAAGAAACCAGAGCCTCCAACACTCTGGGACATCACGTCATCATGAAACAGGACGAGAAGAACCAGAGCCTCCACCCCTACCATACACAGCCAACAGGAAGTGGTCTTTACCCTACACAGGAAGTGGTCTTTACCCTACACAGGAAGTGGTCTTTACCCTACACAGCCAACAGGAAGTGGTCTTTACCCTACACAGCCAACAGGAAGTGGTCTTTACTCTACACAGCCAACAGGAAGTGGTCTTTACTCTACACAGGAAGTGGTCTTTACCCTACACAGGAAGTGGTCTTTACCCTACACAGGAAGTGGTCTTTACCCTTCACAGGAAGTGGTCTTTACCCTACACAGGAAGTGGTCTTTACTCTACACAGGAAGTGGTCTTTACTCTACACAGGAAGTAGTCTTTACTCTACACAGGAAGTAGTCTTTACTCTACACAGGAAGTAGTCTTTACTCTACAAAGGAAGTGGTCTTTACCCTACACAGGAAGTGGTCTTTACTTTACACAGGAAGTGGTCTTTACTCTACACAGGAAGTAGTCTTTACTCTACACAGGAAGTGGTCTTTACTCTACACAGGAAGTGGTCTTTACCCTACACAGGAAGTGGTCTTTACTCTACACAGGAAGTGGTCTTTACCCTACACAGGAAGTGGTCTTTCCCTACACAGGAAGTGGTCTTTACCCTACACAGGAAGTGGTCTTTACCCTACACAGGAAGTGGTCTTTACTCTACACAGGAAGTGGTCTTTCCCTTCACAGGAAGTGGTCTTTACCCTGCACAGCCAACAGGAAGTGGTATTTCCCTACACAGGAAGTGGTCTTTCTTTTCACAGGAAGTGGTCTTTCCCTACACAGGAAGTGGTCTTTCTTTTCACAGGAAGTGGTCTTTACCCTACACAGGAAGTGGTCTTTACTCTACACAGGAAGTGGTCTTTCCCTACACAGGAAGTGGTCTTTCCCTACACAGGAAGTGGTCTTTCCCTACACAGGAAGTGGTCTTTCCTTTCACAGGAAGTGGTCTTTACCCTACACAGGAAGTGGTCTTTACTCTACACAGGAAGTGGTCTTTACTCTACACAGGAAGTGGTCTTTACTCTACACAGGAAGTGGTCTTTACCCTACACAGGAAGTGGTCTTTACCCTACACAGGAAGTGGTCTTTCCCTACACAGGAAGTGGTCTTTACCCTACACAGGAAGTGGTCTTTACCCTACACAGGAAGTGGTCTTTACTCTACACAGGAAGTGGTCTTTCCCTTCACAGGAAGTGGTCTTTCCCTACACAGGAAGTGGTCTTTCCCTACACAGGAAGTGGTCTTTCCCTACACAGGAAGTGGTCTTTCCTTTCACAGGAAGTGGTCTTTACCCTACACAGGAAGTGGTCTTTCCCTTCACAGGAAGCGGTCATTCCCTTCACAGGAAGTGGTCTTTCCCTACACAGGAAGTGTGCCCTGAAACAAGCCCCGCCCCTCCCTCCACAGCTGGACACTGACTTGGCGTAGGCCTTCTCCACCAGCGCGCTCCAGAACTCGTTGCTGTCGTTGGAGTGGCAGTAGACCAGCTGGTTGTCCACGGTGGGGAGTCGGTCGTCGATCACCACGTCCACCCACTCCCCGAACCGCCAGAACCGGAAGTGGAAGATCCCGGCGTACGAGTCCGGCTTCTCCGAGTCCCACTCCTGCTCCTTCCAGTCCGGGATCACCTGGAACAGTCAGGGAGCAAACATCTGTCCGACCCAGCGGTTTCACTTCCTGGTTTTATCACAAACTCCTCCCACCACCTCCTCTTGCTCCCCTTCACTGTGCAGCTGCTTCCATAATGACCCTGGTTTGTTACCTTCTGCCACAGCGACTCCCGCGACGCCAGGCTGGAACACGCCGCCACGAACCAGCAGTTCCCCAGCTGCCCCTGGTGGAGGTCATGGGCGCTGCAGCCGTCCACGAACAGGTGCGGGTCGTCGCAGAGCTCCTGCAGAGGCAGAGCGAGAGGCGGAGTCAGAGCGAGAGGCGGAGTCAGAGCGAGAGGCGGAGTCAGAGCTCCTGCAGAGGCAGAGCGGGAGGCGGAGTCAGAGCGAGAGGCGGAGTCAGAGCGAGAGGCGGAGTCAGAGCGAGAGGCGGAGTCAGAGCGAGAGGCGGAGTCAGAGCGAGAGGCGGAGTCAGAGCGAGAGGCGGAGTCAGAGCGAGAGGCGGAGTCAGAGCGAGAGCCGGAGTCAGAGCCAGAGGCGGAGTCAGAGCGAGAGGCGGAGTCAGAGCGAGAGGCGGAGTCAGAGGGAGAGGCGGAGTCAGAGCGAGAGGCGGAGTCAGAGCGAGAGGCGGAGTCAGAGCGAGAGGCGGAGTCAGAGCGAGAGGCGGAGTCAGAGCGAGAGGAGGAGTCAGAGCGAGAGGCGGAGTCAGAGCGAGAGGCGGAGTCAGAGCGAGAGGCGGAGTCAGAGCGAGAGGCGGAGTCAGAGCGAGAGGCGGAGTCAGAGCGAGAGGCGGAGTCAGAGCGAGAGGCGGAGTCAGAGCGAGAGGCGGAGTCAGAGCGAGAGTCAGAGCGAGAGGCGGAGTCAGAGCGAGAGAAGGAGTCAGAGCGAGAGGCGGAGTCAGAGCGAGAGGCGGAGTCAGAGCGAGAGGCGGAGTCAGAGCGAGAGGCAGAGCGAGAGGCGGAGTCAGAGCGAGAGGCGGAGTCAGAGCGAGAGGCGGAGTCAGAGCGAGAGGCAGAGCGAGAGGAGGAGTCAGAGCGAGAGGCGGAGTCAGAGCGAGAGGAGGAGTCAGAGCGAGAGGCGGAGTCAGAGCGAGAGGCGGAGTCAGAGCGAGAGGCGGAGTCAGAGCGAGAGGCGGAGTCACCACACTGCGCCTTTAAATCAGGAGCGTTTATGTGGAAACCGGAGTGGCATCGCAGGAGAGAGAGGAGAGAGTACAGCAGGAGTAGCCGGTGAGTACAGGAGTAGTAGTCGGTGAGTAGTCGGTGAGTAAAGGAGGAGTAGTTGGTGAGTAAAGGAGGAGTAGTCGGTGAGTAAAGGAGGAGTAGTCGGTGAGTAAAGGAGGAGTAGTTGGTGAGTAAAGCAGGAGTAGTCGGTGAGTACAGGAGTAGTAGTCGGTGAGTAGTCGGTGAGTAAAGGAGGAGTAGTCGGTGAGTAAAGGAGGAGTAGTCGGTGAGTAAAGGAGGAGTAGTTGGTGAGTAAAGCAGGAGTAGCCGGTGAGTAAAGCAGGAGTAGTCGGTGAGTAGTCGGTGAGTAAAGCAGGAGTAGTCGGTGAGTAGTCGGTGAGTAAAGGAGGAGTAGTTGGTGAGTAAAGGAGGAGTAGCCGGTGAGTAGTCGGTGAGTAAAGGAGGAGTAGTTGGTGAGTAAAGCAGGAGTAGTCGGTGAGTAAAGCAGGAGTAGTTGGTGAGTAAAGCAGGAGTAGTCGGTGAGTAGTCGGTGAGTAAAGGAGGAGTAGTTGGTGAGTAAAGCAGGAGTAGTCGGTGAGTAAAGCAGGAGTAGTCGGTGAGTAGTCGGTGAGTAAAGGAGGAGTAGTTGGTGAGTAAAGGAGGAGTAGCCGGTGAGTAAAGCAGGAGTAGCCGGTGAGTACAGCAGGAGTAGTCGGTGAGTAAAGCAGGAGTAGCCGGTGAGTACAGCAGGAGTAGTCGGTGAGTAAAGCAGGAGTAGGCGGTGAGTAGTCGGTGAGTACAGCAGGAGTAGCCGGTGAGTACAGCAGGAGTAGCCGGTGAGTAAAGCAGGAGTAGGCGGTGAGTAGTCGGTGAGTACAGCAGGAGTAGCCGGTGAGTAAAGCAGGAGTAGTCGGTGAGTAGTCGGTGAGTAAAGCAGGAGTAGCCGGTGAGTACAGCAGGAGTAGCCTCTCGTACCCGCGGGCGCTTCCAGACCACCCGGCCGATGCGGTTGCCGTGGAGGAACAGCGATCCGTCCACGGCGGGAAAACGCGGGTCCTCGAACAGCAGCTCGCTCTGCAGACACTGCCTCTTCAGGGCGGCGTACGCCTGGCCCTCGAAGGCCTTCACGGAGGAGAACATCCTCTCCACCTGCGGGGACAGGAGGGTACTGCAGGAGTACTACTACTGCATACATGTACTACTACTGCATACATGTACTACTACTGCAGACAGAGGACACTGATACTACTGTAATACTACTACAGAGTCTGGCCCTCGAACGCCTTCACGGAGGAGAACATCCTCTCCACCTGCAGGGACAAGAGGGTACTGCAGTACTACTACTACTACTGCATACGTGTACTACTACTGCAGACAGAGGACACTGATACTACTGTAATACTACTGTAATACTACTACAGAGCCTGGCCCTCGAACGCCTTCACGGAGGAGAACATCCTCTCCACCTGCAGGACAGGAGGGTACTGCAGTACTACTACTACTGCATACATGTACTACTACTGCATATGTATACTACGACTGCAGACAGAGGACACTGATACTACTACTGTAATACTACTGTAATACTACTGTAATACTGCTGTAATACTGCTGTAATACTACTGCAGAGTCTGGCCCTCAAACGCCTTCACGGAGGAGAACATCCTCTCCACCTGCAGGGACAAGAGGGTACTGCAGTACTACTACTACTACTGCATACATATACTTCTACTGCATACATGTACTACTACTGCAGACAGAGGACACTGATACTACTACTGTAATACTACTGCAGAGTCTGGCCCTCGAACGCCTTCACGGAGGAGAACATCCTCTCCACCTGCGGGGACAAGAGGGTACTGCAGGAGTACTACTACTGCATACGTGTACTACTACTGCATACATATACTTCTACTGCAGACATATACTACTACTGTAATACTACTGCAGAGTCTGGCCCTCGAAGGCCTTCACGGAGGAGAACATCCTCTCCACCTGCAGGGACAGGAGGGTACTGCACTACTACTACTACTACTACTACTACTGCTACTACTACTACTACTACTACTACTACTACTACTACTACTACTACTACTTGTTTTCATCACTGTTTTGATGCTTCTCTTCTCAAGAAGCTTTAGATTTGGGTAAAACTGAACTGGGGAAAACTTGCTCGGGTGGGGGCGGGGCTTAAGAGGTTAAAAAGAGCCGGTCTTTGAGCCCAGACTCGGCTCTTTGTAAAGAGCCACGAATCTCTGTCTGAGCCCTGTACGGTTTAGGAGAGAGGGGGGGAGGGGGAGAGGGGGGGGAGAGGGGGAGAGAGGGGGAGGGAGGGGGAGAGGGGGGAGAGAGGGGGGAGAGAGGGGAGGGGGGGGAGAGAGGAGGGGGGGAGGGGCTGTTGGACGCTGAAGGCGACAGATGGCGGCGAGTACGAACTCGTGACTCAGAGGGAAAACCCGCTGTCGTCTCGGAGCTTCACCTGCTGCGACTCCACAGACGGAGGATCAGAGAAAAACTGATTTACTCAGGATTTACACCAAACGCTGCCGGAAAACGACATTAAAAAGTCTGTTTGCTTTGGGGGGCGGGGCCTCGGTCCGGGGGGGGGGGCGGGGCCTCGGTCCGGGGGGCGTCGTCATCAGCACCGAGAAAAGAAACGTCTTCGATGGCGTTCGTACGAAGCAGCTTTAAATTAAATACGTTCAGAATTTCTTTTTTCCAGGTGGATTATTTTTCAGTTTTCTGAATAAAAACTGTTTTCCAATTTTTTTTTACTTTTCCAAGTTAATCACTTAATTCGGAAAACACATTTCTTTTCTTTTTTTATTTTCGGAAAATGGAAAAAAAATATCTCGTAATTACGTCATTATTTTTCCTAATCCAGTTCCGAATTTTTTTTTTGGGAAAATGTATTTTTCTTTGTGTTTCCCACTAAAGTCTCCAGGGAAACATTAAAGACTCTTTTTCCCTAAATTATTCCGTTTCACACATTTCCTGTCATTGCAGATGAGCCTGATGTTGTATCTTCCACAGTATTGTCCTGTTTTATATATATATATATATATATATATATATATATATATATATTATATACAGTATATATATTTATATATTTTATATCAGACACTGAACTGTCCTCAGCCCTAAACCTGAGCCTGCTTAGTTTAGAAAAGTACAAAGATTCGACTGTATTTCCACTTTTTTAGAGTTTTCAACCTGACCTTTGACCTTTGACCTTTGATCTGTGGAATAAAATCATCTTCAAAATCATTTAAAACATCCTGAGGGCCAGAGCTTCTGTGCTGGAGGGCCGGGTTTGGCCCTCGGGCCTGACGTTGCCCCCCCTGTTCTAAACACCCAGGACTTTGTGGAGACAAAGTTTACACAGTAAAAACTGAGTAAACGGACGAAAGGTTAAAGTCAGAGCCGGTTCATCAGTGAATCATGAATACAGATGTTATTACAGATGTTCCTTCACAGTCTGGTTCAGCCTGACAGTGCGGATGAAGGACCTATCCACTGAGAGAGCTGCTCAGCTCCTCTACAGTCAGTGCAGTGGGTGGAGCTGTTCAGTCTAATGAAGGACCTCAGTCTAATGAAGGACCTCAGTCTAATAACGCCTCAGCAGCGCCCCCTCTGGCCCTCACACAGATACTCGAGTACCGGGCTGAGTACTGGAGTAATGAGCCCAGAGGACGTGGACGATCGAGACTCAGGACGGAAAACAAAACGACTCAAACTGATCCGAGTCTGAAACTGAAACCGCACGTCTCTGTGAACCGGCCTGTCCTCGTTTGAAAGCTAAGAACCTCCAGAGGCTCTGAGGGACTTTCCCGACTCTGATCTTTGTATAAACAACACACTTCAAACCAGAACAGTTCATCCATGAGGTGCTCCGGCCCTATTGTGCATGTTTTGGACATGTGTAATGAAGGAGGAAGAGCCTGGGATCAGCAGCAGGGGAGGGAGGGGGGAGGGGGGAGGGAGGGAGGGGGGGGCTGTCCCGCTCTGCAGCACGAGCCCCGGCCCTGACCACAAACACCCCCCCCCCCCCCCCCCTCCTCACACCTGACGCTTCACCGCCTCACTGAAGCACAGGCTCGACAACAATAATCCGGGAGGTGTCGCGCGCCTCGTGGCTTCAGCCAATGGACCGCGCGCGCGACACGTCCCTCCTGTTACCGGGGAAACTCCGCGCCTTAAACCGATCGCACCGAATCAAAGCCGCGCCTCAGCGGCTAATCAACGCGCCGCATCCCCCCCCCCCGCCCAGACCCCCATCCTCACCGCGCGCAGACATCCGTGCACCGGCGGCAGCAGCTGGAGCAGAGGAGGAGGAGGAGGAGGAGGAGGAGGAGGAGGCACCGCTGCGCCTCTGGAGGTCTCACACCGCGCCGCCGCCGCCGCTCCTCCGCGCGGAGCCGGGCCGAGCGTCACGAGCCGCGTCCCGGTCCCTCATCACAAACACGAGCCTCATCCCGAAAATCCTCCTCCTCCTCCTCCTCCTCCTCCTCCTCCTCCTCCCGTGAACACAAATGTCCGCTCTGCTCCTCCGCGCCGCCGCCGCCGCCGCCGCTGCGTCCACGTCCGCGCTTCACGTCCGCGCCCGCGCTTACCTGAAGGAGCGAGGCCTCTCTCCCGTGGGCACGAGCCGTCCGTGGGTCCCTCTCTCCCGGTCCCCGGTCTCTCCAGGATGGGGGAGTCCTCCGCTCGGTCTCCGCTGCTCCTCCGCTGGCGGGCGCCTCTCTCCTCCACAGCGCGGCAGCGGCAACGGCGGCAGGAGCGGCAGGAGCGGCGGATTTTCACAATAAGAGCGCGGTGGGAAAACGGGCAGTGCGGTGTTTATTCTGAAAGAGCCCGGGGGTTTGTGGAGATAAAGTCTGTCCTGGAAAAGTCTTTATTGTTTTATGGTCACGTGGTCTCAGGTCAAACATGCTAAACATACAAAGGGGCGGGGCCACGAGGAGCGACGCACCTTTACAATCAGACTTACAGAAACACACACTTTTAAAGGAACTGAAGCGTTTGTTTTTGTGTTGAGGATCATCACATGTTACATCCGGGCCCTGGACACCCCCCCCCCCCCCCCCCCTCCCCCTCCTCTGTGGCAGATTTAGTTTTTCCTTAGAGGCTGAACTTTCATAATAAAGTCTGCACATCAGTCTCTACATTAACCTCTTAACTCCCGCCTGAACCCAGAGCTTTTCCTCCAGTTCAGCTTTACCCAAATCCTGTAGGCCTGTGTAACGCCTCATTTGAAAGCTAAGATCTACAAAGCTCATGTAAATGGGTCCCAAACATAGACTGTAAAAAATAATGGACGTCTCCTGCTCACTCCTCCCCGTTAACCATAATGACCACGGTCCAGGGGGAGGTCATGGAGGATTTACAGACTCCGCCTCCCCAGCCCAAAAAGGGCATAAGGGCGGGATCTTCACTGTAGACTCCGCCCTTGCGTGACGTGTAGCTCGCGCTGCTCCAATGCTAACAGTCCGACCCTCATTAAGGACCAGATTTCTAAAATTCTTCTTACGAAAACCAGCCTGGTTTCATAAATTGTGACCCAGCGTGATCTCAGGAGGAAGATCAGCCTAGTCTAGTGTTGAAAAAACTGAAACCAGGCGTTAAAAGTTGTTTTTAAAGGGGGGGTATTCTGCAAAATGGACTTTTTCCAGCTTTCCATCCTGTTATTCTGTCACTCCCTCATTAAAAACATGGCTGAAGTGTTGCCTTGGCACATTCACGTATTTCTGAGTAATCTGTAAAAACTCTGATGGCGGCCATTTTAGGGATAGGTTTGCCTGAGTCCTCCTAGGAACGCCCCCACCTCCTGGAGACGCCTCCGAGCTTTGTAACCAACCACTGCTCCTCAGCAGAACCCCCTCCCCACTGATGCCACAGACAGCGTGTGGAGGGGGCGTGTCTAAAGGCTCAGAGGTTCTTAAAGAGACAGAGGCCTATTTCAAGACATTCACTACAGCCATTTTGAGAGAGACATTTTATACAAGGCAGTTATTCTAATTTACTGCATTTACAGACCAACAGAAGGTTTGTCATTGTAGTGAGATATAGACTGGTGCTATGGGACTGAAAAAAGCAGAACACGCCCTCTTTAAAGCAGAACACCCCCTCTTTAAAGCAGAACACCCCCTCTCTAAAGCAGAACACCCCCTCTTTAAAGCAGAACACCCCCTCTTTAAGGTGTCTAAACTCCAATGCTTTTCAATGGGGGCCTAGTGGTGATATGGAGGTACTACAGCAATGGCGGCCCCCAGTGTCGTGGTCATAAAGCAGAGCAGCCAGCGCCCATTGGTCCCAAAGCCCTGACACTTTACAACCACTGATGTAAAACATTGGCATTTGCAGAAAATCGTTCTTTACTTTAGGTTTCGGTGTTTTGGTGATGCTGAACATTGTTTTCGTCTCAGTTGTGTCGCTGTTTTCTCACCTTTTTTCCAGAAGCTTTTGGATTGGGGTAAAGCCAAACTGGAGAAAATGTGCTCGGTTCAGGTGGGAGTTAAGGGGTTAAAGGAACTAAAGTTAAAGTGCATTTAAACGTCCTCCTCCAGCTGTTCTGACCCCGAGGCAACACCAGGCCAGCTCGGAGACATAGTCCCACCAGCGTGTCCTGGGTCCACGAGGCCTTGTCCCACTAGGACATGCCTGGAACACCTCCCGCGGGAGGCGACCAGGAGGTATCCGGAACAGATGCCCGAGCCACCTCAGCTGTGAAGGAGCAGCGACTCTACTCCGAGCTCCTCCCCCCATGTCGGCCGCTTGTATCTGCGACCTCGTCCTCTCATGTTTGGTGTGTTTGAGATGAGCCAGACGGAGCAGTTTTACAGCGACTGCAGACTCTCGGTGTCGGTTAGATTTCTGTTCTTGCTCCAGAGGCTCTGACGTCACGGGGAAAGATCTGAGACCCCGACGAGAGCAGCCGACTGGATCAGCCGCTGCATCTCTCCAGAGGAACTGCAGCGGCTCCACGGCCCAGTGCATGATGGGAAAACACCCACCTGTCCTCACGCTCAGGTGATTGGATACGAGTCTGTGTGATCACAAACGTGCTCCTCCCCCTCCTCTCTCCTCTTTAGATCTAAACAAATAAACTATGACTGAAACTATTAAAGTTCTGCATCGCCCCTAAAATAGAGCTCATGTTTGATGCTTTTCAGAACAAACTCATGATTTAAAAGGACGTGTTTTATCACAAACTTGAACGAATGGGAAAGTTTCCTCTGATGAAGAATGACGTCTCTGGAGTAAAGGAAACAGAGCAGGAGGTGAAGGACTTTTATTTAGGATAAACTTTAAATGAACGATATCTGAACGAGACGCTGCTGATCTGAGGCTCTCGTTGTTCTGCATGTGGAGGGTCAGACGGGCTTCAGACTTTTTGTCTCCGCCCCCGTTGCGCCGGCTACTCTCGATCATCCAGGCGAGACACAATGGCATCTCAAACACACCTGATGATCTGAGGGTCACATGACCAGAGGAGGCGGGAACGCAGATCGATCAGTAAATCTGTCGCTAAAAACAAAGTAAAACTTTTCACTTTATAAAAGTCATTTTGTCATTTCTGAGAAAATCAACATGAAGCGAAAACTGTTCCAAACTTCAGCGTCTCCTCTGGACACAGTTCAAAAACATCTTTGTGAAACGACTTTCAGAAACTGCCTTCGTCCTGTAGATCAGTATCAGCGCCCCCTACAGGAAGTCTTCAGTAAAGACTTTACCGGGTTTAAATATTATACTTTTGTGTTTGTGATAAACTCTGGTGGCGACGTCACGGTTCCCAAAGTTTAAAGCTGGTTTGTTTTTCCTCTTTTATCACATTTGTTCCTGTTTTATTTTGAAAGGCCTGAGAGGAAGTGCAGGTGTTTCAGTGAAAACATGTACAACATCCAGAGGAAAGTGGAGAGACTTTTACACAGGGCTGAGCATTTATAACAAATACATAGATATAACATATATATAACTTATATATAACTTATATATATATATATATATCCCATGGTCTGGGTGAATACTGGATTCTGATTGGCTGGTGCATTATTTTGGTGTAACCGCACACGTAGTCCGGTAGTTAAATCACTGGGATGTCACTCCGCTGTGGCGTCGCCATAGCAACGCCTGACACAGCTGAATCAGATAAAGGCGTAATCAGTGACTGACAGGAACGTGTGAGATGGATTTAGTGTTTGCTAAATGTTTGTAGAGGAGAGTGAGCAGCTAGGTTAGCTACTGTTAATAACATATGAGCTTTACATTTCTATTGGAAACGGTTAAGGCTATTCATCATTTTCAGACGTACATAAAATGATCCTGCATTGAAGCATCTTTGTCTGGATTAGTAAAGTCAAACATGTTAGTTTGAGTTGGGGGGGCCCAGGTGTGAGCGACTCCACCGCAGCTGTTTCCATAAACAGTTGAGCTGGTTGAGCTAGCTAGCTTTAGCTTCAGGTTAAACCTTGTAAAAGGTAAATAACTCCTGCCCACGAGTGTCGCATATCGGTGTTTCCTTCCAGGGAAAAGTGTTTCCGGGTTAGTCCTGTTGTGTTGTGATTCTGTGCTGATGTTGTGTCGTTCAAGGCAGCACGGAGGGAAGTGAGTCCAAAAGCAAGAACCCAAAAGGTTCAGCCAGATCCCAAACCTGAAGCTCTGGAAACTGACAAACAAAGGCTCCGAAGCTTGGCCTAAAGAGGAACCAGGAGACAACGAAGCCAGGGTAACAATAACAGAGCAGACCCACCAAGGAGAGAGGACCACAGAGAGGACCACAGAGAGGACCACAGAGAGGACCACAGAGAGGACCACAGAGAGGACCACAGAGAGGACCACAGAGAGGACCACAGAGAGGACCACAGAGAGGACCACAGAGAGGCCCACAGAGAGGACCACAGAGAGGACCACAGAGAGGACCACAGAGAGGACCACAGAGAGGCCCACAGAGAGGACCACAGAGAGGCCCACAGAGAGGCCTACAGAGAGGCCTACAGAGAGGACCACAGAGAGGCCCACAGAGAGGACCACAGAGAGGACCATAGAGAGGCCTACAGAGAGGACCACAGAGAGGACCACAGAGAGGACCACAGAGAGGACCACAGAGAGAGGACCACAGAGAGAGGACCATAGAGAGGACCACAGAGAGGACCACAGAGAGAGGACCACAGAGAGGACCACAGAGAGGACCACAGAGAGGACCACAGAGAGGACCACAGAGAGGACCACAGAGAGAGGACCACAGAGAGAGGACCATAGAGAGGACCACAGAGAGGACCACAGAGAGAGGACCACAGAGAGGACCACAGAGAGGACCACAGAGAGGACCACAGAGAGGACCACAGAGAGGCCCACAGAGAGGCCTACAGAGAGGACCACAGAGAGGACCACAGAGAGGCCTACAGAGAGGACCACAGAGAGGCCCACAGAGAGGCCTACAGAGAGGACCACAGAGAGGACCACAGAGAGGACCACAGAGAGAGGACCACAGAGAGGACCACAGAGAGGACCACAGAGAGGACCATAGAGAGGACCACAGAGAGGACCACAGAGAGGACCACAGAGAGGCCCACAGAGAGGCCTACAGAGAGGCCTACAGAGAGGACCACAGAGAGGCCCACAGAGAGGACCACAGAGAGAGGACCACAGAGAGGACCACAGAGAGGACCACAGAGAGGACCATAGAGAGGCCTACAGAGAGGACCACAGAGAGGACCACAGAGAGGCCCACAGAGAGGCCTACAGAGAGGACCACAGAGAGGACCACAGAGAGAGGACCACAGAGAGAGGACCATAGAGAGGACCACAGAGAGGACCACAGAGAGAGGACCACAGAGAGGACCACAGAGAGGACCACAGAGAGGACCACAGAGAGAGGACCACAGAGAGGACCATAGAGAGGACCACAGAGAGAGGACCACAGAGAGGACCACAGAGAGGACCACAGAGAGAGGACCATAGAGAGGACCACAGAGAGAGGACCATAGAGAGGACCACAGAGAGGACCATAGAGAGAGGACCATAGAGAGGACCATAGAGAGGACCACAGAGAGAGGACCACAGAGAGAGGACCATAGAGAGGACCACAGAGAGGACCACAGAGAGAGGACCACAGAGAGGACCACAGAGAGGACCACAGAGAGGACCACAGAGAGAGGACCACAGAGAGGACCATAGAGAGGACCACAGAGAGAGGACCACAGAGAGGACCACAGAGAGGACCACAGAGAGAGGACCATAGAGAGGACCACAGAGAGAGGACCATAGAGAGGACCACAGAGAGGACCATAGAGAGAGGACCATAGAGAGGACCATAGAGAGGACCACAGAGAGAGGACCATAGAGAGAGGACCATAGAGAGGACCATAGAGAGGACCATAGAGAGGACCATAGAGAGAGGACCATAGAGAGGACCATAGAGAGAGGACCACAGAGAGGACCATAGAGAGAGGACCACAGAGAGGACCATAGAGAGGACCACAGAGAGGACCATAGAGAGAGGACCACAGAGAGGACCATAGAGAGGACCACAGAGAGAGGACCACAGAGAGGACCATAGAGAGGACCATAGAGAGAGGACCACAGAGAGGACCACAGAGAGGACCATAGAGAGGACCATAGAGAGAGGACCACAGAGAGAGGACCACAGAGAGGACCATAGAGAGGACCATAGAGAGGACCATAGAGAGGACCACAGAGAGGACCATAGAGAGGACCATAGAGAGAGGACCATAGAGAGAGGACCATAGAGAGAGGACCATAGAGAGAGGACCACAGAGAGGACCATAGAGAGGACCATAGAGAGAGGACCATAGAGAGGACCACAGAGAGAGGACCACAGAGAGGACCATAGAGAGGACCATAGAGAGGACCATAGAGAGGACCATAGAGAGGACCATAGAGAGAGGACCATAGAGAGGACCATAGAGAGAGGACCACAGAGAGGACCACAGAGAGGACCACAGAGAGGACCATAGAGAGGACCATAGAGAGAGGACCATAGAGAGAGGACCATAGAGAGGACCATAGAGAGGACCACAGAGAGGACCACAGAGAGAGGACCACAGAGAGGACCACAGAGAGGACCATAGAGAGAGGACCACAGAGAGAGGACCATAGAGAGGACCATAGAGAGAGGACCATAGAGAGGACCATAGAGAGGACCATAGAGAGGACCATAGAGAGAGGACCACAGAGAGGACCACAGAGAGGACCATAGAGAGGACCATAGAGAGAGGACCACAGAGAGGACCACAGAGAGGACCATAGAGAGGACCACAGAGAGAGGACCATAGAGAGGACCATAGAGAGGACCATAGAGAGAGGACCACAGAGAGGACCATAGAGAGGACCATAGAGAGAGGACCATAGAGAGGACCATAGAGAGGACCATAGAGAGAGGACCACAGAGAGGACCATAGAGAGGACCATAGAGAGGACCATAGAGAGAGGACCATAGAGAGGACCACAGAGAGAGGACCACAGAGAGGACCATAGAGAGGACCACAGAGAGGACCATAGAGAGGACCATAGAGAGAGGACCACAGAGAGGACCATAGAGAGGACCATAGAGAGAGGACCATAGAGAGGACCACAGAGAGGACCATAGAGAGGACCATAGAGAGAGGACCATAGAGAGGACCATAGAGAGAGGACCACAGAGAGGACCACAGAGAGGACCATAGAGAGGACCATAGAGAGAGGACCACAGAGAGGACCATAGAGAGGACCATAGAGAGAGGACCATAGAGAGGACCATAGAGAGGACCATAGAGAGAGGACCACAGAGAGGACCATAGAGAGGACCATAGAGAGGACCATAGAGAGAGGACCATAGAGAGGACCACAGAGAGAGGACCATAGAGAGGACCATAGAGAGGACCACAGAGAGAGGACCATAGAGAGAGGACCACAGAGAGGACCATAGAGAGGACCATAGAGAGAGGACCACAGAGAGGACCATAGAGAGGACCACAGAGAGGACCATAGAGAGAGGACCACAGAGAGGACCATAGAGAGGACCATAGAGAGAGGACCACAGAGAGAGGACCACAGAGAGAGGACCATAGAGAGGACCACAGAGAGAGGACCATAGAGAGGACCATAGAGAGAGGACCACAGAGAGAGGACCACAGAGAGAGGACCACAGAGAGAGGACCATAGAGAGGACCATAGAGAGGACCACAGAGAGAGGACCACAGAGAGAGGACCACAGAGAGAGGACCATAGAGAGGACCATAGAGAGGACCACAGAGAGAGGACCATAGAGAGAGGACCACAGAGAGAGGACCATAGAGAGGACCACAGAGAGGACCATAGAGAGAGGACCACAGAGAGAGGACCATAGAGAGGACCACAGAGAGGACCATAGAGAGAGGACCACAGAGAGAGGACCATAGAGAGGACCATAGAGAGGACCACAGAGAGAGGACCATAGAGAGGACCATAGAGAGGACCACAGAGAGAGGACCACAGAGAGAGGACCATAGAGAGAGGACCACAGAGAGAGGACCATAGAGAGGACCACAGAGAGGACCATAGAGAGGACCATAGAGAGAGGACCACAGAGAGGACCATAGAGAGGACCATAGAGAGAGGACCACAGAGAGAGGACCATAGAGAGAGGACCATAGAGAGAGGACCACAGAGAGAGGACCACAGAGAGGACCACAGAGAGAGGACCACAGAGAGAGGACCATAGAGAGAGGACCACAGAGAGAGGACCATAGAGAGAAAACCACAGAGAGAGGACCATAGAGAGAGGACCAGAGAGAGAGGACCACAGAGAGAGGACCATAGAGAGGACCATAGAGAGGACCACAGAGAGAGGACCACAGAGAGAGGACCATAGAGAGAGGACCATAGAGAGGACCACAGAGAGGACCACAGAGAGAGGACCATAGAGAGGACCATAGAGAGAGGACCATAGAGAGGACCATAGAGAGAGGACCATAGAGAGGACCACAGAGAGGACCACAGAGAGAGGACCATAGAGAGGACCATAGAGAGGACCACAGAGAGGACCATAGAGAGAGGACCACAGAGAGAGGACCATAGAGAGGACCACAGAGAGGACCACAGAGAGAGGACCATAGAGAGAGGACCATAGAGAGGACCATAGAGAGAGGACCATAGAGAGGACCATAGAGAGAGGACCACAGAGAGAGGACCATAGAGAGGACCATAGAGAGAGGACCACAGAGAGAGGACCATAGAGAGAGGACCATAGAGAGAGGACCAGAGAGAGGACCACAGAGAGAGGACCATAGAGAGGACCATAGAGAGGACCACAGAGAGGACCACAGAGAGGACCACAGAGAGGACCATAGAGAGGACCACAGAGAGGACCACAGAGAGGACCACAGAGAGGACCATAGAGAGGACCACAGAGAGAGGACCATAGAGAGGACCACAGAGAGAGGACCATAGAGAGGACCATAGAGAGAGGACCATAGAGAGGACCACAGAGAGAGGACCATAGAGAGGACCATAGAGAGAGGACCATAGAGAGGACCACAGAGAGGACCATAGAGAGGACCACAGAGAGAGGACCATAGAGAGGACCATAGAGAGAGGACCATAGAGAGGACCACAGAGAGGACCACAGAGAGAGGACCACAGAGAGAGGACCATAGAGAGGACCATAGAGAGGACCACAGAGAGGCCTACAGAGAGGACCACAGAGAGGACCACAGAGAGGCCCACAGAGAGGCCTACAGAGAGGCCTACAGAGAGGACCACAGAGAGGCCCACAGAGAGGACCACAGAGAGAGGACCACAGAGAGGACCACAGAGAGGACCACAGAGAGGACCATAGAGAGGCCTACAGAGAGGACCACAGAGAGGACCACAGAGAGGCCCACAGAGAGGCCTACAGAGAGGACCACAGAGAGGACCACAGAGAGAGGACCACAGAGAGAGGACCATAGAGAGGACCACAGAGAGGACCACAGAGAGAGGACCACAGAGAGGACCATAGAGAGGACCACAGAGAGAGGACCACAGAGAGGACCACAGAGAGGACCACAGAGAGAGGACCATAGAGAGGACCACAGAGAGAGGACCATAGAGAGGACCACAGAGAGGACCATAGAGAGAGGACCATAGAGAGGACCATAGAGAGGACCACAGAGAGAGGACCACAGAGAGAGGACCATAGAGAGGACCACAGAGAGGACCACAGAGAGAGGACCACAGAGAGGACCACAGAGAGGACCACAGAGAGGACCACAGAGAGAGGACCACAGAGAGGACCATAGAGAGGACCACAGAGAGAGGACCACAGAGAGGACCACAGAGAGGACCACAGAGAGAGGACCATAGAGAGGACCACAGAGAGAGGACCATAGAGAGGACCACAGAGAGGACCATAGAGAGAGGACCATAGAGAGGACCATAGAGAGGACCACAGAGAGAGGACCATAGAGAGAGGACCATAGAGAGGACCATAGAGAGGACCATAGAGAGGACCATAGAGAGAGGACCATAGAGAGGACCATAGAGAGAGGACCACAGAGAGGACCATAGAGAGAGGACCACAGAGAGGACCATAGAGAGGACCACAGAGAGGACCATAGAGAGAGGACCACAGAGAGGACCATAGAGAGGACCACAGAGAGAGGACCACAGAGAGGACCATAGAGAGGACCATAGAGAGAGGACCACAGAGAGGACCACAGAGAGGACCATAGAGAGGACCATAGAGAGAGGACCACAGAGAGAGGACCACAGAGAGGACCATAGAGAGGACCATAGAGAGGACCATAGAGAGGACCACAGAGAGGACCATAGAGAGGACCATAGAGAGAGGACCATAGAGAGAGGACCATAGAGAGAGGACCATAGAGAGGACCATAGAGAGAGGACCACAGAGAGGACCATAGAGAGGACCATAGAGAGAGGACCATAGAGAGGACCACAGAGAGAGGACCACAGAGAGGACCATAGAGAGGACCATAGAGAGGACCATAGAGAGGACCATAGAGAGGACCATAGAGAGAGGACCATAGAGAGGACCATAGAGAGAGGACCACAGAGAGGACCACAGAGAGGACCACAGAGAGGACCATAGAGAGGACCATAGAGAGAGGACCATAGAGAGAGGACCATAGAGAGGACCATAGAGAGGACCACAGAGAGGACCACAGAGAGAGGACCACAGAGAGGACCACAGAGAGGACCATAGAGAGAGGACCACAGAGAGAGGACCATAGAGAGGACCATAGAGAGAGGACCATAGAGAGGACCATAGAGAGGACCATAGAGAGGACCATAGAGAGAGGACCACAGAGAGGACCACAGAGAGGACCATAGAGAGGACCATAGAGAGAGGACCACAGAGAGGACCACAGAGAGGACCATAGAGAGGACCACAGAGAGAGGACCATAGAGAGGACCATAGAGAGGACCATAGAGAGAGGACCACAGAGAGGACCATAGAGAGGACCATAGAGAGAGGACCATAGAGAGGACCATAGAGAGGACCATAGAGAGAGGACCACAGAGAGGACCATAGAGAGGACCATAGAGAGGACCATAGAGAGAGGACCATAGAGAGGACCACAGAGAGAGGACCACAGAGAGGACCATAGAGAGGACCACAGAGAGGACCATAGAGAGGACCATAGAGAGAGGACCACAGAGAGGACCATAGAGAGGACCATAGAGAGAGGACCATAGAGAGGACCACAGAGAGGACCATAGAGAGGACCATAGAGAGAGGACCATAGAGAGGACCATAGAGAGAGGACCACAGAGAGGACCACAGAGAGGACCATAGAGAGGACCATAGAGAGAGGACCATAGAGAGGACCATAGAGAGAGGACCACAGAGAGGACCATAGAGAGGACCATAGAGAGAGGACCATAGAGAGGACCATAGAGAGGACCATAGAGAGAGGACCACAGAGAGGACCATAGAGAGGACCATAGAGAGGACCATAGAGAGAGGACCATAGAGAGGACCACAGAGAGAGGACCATAGAGAGGACCATAGAGAGGACCACAGAGAGAGGACCATAGAGAGAGGACCACAGAGAGGACCATAGAGAGGACCATAGAGAGAGGACCACAGAGAGGACCATAGAGAGGACCACAGAGAGGACCATAGAGAGAGGACCACAGAGAGGACCATAGAGAGGACCATAGAGAGAGGACCACAGAGAGAGGACCACAGAGAGAGGACCATAGAGAGGACCACAGAGAGAGGACCATAGAGAGGACCATAGAGAGAGGACCACAGAGAGAGGACCACAGAGAGAGGACCACAGAGAGAGGACCATAGAGAGGACCATAGAGAGGACCACAGAGAGAGGACCACAGAGAGAGGACCACAGAGAGAGGACCATAGAGAGGACCATAGAGAGGACCACAGAGAGAGGACCATAGAGAGAGGACCACAGAGAGAGGACCATAGAGAGGACCACAGAGAGGACCATAGAGAGAGGACCACAGAGAGAGGACCATAGAGAGGACCACAGAGAGGACCATAGAGAGAGGACCACAGAGAGAGGACCATAGAGAGGACCATAGAGAGGACCACAGAGAGAGGACCATAGAGAGGACCATAGAGAGGACCACAGAGAGAGGACCACAGAGAGAGGACCATAGAGAGAGGACCACAGAGAGAGGACCATAGAGAGGACCACAGAGAGGACCATAGAGAGGACCATAGAGAGAGGACCACAGAGAGGACCATAGAGAGGACCATAGAGAGAGGACCACAGAGAGAGGACCATAGAGAGAGGACCATAGAGAGAGGACCACAGAGAGAGGACCACAGAGAGGACCACAGAGAGAGGACCACAGAGAGAGGACCATAGAGAGAGGACCACAGAGAGAGGACCATAGAGAGAAACCACAGAGAGAGGACCATAGAGAGAGGACCAGAGAGAGAGGACCACAGAGAGAGGACCATAGAGAGGACCATAGAGAGGACCACAGAGAGAGGACCACAGAGAGAGGACCATAGAGAGAGGACCATAGAGAGGACCACAGAGAGGACCACAGAGAGAGGACCATAGAGAGGACCATAGAGAGAGGACCATAGAGAGGACCATAGAGAGAGGACCATAGAGAGGACCACAGAGAGGACCACAGAGAGAGGACCATAGAGAGGACCATAGAGAGGACCACAGAGAGGACCATAGAGAGAGGACCACAGAGAGAGGACCATAGAGAGGACCACAGAGAGGACCACAGAGAGAGGACCATAGAGAGAGGACCATAGAGAGGACCATAGAGAGAGGACCATAGAGAGGACCATAGAGAGAGGACCACAGAGAGAGGACCATAGAGAGGACCATAGAGAGAGGACCACAGAGAGGACCACAGAGAGGACCATAGAGAGAGGACCACAGAGAGAGGACCATAGAGAGGACCATAGAGAGAGGACCACAGAGAGAGGACCATAGAGAGAGGACCATAGAGAGAGGACCAGAGAGAGGACCACAGAGAGAGGACCATAGAGAGGACCATAGAGAGGACCACAGAGAGGACCACAGAGAGGACCACAGAGAGGACCATAGAGAGGACCACAGAGAGGACCACAGAGAGGACCACAGAGAGGACCATAGAGAGGACCACAGAGAGAGGACCATAGAGAGGACCACAGAGAGAGGACCATAGAGAGGACCATAGAGAGAGGACCATAGAGAGGACCACAGAGAGAGGACCATAGAGAGGACCATAGAGAGAGGACCATAGAGAGGACCACAGAGAGGACCATAGAGAGGACCACAGAGAGAGGACCATAGAGAGGACCATAGAGAGAGGACCATAGAGAGGACCACAGAGAGGACCACAGAGAGAGGACCACAGAGAGAGGACCATAGAGAGGACCATAGAGAGGACCACAGAGAGGACCACAGAGAGAGGACCATAGAGAGGACCATAGAGAGGACCACAGAGAGAGGACCATAGAGAGAGGACCACAGAGAGAGGACCAGAGAGAGGACCACAGAGAGAGGACCACAGAGAGAGGACCACAGAGAGAGGACCACAGAGAGAGGACCACAGAGAGAGGACCACAGAGAGGACCACAGAGAGAGGACCACAGAGAGAGGACCACAGAGAGGACCATAGAGAGAGGACCACAGAGAGAGGACCATAGAGAGAGGACCATAGAGAGGACCATAGAGAGGACCACAGAGAGAGGACCATAGAGAGAGGACCACAGAGAGAGGACCATAGAGAGAGGACCAGAGAGAGAGGACCACAGAGAGAGGACCACAGAGAGAGGACCACAGAGAGAGGACCACAGAGAGAGGACCACAGAGAGAGGACCACAGAGAGAGGACCACAGAGAGGACCACAGAGAGAGGACCACAGAGAGAGGACCACAGAGAGGACCATAGAGAGAGGACCACAGAGAGAGGACCATAGAGAGAGGACCATAGAGAGGACCATAGAGAGGACCACAGAGAGAGGACCATAGAGAGAGGACCACAGAGAGAGGACCATAGAGAGAGGACCAGAGAGAGAGGACCACAGAGAGAGGACCACAGAGAGAGGACCACAGAGAGAGGACCACAGAGAGAGGACCACAGAGAGGACCACAGAGAGAGGACCACAGAGAGAGGACCACAGAGAGGACCATAGAGAGAGGACCACAGAGAGAGGACCATAGAGAGAGGACCAGAGAGAGGACCACAGAGAGAGGACCACAGAGAGAGGACCACAGAGAGGACCACAGAGAGAGGACCACAGAGAGAGGACCACAGAGAGGACCACAGAGAGAGGACCATAGAGAGGACCATAGAGAGGACCAGAGAGAGGACCACAGAGAGAGGACCACAGAGAGGACCACAGAGAGAGGACCACAGAGAGAGGACCACAGAGAGGACCACAGAGAGGACCACAGAGAGAGGACCATAGAGAGAGGACCACAGAGAGAGGACCATAGAGAGAGGACCAGAGAGAGGACCACAGAGAGAGGACCACAGAGAGAGGACCACAGAGAGGACCACAGAGAGAGGACCACAGAGAGGACCACAGAGAGAGGACCACAGAGAGAGGACCACAGAGAGGACCACAGAGAGAGGACCACAGAGAGAGGACCATAGAGAGGACCACAGAGAGAGGACCATAGAGAGGACCATAGAGAGAGGACCAGAGAGAGGACCACAGAGAGAGGACCACAGAGAGGACCACAGAGAGGACCACAGAGAGAGGACCATAGAGAGGACCATAGAGAGAGGACCATAGAGAGAGGACCACAGAGAGGACCACAGAGAGGACCACAGAGAGAGGACCACAGAGAGGACCACAGAGAGAGGACCAGAGAGAGAGGACCACAGAGAGAGGACCATAGAGAGGACCACAGAGAGAGGACCAGAGAGAGAGGACCACAGAGAGGACCACAGAGAGAGGACCATAGAGAGGACCACAGAGAGAGGACCAGAGAGAGAGGACCACAGAGAGGACCACAGAGAGAGGACCATAGAGAGGACCATAGAGAGGACCACACAGAGAGAGGACCACAGAGAGAGGACCAGAGAGAGAGGACCATAGAGAGGACCACAGAGAGGACCACAGAGAGAGGACCATAGAGAGGACCACAGAGAGAGGACCAGAGAGAGGACCACAGAGAGAGGACCATAGAGAGGACCACAGAGAGGACCACAGAGAGGACCACAGAGAGAGGACCAGAGAGAGGACCACAGAGAGAGGACCATAGAGAGGACCACAGAGAGGACCACAGAGAGAGGACCAGAGAGAGGACCACAGAGAGAGGACCATAGAGAGGACCACAGAGAGGACCACAGAGAGAGGACCATAGAGAGAGGACCATAGAGAGGACCATAGAGAGGACCATAGAGAGAGGACCATAGAGAGAGGACCATAGAGAGGACCATAGAGAGGACCATAGAGAGGACCACAGAGAGAGGACCAGAGAGAGGACCACAGAGAGAGGACCATAGAGAGGACCACAGAGAGGACCACAGAGAGAGGACCATAGAGAGAGACCATAGAGAGGACCATAGAGAGGACCACAGAGAGAGGACCACAGAGAGGACCACAGAGAGGACCATAGAGAGGACCACAGAGAGAGGACCACAGAGAGAGGACCATAGAGAGAGGACCACAGAGAGGACCATAGAGAGGACCATAGAGAGAGGACCATAGAGAGAGGACCATAGAGAGGACCATAGAGAGGACCATAGAGAGGACCACAGAGAGAGGACCAGAGAGAGGACCACAGAGAGAGGACCATAGAGAGGACCACAGAGAGGACCACAGAGAGAGGACCATAGAGAGAGGACCATAGAGAGGACCATAGAGAGGACCACAGAGAGAGGACCACAGAGAGGACCACAGAGAGGACCATAGAGAGGACCACAGAGAGAGGACCACAGAGAGAGGACCATAGAGAGAGGACCATAGAGAGAGGACCATAGAGAGAGGACCATAGAGAGGACCATAGAGAGGACCATAGAGAGGACCACAGAGAGAGGACCAGAGAGAGGACCACAGAGAGAGGACCATAGAGAGGACCACAGAGAGGACCAGAGAGAGGACCACAGAGAGAGGACCATAGAGAGGACCACAGAGAGGACCATAGAGAGGACCACAGAGAGAGGACCATAGAGAGGACCACAGAGAGGACCACAGAGAGAGGACCATAGAGAGGACCACAGAGAGAGGACCATAGAGAGGACCACAGAGAGGACCACAGAGAGGACCACAGAGAGAGGACCACAGAGAGAGGACCATAGAGAGGACCACAGAGAGAGGACCAGAGAGAGAGGACCACAGAGAGGACCACAGAGAGAGGACCATAGAGAGGACCATAGAGAGGACCACAGAGAGAGGACCACAGAGAGGACCACAGAGAGGACCATAGAGAGGACCACAGAGAGAGGACCACAGAGAGAGGACCACAGAGAGGACCACAGAGAGAGGACCACAGAGAGAGGACCACAGAGAGAGGACCATAGAGAGGACCACAGAGAGGACCACAGAGAGAGGACCATAGAGAGGACCACAGAGAGAGGACCAGAGAGAGAGGACCACAGAGAGGACCACAGAGAGAGGACCAGAGAGAGGACCATAGAGAGAGGACCACAGAGAGAGGACCAGAGAGAGGACCACAGAGAGAGGACCAGAGAGAGAGGACCATAGAGAGAGGACCACAGAGAGAGGACCACAGAGAGAGGACCATAGAGAGAGGACCACAGAGAGAGGACCATAGAGAGAGGACCACAGAGAGAGGACCACAGAGAGAGGACCATAGAGAGAGGACCACAGAGAGAGGACCAGAGAGAGGACCACAGAGAGAGGACCAGAGAGAGGACCATAGAGAGAGGACCACAGAGAGAGGACCAGAGAGAGGACCATAGAGAGAGGACCACAGAGAGAGGACCAGAGAGAGGACCACAGAGAGAGGACCAGAGAGAGGACCATAGAGAGAGGACCAGAGAGAGGACCAGAGAGAGAGGACCATAGAGAGAGGACCAGAGAGAGGACCACAGAGAGAGGACCAGAGAGAGGACCAGAGAGAGAGGACCATAGAGAGAGGACCACAGAGAGAGGACCAGAGAGAGGACCATAGAGAGAGGACCACAGAGAGAGGACCAGAGAGAGGACCACAGAGAGAGGACCAGAGAGAGGACCATAGAGAGAGGACCATAGAGAGAGGACCAGAGAGAGGACCACAGAGAGAGGACCAGAGAGAGGACCATAGAGAGAGGACCACAGAGAGAGGACCAGAGAGAGGACCAGAGAGAGGACCATAGAGAGAGGACCACAGAGAGAGGACCAGAGAGAGGACCATAGAGAGAGGACCACAGAGAGAGGACCATAGAGAGAGGACCATAGAGAGAGGACCACAGAGAGAGGACCACAGAGAGAGGACCAGAGAGAGAGGACCACAGAGAGAGGACCATAGAGAGAGGACCACAGAGAGAGGACCAGAGAGAGAGGACCACAGAGAGAGGACCATAGAGAGAGGACCAGAGAGAGGACCATAGAGAGAGGACCACAGAGAGAGGACCAGAGAGAGAGGACCAGAGAGAGGACCATAGAGAGAGGACCACAGAGAGAGGACCAGAGAGAGGACCATAGAGAGAGGACCAGAGAGAGGACCATAGAGAGAGGACCACAGAGAGAGGACCAGAGAGAGAGGACCAGAGAGAGGACCATAGAGAGAGGACCACAGAGAGAGGACCAGAGAGAGGACCATAGAGAGAGGACCAGAGAGAGGACCATAGAGAGAGGACCACAGAGAGGACCATAGAGAGAGGACCAGAGAGAGGACCATAGAGAGAGGACCACAGAGAGAGGACCACAGAGAGGACCACAGAGAGGACCATAGAGAGAGGACCACAGAGAGAGGACCATAGAGAGGACCACAGAGAGGACCACAGAGAGGACCACAGAGAGAGGACCACAGAGAGAGGACCATAGAGAGAGGACCACAGAGAGAGGACCATAGAGAGAGGACCACAGAGAGAGGACCATAGAGAGAGGACCACAGAGAGGACCACAGAGAGGACCATAGAGAGAGGACCACAGAGAGAGGACCACAGAGAGGACCACAGAGAGGACCACAGAGAGAGGACCACAGAGAGAGGACCATAGAGAGAGGACCACAGAGAGAGGACCACAGAGAGAGGACCATAGAGAGAGGACCACAGAGAGGACCATAGAGAGAGGACCATAGAGAGAGGACCACAGAGAGAGGACCATAGAGAGAGGACCACAGAGAGAGGACCATAGAGAGAGGACCACAGAGAGGACCATAGAGAGAGGACCACAGAGAGAGGACCAGAGAGAGGACCATAGAGAGAGGACCAGAGAGAGGACCATAGAGAGAGGACCATAGAGAGAGGACCACAGAGAGAGGACCAGAGAGAGAGGACCACAGAGAGAGGACCATAGAGAGAGGACCAGAGAGAGAGGACCATAGAGAGAGGACCAGAGAGAGGACCATAGAGAGAGGACCACAGAGAGAGGACCATAGAGAGAGGACCATAGAGAGAGGACCACAGAGAGAGGACCACAGAGAGAGGACCACAGAGAGAGGACCATAGAGAGAGGACCACAGAGAGAGGACCACAGAGAGGACCACAGAGAGAGGACCACAGAGAGAGGACCACAGAGAGAGGACCACAGAGAGAGGACCACAGAGAGAGGACCACAGAGAGAGGACCACAGAGAGAGGACCATAGAGAGAGGACCACAGAGAGAGGACCACAGAGAGAGGACCACAGAGAGAGGACCACAGAGAGAGGACCACAGAGAGAGGACCACAGAGAGAGGACCATAGAGAGAGGACCACAGAGAGAGGACCATAGAGAGAGGACCAGAGAGAGAGGACCAGAGAGAGAGGACCACAGAGAGAGGACCATAGAGAGAGGACCAGAGAGAGAGGACCATAGAGAGGACCACAGAGAGAGGACCACAGAGAGAGGACCACAGAGAGAGGACCACAGAGAGAGGACCAGAGAGAGGACCATAGAGAGAGGACCAGAGAGAGGACCATAGAGAGAGGACCATAGAGAGAGGACCAGAGAGAGGACCATAGAGAGAGGACCAGAGAGAGGACCAGAGAGAGGACCACAGAGAGAGGACCAGAGAGAGAGGACCACAGAGAGAGGACCATAGAGAGAGGACCAGAGAGAGAGGACCAGAGAGAGGACCACAGAGAGAGGACCAGAGAGAGAGGACCACAGAGAGAGGACCATAGAGAGGACCACAGAGAGAGGACCAGAGAGAGAGGACCACAGAGAGAGGACCAGAGAGAGAGGACCACAGAGAGAGGACCACAGAGAGAGGACCAGAGAGAGAGGACCACAGAGAGAGGACCAGAGAGAGAGGACCACAGAGAGAGGACCATAGAGAGGACCACAGAGAGAGGACCAGAGAGAGAGGACCACAGAGAGAGGACCACAGAGAGGACCACAGAGAGAGGACCAGAGAGAGAGGACCACAGAGAGGACCACAGAGAGAGGACCACAGAGAGAGGACCATAGAGAGAGGACCACAGAGAGAGGACCACAGAGAGAGGACCATAGAGAGGACCATAGAGAGGACCACAGAGAGAGGACCACAGAGAGAGGACCATAGAGAGGACCATAGAGAGAGGACCATAGAGAGAGGACCACAGAGAGAGGACCATAGAGAGAGGACCACAGAGAGAGGACCATAGAGAGGACCATAGAGAGAGGACCATAGAGAGAGGACCACAGAGAGAGGACCACAGAGAGAGGACCACAGAGAGAGGACCATAGAGAGAGGACCACAGAGAGAGGACCAGAGAGAGAGGACCACAGAGAGAGGACCACAGAGAGAGGACCAGAGAGAGAGGACCACAGAGAGAGGACCATAGAGAGAGGACCACAGAGAGAGGACCATAGAGAGAGGACCACAGAGAGAGGACCACAGAGAGGACCACAGAGAGAGGACCACAGAGAGGACCACAGAGAGAGGACCAGAGAGAGAGGACCACAGAGAGAGGACCACAGAGAGGACCACAGAGAGAGGACCACAGAGAGGACCACAGAGAGAGGACCAGAGAGAGGACCACAGAGAGGACCACAGAGAGAGGACCAGAGAGAGGACCACAGAGAGGACCACAGAGAGAGGACCAGAGAGAGAGGACCACAGAGAGGACCACAGAGAGAGGACCATAGAGAGAGGACCATAGAGAGAGGACCACAGAGAGAGGACCATAGAGAGAGGACCACAGAGAGAGGACCACAGAGAGAGGACCACAGAGAGAGGACCATAGAGAGGACCATAGAGAGAGGACCATAGAGAGAGGACCACAGAGAGAGGACCATAGAGAGAGGACCATAGAGAGAGGACCAGAGAGAGAGGACCATAGAGAGAGGACCATAGAGAGGACCATAGAGAGAGGACCACAGAGAGAGGACCACAGAGAGGACCATAGAGAGAGGACCATAGAGAGGACCATAGAGAGAGGACCACAGAGAGAGGACCATAGAGAGAGGACCATAGAGAGAGGACCATAGAGAGAGGACCACAGAGAGGACCATAGAGAGAGGACCATAGAGAGAGGACCAGAGAGAGAGGACCACAGAGAGAGGACCATAGAGAGAGGACCACAGAGAGAGGACCACAGAGAGAGGACCACAGAGAGAGGACCACAGAGAGGACCATAGAGAGAGGACCACAGAGAGAGGACCAGAGAGAGAGGACCACAGAGAGAGGACCATAGAGAGAGGACCACAGAGAGGACCATAGAGAGAGGACCACAGAGAGGACCATAGAGAGAGGACCATAGAGAGAGGACCAGAGAGAGAGGACCACAGAGAGAGGACCATAGAGAGAGGACCACAGAGAGAGGACCACAGAGAGAGGACCATAGAGAGAGGACCACAGAGAGGACCATAGAGAGAGGACCAGAGAGAGGACCATAGAGAGAGGACCACAGAGAGGACCACAGAGAGAGGACCAGAGAGAGAGGACCATAGAGAGAGGACCAGAGAGAGAGGACCACAGAGAGGACCACAGAGAGGACCATAGAGAGAGGACCATAGAGAGAGGACCACAGAGAGAGGACCACAGAGAGGACCATAGAGAGAGGACCACAGAGAGGACCACAGAGAGAGGACCAGAGAGAGAGGACCACAGAGAGGACCACAGAGAGGACCATAGAGAGAGGACCACAGAGAGGACCACAGAGAGGACCATAGAGAGGACCAGAGAGAGAGGACCACAGAGAGGACCACAGAGAGGACCACAGAGAGGACCAGAGAGAGAGGACCACAGAGAGGACCACAGAGAGGACCATAGAGAGAGGACCATAGAGAGAGGACCATAGAGAGAGGACCACAGAGAGGACCACAGAGAGGACCATAGAGAGAGGACCACAGAGAGGACCACAGAGAGGACCATAGAGAGGACCATAGAGAGAGGACCACAGAGAGGACCAGAGAGAGAGGACCACAGAGAGGACCACAGAGAGGACCATAGAGAGAGGACCATAGAGAGAGGACCAGAGAGAGAGGACCACAGAGAGGACCACAGAGAGGACCATAGAGAGAGGACCACAGAGAGGACCACAGAGAGGACCATAGAGAGGACCATAGAGAGAGGACCACAGAGAGGACCACAGAGAGGACCACAGAGAGGACCAGAGAGAGAGGACCACAGAGAGGACCACAGAGAGGACCATAGAGAGAGGACCATAGAGAGAGGACCATAGAGAGAGGACCACAGAGAGGACCATAGAGAGAGGACCATAGAGAGAGGACCAGAGAGAGAGGACCACAGAGAGAGGACCATAGAGAGAGGACCACAGAGAGGACCACAGAGAGAGGACCATAGAGAGAGGACCACAGAGAGAGGACCAGAGAGAGAGGACCATAGAGAGAGGACCACAGAGAGAGGACCACAGAGAGAGGACCATAGAGAGAGGACCACAGAGAGAGGACCAGAGAGAGGACCACAGAGAGAGGACCACAGAGAGAGGACCACAGAGAGAGGACCACAGAGAGAGGACCATAGAGAGAGGACCAGAGAGAGAGGACCACAGAGAGAGGACCACAGAGAGGACCATAGAGAGAGGACCACAGAGAGGACCACAGAGAGAGGACCACAGAGAGGACCACAGAGAGAGGACCAGAGAGAGAGGACCACAGAGAGAGGACCACAGAGAGGACCACAGAGAGAGGACCATAGAGAGAGGACCATAGAGAGAGGACCATAGAGAGAGGACCACAGAGAGAGGACCACAGAGAGGACCACAGAGAGAGGACCAGAGAGAGAGGACCACAGAGAGAGGACCATAGAGAGAGGACCACAGAGAGAGGACCACAGAGAGAGGACCAGAGAGAGAGGACCACAGAGAGAGGACCATAGAGAGAGGACCACAGAGAGAGGACCACAGAGAGGACCACAGAGAGAGGACCAGAGAGAGAGGACCACAGAGAGAGGACCACAGAGAGAGGACCATAGAGAGAGGACCACAGAGAGAGGACCACAGAGAGAGGACCAGAGAGAGAGGACCACAGAGAGAGGACCATAGAGAGAGGACCACAGAGAGAGGACCACAGAGAGGACCACAGAGAGAGGACCACAGAGAGAGGACCAGAGAGAGAGGACCACAGAGAGAGGACCATAGAGAGAGGACCACAGAGAGAGGACCACAGAGAGAGGACCAGAGAGAGAGGACCACAGAGAGAGGACCATAGAGAGAGGACCACAGAGAGAGGACCACAGAGAGGACCACAGAGAGAGGACCACAGAGAGAGGACCAGAGAGAGGACCACAGAGAGGACCACAGAGAGAGGACCAGAGAGAGAGGACCACAGAGAGGACCACAGAGAGGACCACAGAGAGAGGACCAGAGAGAGAGGACCATAGAGAGAGGACCATAGAGAGGACCACAGAGAGAGGACCACAGAGAGAGGACCAGAGAGAGAGGACCACAGAGAGAGGACCACAGAGAGAGGACCAGAGAGAGAGGACCACAGAGAGAGGACCACAGAGAGGACCACAGAGAGGACCACAGAGAGAGGACCAGAGAGAGAGGACCATAGAGAGAGGACCACAGAGAGAGGAGCACAGAGAGAGGACCACAGAGAGAGGACCACAGAGAGAGGACCAGAGAGAGAGGACCACAGAGAGAGGACCAGAGAGAGGACCACAGAGAGAGGACCACAGAGAGAGGACCACAGAGAGAGGACCACAGAGAGAGGACCACAGAGAGGACCATAGAGAGAGGACCACAGAGAGAGGACCACAGAGAGAGGACCAGAGAGAGAGGACCACAGAGAGAGGACCATAGAGAGAGGACCACAGAGAGAGGACCACAGAGAGAGGACCACAGAGAGAGGACCACAGAGAGAGGACCACAGAGAGAGGACCAGAGAGAGAGGACCACAGAGAGAGGACCACAGAGAGGACCACAGAGAGGACCACAGAGAGGACCACAGAGAGGACCACAGAGAGAGGACCATAGAGAGAGGACCACAGAGAGAGGACCAGAGAGAGAGGACCACAGAGAGAGGACCACAGAGAGAGGACCAGAGAGAGGACCATAGAGAGAGGACCATAGAGAGAGGACCACAGAGAGAGGACCAGAGAGAGGACCACAGAGAGAGGACCAGAGAGAGGACCATAGAGAGAGGACCACAGAGAGAGGACCAGAGAGAGAGGACCACAGAGAGAGGACCAGAGAGAGGACCACAGAGAGAGGACCAGAGAGAGGACCATAGAGAGAGGACCATAGAGAGAGGACCAGAGAGAGAGGACCAGAGAGAGAGGACCACAGAGAGAGGACCATAGAGAGGACCACAGAGAGAGGACCACAGAGAGGACCACAGAGAGAGGACCAGAGAGAGAGGACCACAGAGAGGACCACAGAGAGAGGACCACAGAGAGAGGACCATAGAGAGAGGACCACAGAGAGAGGACCACAGAGAGAGGACCATAGAGAGGACCATAGAGAGGACCACAGAGAGAGGACCACAGAGAGAGGACCATAGAGAGGACCATAGAGAGAGGACCATAGAGAGGACCACAGAGAGAGGACCATAGAGAGAGGACCATAGAGAGAGGACCACAGAGAGAGGACCACAGAGAGAGGACCATAGAGAGGACCATAGAGAGAGGACCATAGAGAGGACCACAGAGAGAGGACCACAGAGAGAGGACCATAGAGAGAGGACCACAGAGAGGACCATAGAGAGAGGACCATAGAGAGAGGACCAGAGAGAGAGGACCACAGAGAGAGGACCATAGAGAGAGGACCACAGAGAGAGGACCACAGAGAGAGGACCACAGAGAGAGGACCACAGAGAGGACCATAGAGAGAGGACCACAGAGAGAGGACCACAGAGAGAGGACCAGAGAGAGGACCACAGAGAGAGGACCACAGAGAGAGGACCACAGAGAGAGGACCACAGAGAGAGGACCATAGAGAGAGGACCACAGAGAGAGGACCACAGAGAGAGGACCACAGAGAGAGGACCACAGAGAGAGGACCACAGAGAGGACCACAGAGAGAGGACCATAGAGAGAGGACCACAGAGAGAGGACCATAGAGAGAGGACCACAGAGAGGACCAGAGAGAGAGGACCACAGAGAGAGGACCACAGAGAGGACCACAGAGAGGACCATAGAGAGAGGACCAGAGAGAGAGGACCACAGAGAGAGGACCAGAGAGAGAGGACCACAGAGAGAGGACCACAGAGAGGACCACAGAGAGAGGACCATAGAGAGAGGACCATAGAGAGAGGACCACAGAGAGAGGACCACAGAGAGGACCACAGAGAGAGGACCAGAGAGAGAGGACCACAGAGAGAGGACCAGAGAGAGAGGACCACAGAGAGAGGACCATAGAGAGAGGACCACAGAGAGGACCACAGAGAGAGGACCAGAGAGAGAGGACCACAGAGAGAGGACCACAGAGAGGACCACAGAGAGAGGACCATAGAGAGAGGACCATAGAGAGAGGACCACAGAGAGGACCATAGAGAGAGGACCACAGAGAGAGGACCACAGAGAGGACCACAGAGAGAGGACCAGAGAGAGAGGACCACAGAGAGAGGACCACAGAGAGGACCACAGAGAGAGGACCATAGAGAGAGGACCATAGAGAGAGGACCACAGAGAGAGGACCATAGAGAGAGGACCACAGAGAGAGGACCATAGAGAGAGGACCACAGAGAGAGGACCACAGAGAGGACCACAGAGAGAGGACCAGAGAGAGAGGACCACAGAGAGAGGACCATAGAGAGAGGACCACAGAGAGAGGACCACAGAGAGGACCACAGAGAGAGGACCAGAGAGAGAGGACCACAGAGAGAGGACCACAGAGAGGACCACAGAGAGAGGACCATAGAGAGAGGACCATAGAGAGAGGACCACAGAGAGAGGACCACAGAGAGGACCACAGAGAGAGGACCAGAGAGAGGACCATAGAGAGAGGACCATAGAGAGAGGACCACAGAGAGAGGACCAGAGAGAGAGGACCACAGAGAGAGGACCATAGAGAGAGGACCACAGAGAGAGGACCATAGAGAGAGGACCACAGAGAGAGGACCACAGAGAGAGGACCAGAGAGAGAGGACCACAGAGAGAGGACCATAGAGAGAGGACCACAGAGAGAGGACCACAGAGAGAGGACCACAGAGAGAGGACCACAGAGAGAGGACCAGAGAGAGAGGACCACAGAGAGAGGACCATAGAGAGAGGACCACAGAGAGAGGACCACAGAGAGAGGACCAGAGAGAGAGGACCACAGAGAGAGGACCACAGAGAGAGGACCAGAGAGAGAGGACCACAGAGAGAGGACCATAGAGAGAGGACCACAGAGAGAGGACCATAGAGAGAGGACCACAGAGAGAGGACCACAGAGAGGACCACAGAGAGAGGACCACAGAGAGGACCACAGAGAGAGGACCAGAGAGAGAGGACCACAGAGAGAGGACCACAGAGAGGACCACAGAGAGAGGACCACAGAGAGGACCACAGAGAGAGGACCAGAGAGAGGACCACAGAGAGGACCACAGAGAGAGGACCAGAGAGAGGACCACAGAGAGGACCACAGAGAGAGGACCAGAGAGAGAGGACCACAGAGAGGACCACAGAGAGAGGACCAGAGAGAGAGGACCATAGAGAGAGGACCACAGAGAGAGGACCAGAGAGAGAGGACCACAGAGAGGACCACAGAGAGAGGACCACAGAGAGGACCACAGAGAGGACCACAGAGAGAGGACCAGAGAGAGAGGACCATAGAGAGAGGACCACAGAGAGAGGACCACAGAGAGAGGACCACAGAGAGAGGACCACAGAGAGAGGACCACAGAGAGAGGACCACAGAGAGAGGACCACAGAGAGGACCATAGAGAGAGGACCACAGAGAGAGGACCACAGAGAGGACCATAGAGAGAGGACCACAGAGAGAGGACCATAGAGAGGACCATAGAGAGAGGACCACAGAGAGAGGACCACAGAGAGGACCATAGAGAGAGGACCACAGAGAGAGGACCACAGAGAGAGGACCAGAGAGAGAGGACCACAGAGAGAGGACCATAGAGAGAGGACCACAGAGAGAGGACCACAGAGAGAGGACCACAGAGAGAGGACCACAGAGAGAGGACCACAGAGAGAGGACCACAGAGAGAGGACCACAGAGAGGACCATAGAGAGAGGACCACAGAGAGAGGACCACAGAGAGAGGACCAGAGAGAGAGGACCACAGAGAGAGGACCATAGAGAGAGGACCACAGAGAGAGGACCACAGAGAGAGGACCACAGAGAGAGGACCACAGAGAGAGGACCACAGAGAGAGGACCACAGAGAGAGGACCACAGAGAGAGGACCACAGAGAGAGGACCACAGAGAGAGGACCACAGAGAGAGGACCAGAGAGAGAGGACCACAGAGAGAGGACCACAGAGAGGACCACAGAGAGGACCACAGAGAGGACCACAGAGAGAGGACCATAGAGAGAGGACCACAGAGAGAGGACCAGAGAGAGAGGACCACAGAGAGAGGACCACAGAGAGGACCACAGAGAGGACCACAGAGAGAGGACCAGAGAGAGGACCACAGAGAGAGGACCATAGAGAGAGGACCATAGAGAGAGGACCACAGAGAGAGGACCACAGAGAGAGGACCACAGAGAGAGGACCACAGAGAGGACCACAGAGAGGACCACAGAGAGAGGACCATAGAGAGAGGACCACAGAGAGGACCACAGAGAGGACCACAGAGAGGACCACAGAGAGAGGACCATAGAGAGAGGACCATAGAGAGAGGACCACAGAGAGAGGACCAAAGAGAGAGGACCATAGAGAGAGGACCACAGAGAGAGGACCACAGAGAGAGGACCAGAGAGAGGACCATAGAGAGGACCACAGAGAGAGGACCACAGAGAGAGGACCACAGAGAGGACCACAGAGAGAGGACCACAGAGAGAGGACCATAGAGAGGACCACAGAGAGGACCATAGAGAGGACCACAGAGAGAGGACCACAGAGAGAGGACCACAGAGAGGACCACAGAGAGAGGACCACAGAGAGAGGACCACAGAGAGAGGACCACAGAGAGAGGACCAGAGAGAGGACCATAGAGAGGACCACAGAGAGAGGACCACAGAGAGAGGACCACAGAGAGGACCACAGAGAGAGGACCATAGAGAGAGGACCATAGAGAGGACCACAGAGAGAGGACCACAGAGAGAGGACCACAGAGAGGACCACAGAGAGAGGACCACAGAGAGAGGACCATAGAGAGGACCACAGAGAGGACCACAGAGAGAGGACCACAGAGAGAGGACCACAGAGAGGACCACAGAGAGAGGACCACAGAGAGAGGACCACAGAGAGGACCACAGAGAGAGGACCACAGAGAGAGGACCACAGAGAGAGGACCACAGAGAGAGGACCACAGAGAGGACCACAGAGAGGACCATAGAGAGAGGACCACAGAGAGAGGACCATAGAGAGGACCAGAGAGAGAGGACCATAGAGAGGACCAGAGAGAGAGGACCACAGAGAGAGGACCACAGAGAGAGGACCATAGAGAGGACCACAGAGAGGACCACAGAGAGAGGACCAGAGAGAGAGGACCATAGAGAGGACCACAGAGAGGACCACAGAGAGAGGACCATAGAGAGAGGACCATAGAGAGGACCACAGAGAGAGGACCACAGAGAGAGGACCACAGAGAGAGGACCATAGAGAGGACCACAGAGAGGACCACAGAGAGAGGACCATAGAGAGGACCACAGAGAGGACCAGAGAGAGAGGACCACAGAGAGAGGACCACAGAGAGAGGACCATAGAGAGGACCATAGAGAGGACCACAGAGAGGACCACAGAGAGAGGACCACAGAGAGAGGACCACAGAGAGAGGACCATAGAGAGGACCACAGAGAGGACCACAGAGAGAGGACCAGAGAGAGAGGACCACAGAGAGAGGACCACAGAGAGAGGACCACAGAGAGAGGACCACAGAGAGAGGACCATAGAGAGGACCACAGAGAGGACCACAGAGAGAGGACCACAGAGAGAGGACCATAGAGAGGACCACAGAGAGGACCACACAGAGAGGACCACAGAGAGAGGACCACAGAGAGAGGACCACAGAGAGAGGACCACAGAGAGAGGACCATAGAGAGGACCACAGAGAGGACCACAGAGAGAGGACCACAGAGAGAGGACCACAGAGAGGACCACAGAGAGAGGACCACAGAGAGGACCACAGAGAGAGGACCACAGAGAGAGGACCATAGAGAGGACCACAGAGAGGACCACAGAGAGAGGACCACAGAGAGAGGACCATAGAGAGGACCACAGAGAGGACCATAGAGAGAGGACCACAGAGAGAGGACCATAGAGAGGACCATAGAGAGAGGACCACAGAGAGAGGACCATAGAGAGGACCACAGAGAGGACCACAGAGAGAGGACCACAGAGAGAGGACCATAGAGAGAGGACCAGAGAGAGAGGACCAGAGAGAGGACCACAGAGAGAGGACCAGAGAGAGGACCATAGAGAGGACCACAGAGAGAGGACCACAGAGAGAGGACCACAGAGAGGACCACAGAGAGAGGACCATAGAGAGGACCACAGAGAGAGGACCACAGAGAGAGGACCACAGAGAGAGGACCACAGAGAGGACCACAGAGAGAGGACCATAGAGAGGACCACAGAGAGAGGACCATAGAGAGAGGACCACAGAGAGAGGACCATAGAGAGGACCACAGAGAGGACCACAGAGAGAGGACCACAGAGAGAGGACCATAGAGAGAGGACCATAGAGAGAGGACCACAGAGAGAGGACCACAGAGAGAGGACCATAGAGAGGACCACAGAGAGAGGACCACAGAGAGAGGACCACAGAGAGAGGACCATAGAGAGGACCACAGAGAGAGGACCACAGAGAGAGGACCACAGAGAGGACCACAGAGAGGACCATAGAGAGAGGACCACAGAGAGGACCACAGAGAGAGGACCAGAGAGAGAGGACCATAGAGAGAGGACCACAGAGAGAGAGGACCATAGAGAGAGGACCACAGAGAGAGGACCACAGAGAGAGGACCATAGAGAGGACCACAGAGAGAGGACCATAGAGAGAGGACCACAGAGAGAGGACCACAGAGAGAGGACCATAGAGAGGACCACAGAGAGAGGACCACAGAGAGAGGACCACAGAGAGGACCACAGAGAGAGGACCACAGAGAGAGGACCACAGAGAGAGGACCACAGAGAGGACCACAGAGAGAGGACCAGAGAGAGGACCACAGAGAGGACCACAGAGAGAGGAGCACAGAGAGAGGACCATAGAGAGAGGACCAGAGAGAGGACCACAGAGAGAGGACCACAGAGAGAGGACCACAGAGAGAGGACCATAGAGAGAGGACCACAGAGAGAGGACCAGAGAGAGGACCAGAGAGAGAGGACCATAGAGAGAGGACCATAGAGAGAGGACCAGAGAGAGGACCATAGAGAGAGGACCAGAGAGAGAGGACCATAGAGAGAGGACCATAGAGAGAGGACCAGAGAGAGGACCATAGAGAGAGGACCAGAGAGAGAGGACCAGAGAGAGGACCATAGAGAGAGGACCATAGAGAGAGGACCAGAGAGAGGACCATAGAGAGAGGACCAGAGAGAGAGGACCAGAGAGAGAGGACCAGAGAGAGGACCATAGAGAGAGGACCATAGAGAGAGGACCAGAGAGAGGACCACAGAGAGAGGACCAGAGAGAGAGGACCAGAGAGAGAGGACCACAGAGAGAGGACCACAGAGAGGACCACAGAGAGAGGACCATAGAGAGAGGACCAGAGAGAGAGGACCACAGAGAGAGGACCACAGAGAGGACCATAGAGAGAGGACCAGAGAGAGAGGACCACAGAGAGAGGACCACAGAGAGGACCATAGAGAGAGGACCACAGAGAGAGGACCACAGAGAGGACCACAGAGAGGACCACAGAGAGGACCACAGAGAGGACCACAGAGAGAGGACCAGAGAGAGAGGACCAGAGAGAGGACCATAGAGAGAGGACCATAGAGAGAGGACCAGAGAGAGAGGACCAGAGAGAGAGGACCAGAGAGAGAGGACCAGAGAGAGAGGACCAGAGAGAGGACCACAGAGAGGACCACAGAGAGGACCACAGAGAGGACCATAGAGAGAGGACCAGAGAGAGGACCAGAGAGAGGACCACAGAGAGGACCACAGAGAGAGGACCATAGAGAGGAGCACAGAGAGAGGACCACAGAGAGAGGACCACAGAGAGGACCACAGAGAGAGGACCACAGAGAGAGGACCACAGAGAGGACCACAGAGAGGACCACAGAGAGAGGACCACAGAGAGGACCACAGAGAGAGGACCACAGAGAGGACCACAGAGAGGACCACAGAGAGGACCACAGAGAGAGGACCACAGAGAGGACCACAGAGAGGACCACAGAGAGGACCACAGAGAGGACCACAGAGAGGACCACAGAGAGAGGACCACAGAGAGGACCACAGAGAGGACCACAGAGAGGACCACAGAGAGGACCACAGAGAGGACCACAGAGAGGACCACAGCAACCTCCCTGAACAGAATCCAGTTACCATCACAGTGGCAGACGTCCAAGAAAGAGCCTCAGGTATGAAAAATTGGACAGCACCAGGCCCTGACATGATACACGCCTACTGACATGATACACGCCTACTGGCTTAAGAAACTCACGGCTCTCCATGAGCGCTTGGCAGCACAAATGAACCAGCTGCTGAGGGATGGGAATCATGAGTAAATGTACTTGAATAAAAGTACTTGAGTAAATGTACCTGAGTAAATGTACTTGAGTAAATGTACTTGAGTAAATGTACTTGAGTAAATGTACTTGAGTAAATGTACTTGAGTAAATGTACTTGAATAAAAGTACTTGAGTAAATGTACTTGAATAAAAGTACTTGAGTAAATGTACTTGAGTAAAAGTACTTGAGTAAAAGTACTTGAGTAAATGTACTTGAATAAAAGTACTTGAGTAAATGTACTTGAGTAAATGTACTTGAGTAAATGTACTTGAGTAAATGTACTTGAATAAAAGTACTTGAGTAAATGTACTTGAGTAAAAGTACTTGAGTAAATGTACTTGAGTAAAAGTACTTGAGTAAATGTACTTGAGTAAAAGTACTTGAGTAAATGTACTAGAGTAAATGTACCTGAGTATCACCAGGAAACAAAGGTTTAAGGTTAACCAGACCATATTCCAATATAATATTCCAATATTCCGATATTCCGATATTCCGATATTCCGATATTCCGATATTCCAATATTCCAATATTCCAATATTCCAATATTCAGATATTCAGATATTCAGATATTCTAATATTCTAATATTCCAATATTCTAATATTCTAATATTCAGATATTCCAATATTCCAATATTCCAATATTCCAATATTCCAATATTCAGATATTCTAATATTCCAATATTCTAATATTCTAATATTCAGATATTCTAATATTCCAATATTCTAATATTCTAATATTCTAATATTCAGATATTCTAATATTCCAATATTCTAATATTCTAATATTCTAATATTCAGATATTCTAATATTCCAATATTCTAATATTCTAATATTCTAATATTCAGATATTCTAATATTCCAATATTCTAATATTCTAATATTCTAATATTCTAATATTCAGATATTCTAATATTCCAATATTCTAATATTCTAATATTCTAATATTCTAATATTCGGATATTCTAATATAAATCATGATTCAGCACATTAATATAAACATGTAGATAAACCTTAAACCTTTGTTTCCTGGTGATACTCAAGTACATTTACTCAAGTACATTTACTCTAGTACATTTACTCAAGTACATTTACTCAAGTACTTTTACTCAAGTACATTTACTCAAGTACTTTTACTCAAGTACATTTACTCAAGTACTTTTATTCAAGTACATTTACTCAAGTACATTTACTCAAGTACTTTTATTCAAGTACATTTACTCAAGTACTTTTACTCAAGTACTTTTACTCAAGTACATTTACTCAAGTACTTTTATTCAAGTACATTTACTCAAGTACTTTTATTCAAGTACATTTACTCAAGTACATTTACTCAAGTACATTTACTCAGGTACATTTACTCAAGTACTTTTATTCAAGTACATTTACTCAAGTACATTTACTCAAGTACATTTACTCAGGTACATTTACTCAAGTACTTTTATTCAAGTACATTTACTCAAGTACATTTACTCAAGTACTTTTATTCAAGTACATTTACTCAGGTACATTTACTCAGGTACATTTACTCAAGTACATTTATTCAAGTACATTTATTCAAGTACATTTACTCAAGTACATTTACTCAAGTACATTACTCAAGTACATTTACTCAGGTACATTTACTCAAGTACATTACTCAAGTACATTTACTCAGGTACATTTACTCAAGTACATTTACTCAAGTACATTTAATCAAAGACACACTTGAGTCACTTTAAGAAGTATTTGTAGTTTTTCGTCTTTACTAAATCTTTCACATGAACATGTCACTGATTGAATGTTTTAATTCTTCATGATTTATTTTTATGTTTTTCCTCGTCATTCGTCTTTACTCAGTTACTCACAGTACTCGAGTAACACGTATCCCAGTACTTTACTCTTACTTTACTCTTACATGGCCCTAAAGTCTGAAACACACAGTGTCCGTGAACGCCACACAGACAGCGCTGCACTGGCGCCCTCTGCTGGACACTTCAGGAACACACGGAGAAGACTGGAGCCAAAATAAAACAAAACTAAAAAACAAACAAAACAGAAAGTCTAAACAAACATCAGTTTATAAAATGCATCAATTTGGAGAAAATGTCTCATTTGATCTGACTTTGATCCGACTCTTTCAGGTCCTGTTTTTGATCCAGTCGTTCTTACACTTTGACTCCAGTCCGGTTTAGTTTAACTCAGTCAGTGACTCTGCACAGCGCCACCTGCTGTTCATGTGTTTGTATGTGTTAACTTTAACCCCTTAACCCCCGGGAAAACCGATTCCCGATTTCAATCAGCAACAAGTTTATGTGAAAGATTTAGTAAAGACGAAAAACTACAAATACTTCTTAAAGTGACTCAAGTGTGTCATGTACTTGAGTAAATGTACTTGAGTAAATGTACCTGAGTAAATGTACTTGAGTAAATGTACTTGAGTAAATGTACTTGAGTAAATGTACTTGAGTAAATGTACTTGAGTAAATGTACATGAGTAAATGTACTTGAGTAAATGTACTTGAATAAATGTACTTGAGTAATGTACTTGAGTAAATGTACTTGAGTATCACCAGGAAACAAAGGTTTAAGGTTTATCTACATGTTTATATTAATGTGTTGAATCATGATTTATATTAGAATATCTGAATATCCAAATATCTGAATATGGGAATATTTGAATTGGTTAAACTGGAATCGGTTCGGCCGGGGGTTAAGGGGTTAAATGTATATAAATAATTCTAATATATATAATATATATACTGTATATATTTTGTAGATACGGCACAATTGTTTTTTTAACACATTGTTATTTATTCTCATTTTCAAAGTTCAAACGGTGTAAAACGGTTTGTCTGGGTCAGGACTGACCTCACCGTGACCCCTGGCCACGCCCCCCGGGCGGCAGGGGGCGTGGCCAGTCTGTCGGACCGTCAGGCTGGTCCCGCCTCGGCAGGAAGAACAGCTGATGCTTCTGAGGACGGCCTACAGAGGGCGCTGAAACATCTCCACCATCAGACTTACATGAACCTCCAGGTCCTCCTGACTCTGAGATGGTTCCTCTGGATCAAACTCCTGGTTCCTGTGGATCAAACTCCTGGTTCCTGTGGATCAAACTCCTGGTTCCTGTGGATCAAACTCCTGGTTCCTCTGGATCAAACTCCTGGTTCTTCTGGATCAAACCCCTGGTTCTTCTGGATCAAACTCCTGGTTCCTGTGGATCAAACTCCTGGTTCCTCTGGATCAAACCCCTGGTTCTTCTGGATCAAACCCCTGGTTCTTCTGGATCAAACTCCTGGTTCCTGTGGATCAAACTCCTGGTTCCTCTGGATCAAACTCCTGGTTCCTCTGGATCAAACTCCTGGTTCCTCTGGATCAAACTCCTGGTTCCTGTGGATCAAACTCCTGGTTCCTCTGGATCAAACTCCTGGTTCCTCTGGATCAAACTCCTGGTTCCTGTGGATCAAACTCCTGGTTCTTCTGGATCAAACTCCTGGTTCCTGTGGATCAAACTCCTGATTCCTGTGGATCAAACTCCTGGTTCCTGTGGACACTCCGGGCGTGAAGACTGAGTCACACACAGTTTTATAATAAGGTGCTGTTTATTTCATTGTAATCGTTCACATTTCACTGACTCGGAAATAATACTGTCCAATACTTCAGCATCTGTCAGGAGCTCAGACCGTCAGGAGCTCAGACCGTCAGGAGCTCAGACCGTCAGGAGCTCAGACCGTCAGGAGCTCAGACCGTCAGAGCTCAGACCGTCAGGAGCTCAGACCGTCAGAGCTCAGACCATCAGGAGCTCAGACCGTCAGGAGCTCAGACCGTCAGAGCTCAGACCATCAGGAGCTCAGACCGTCAGACCGTCAGGAGCTCAGACCGTCAGGAGCTCAGACCGTCAGGAGCTCAGACCGTCAGGAGCTCAGACCGTCAGGAGCTCAGACCGTCAGGAGCTCAGACCGTCAGAGCTCAGACCGTCAGGAGCTCAGACCGTCAGACCGTCAGGAGCTCAGACCGTCAGGAGCTCAGACCGTCAGGAGCTCAGACTGTCAGGAGCTCAGACTGTCAGGAGCTCAGACTGTCAGGAGCTCAGACTGTCAGGAGCTCAGACTGTCAGGAGCTCAGACTGTCAGGAGCTCAGACCGTCAGGAGCTCAGACCGTCAGGAGCTCAGACCGTCAGAGCTCAGACCGTCAGGAGCTCAGACCGTCAGGAGCTCAGACCGTCAGAGCTCAGACCGTCAGGAGCTCAGACCGTCAGGAGCTCAGACCGTCAGAGCTCAGACCGTCAGGAGCTCAGACCGTCAGGAGCTCAGACCGTCAGGAGCTCAGACCGTCAGAGCTCAGACCGTCAGGAGCTCAGACCGTCAGGAGCTCAGACCGTCAGGAGCTCAGACCGTCAGAGCTCAGACCATCAGGAGCTCAGACCGTCAGGAGCTCAGACCGTCAGGAGCTCAGACCGTCAGAGCTCAGACCGTCAGAGCTCAGACCGTCAGAGCTCAGACCGTCAGGAGCTCAGACCGTCAGAGCTCAGACCGTCAGGAGCTCAGACCGTCAGACCGTCAGGAGCTTCATGGACGTGTAGTGCAGCTGAAGGCCAGTAGGGGGCGCCGCTGCAGCAGGTTACAAACAACACTTAAAGCTGGGAAACCGGACTCAGCCACTCATACAAATATAAAGAGCTGAACTCTCCCCTTCCCTCCCTCTGCTGCCCCCTGCTGGGCACATGTGATATTGCTCCGCCCCCTTTTCTCAAACACATTTAAATATGCAAATGCCTCAGATTTAAACAGAAACAAAACGAGTCAAACCCGGAGCTGGTTTTTAAATCATGACATTTATAACATGTGCTCTTTAGCCCCGCCTCCCCCAAGTCTCTGATCAAGCTTTACCCAAATCTACACGGTCACAACAGCCTGTACGTGTTTCCAATGACATCATGCATCGTTCCGGCGGCCATTTTGAATACCGAAGAACAAATACGCAGTACAAGTATCCATATCTCTGCTCAGGATGTAAATGAAAGACACTGACGGTAAAAACACACGCGTGACGTCAGCCGCTCTAAAGATCTGCTCCACTCTGAAGACTACATGAACTCATCAAAGAGGGAACAGAAAACCTTTCTCAGTCTGAGTCAGTGTTTCAGTCATAGATAAAGAAGTGATGTCTCAGACTGACCAATGGAGGCGGGTTAGTGCTGGATCGTCTGCTCCGGAGGGACGTCTGCTGTGATTTTGTATAGATCTATGAGTTGGTTTGTCTAAAAATACAAATAATCCTAATCCTTAAAGTTAACCCCTTAACTCCCACCTGAACCGAGCACAGTTTCTCCAGTTTGGCTTTACCCCAATCCAAAAGCTTCTGGGGAAAAAGCTGTGAAAATAGCAACAAAACTGAGACGAAAAATTGATGAAAAAGTGGCAAAAATGTGACAAAAAAATGACAAAAATTGATTTTTAAAAAATGACCAAAAAAAGGACAAAAATGTGACAAAAAATGGATTCAAAATTGACGAAAAAAATGACAAAAATGTGATAAAAATGTGACGAAAAAATGGACGAAAAAATGACAAAAATGAGTTGAACACCCAACAAAAACTGTTGGAAAAAAAATGTGATGACGTGAGGAAAAAGATCCTCTGGGTTCAGGCGGGAGTTCAGAGGTTAACCATTTCCCTGGCCCTAACCTTAATTTGTGTCATGATATCTCACGTTTTCACAGCAGACTGTCCCTCCGGAGCAGAACATCTAGCACTAACCATGGAGGCGCCTTCCGTACGCGGCGGCCATCTTGCCACACTCGTAACATTATGTTTGTGCTGCTTTTTAAATAACCAGAACTTGCTCAGTTTTCAGAGGGTTTGGTTTGTTATGAACCTCAGAGACGTCGTTATGACACAAACATATGAATAAAGAAACTCTTTATTTCAACATGTTCCAGCGTTCAGGATTATCGTCACGTTAATAACGTCCTGAACTTTATTTTCTGTATTTCCCTTTTTTATGTTAGTTTTGTTTTTGTTCAACGTCTCCCTCCTGGCCTTAAAAATGTGAATATGATTGTATGTATACATGTACTTCTTATTTTGCAATCACATCTGTTAAATAAAAAATAATAAAAAATAAAATAAAATAACGTTCTGAGCGAGATCAGAGGATTCGTGTTGTGCTGATCACTCACTGAGCCAAGATGGCCGCCCGTCATGCCAGAAGTGACTGCCTTAAGACATCGAGCCTTTATATATATCTATGGCTTAAGCTGCTCATGTTAGCATGCTACCGGTTAGCATCTGTCCATACGATAAACATCTACTGAGGAAAGACGACAGTAACAGCTCTGACCTCTGACCTCAGCCACATGTTGTATCCGAGCCCAGATGTTTGTGGTTCAGGGCTGAGCTGTTGAAGCTAAATGCTAACCAGTAGCATGCTAACACCTTAAACACTGACTCCCTGGTTTCTGTGCGTCTCTGGGTCGTGGTTTTAGTCTTTCATGTATATCCTGAGCAGAGATATTGGTACACGTTGTAGTACTGCATATAGTACTGCATGATTATTCAAAATGGCCGCCATAACAACAAAAGTCCCATGACCGAAAGGCACGTACAGGCCAGAGAAACGCCTCATTTGAAAGCTAAGACCTACAAGACTCATCTTTTTTCTGTGGCTCCTTTGTGGCTTTTTTCATCCTTGTTGTTATTTTGAAAGAAGTTTTTAGATTTGGGTAAAGCCAAACTGGAGATAAATGGCTCTGACATGAACGAGTCCAGACTGCGCTCTGCTCTTACCTGAGCTTAGAAGAGTCTCAGTCACACAAAGCGACCAAAGATGTTGTGAGCATTTGCCTCTCCAGCTTATTCCTACACTGCAAAGAGTCATGGACGAGATTAGGATGAAAGTCTCCAAAAGAATGATCTGAATTTGAGATGTTTTGACCCAGTTTATTTGCTCTGAGATGTTTCTGACTCGTTTTACTTTTTTATTCCAAGTGAGATTTACTTTACTAGAGAAATAAACCTGGTCCGATCATAATGAGTAGGGAGGCACCGATACCACTTTTTCTAAATCCGATACGAGTACTTTGATTTAAGTACTCGCCGATACCGATACGAGTACAAGGCATTTTCTTCATTCTCACTTTTTTCACAGATCGGTTTGTAATTAGTAAATTTACTCATGTACATTTCCTTAAGTAAAGTCGGCGACACATTTAAGAGCAGTTATATTAGAATTGTGCTGATGCCATTTATTTATTTATTTTATTTTCATTCAATATAATTTTATATTTTTATGTCTCTGTCCATCATAGACAGAAAAGCCCATGTCCTAAAGCTCCCAATGCCTGAGCTTTATTCATGTATGTGTTTTTATTGAACAATAGTATTGAGATGTTTCTTAAATGGTCTCTTTTCGTCTTTACTTCAGCTCCTGTAGATTTTCTCGTGTGTTTGTAGTAACTTAGCGAGAAGCTACAGCGTTTTCATTGTTCTGCTGCAGCTCATTTTCCCTCAATATAAACATGCTGTATGTCTTTAATCTGGATTTTTGAGGACTTTTTAGTCGCTGGGTTAGTTTTTCAGATGAATAAAGCCCTGGGCTTAAAACGGCGTCAGAAGAGCTAAAACTGCGCTAGCCGCGAGTTAGCAACGTTAGCCTGTATGTTGTAAACACTGCAGAATTTTAGCTCTGGTTAAATCCAGCTCAGACTCTGGTTTAGAGAGCGCAGTCTGTAATAAAGTCAGCTCTATGTGGATTATTGGATTTACACTAAACAATTCTCCAGTTTGTTCTTCTCTCCTCAGCTGAGAGCTGCGCCTCGTAGCTGCGCCTCGTAGCTGCGCCTCGTAGGTCAAACGGTATCGGTTTCTGGTATCGGGACCTCATGAATGAGTACAAGCCTGTGGTATCGGCCCGATACCCGATACTGGTATCGGTGCATCCCTAATAATGAGTGAAAACTGCTCAAAACAAGAAACATTTCTCAGTTCAGGACATTTAAGCCAGTGCTTGATGTTTAAAGAACTGGCCTCAGCTCAGGTCAGAGCAGGCCTCAGTGTGGAGGTTCCTTCACTGACTCTCAGGTAAGAGCAGGCCTCAGTGTGGAGGTTCCTTCACTGACGCTCAGGTAAGAGCAGGCCTCAGTGTGGAGGTTCCTTCACTGACACTCAGGTCAGAGCAGGCCTCAGTGTGGAGGTTCCTTCACTGACACTCAGGTCAGAGCAGGCCTCAGTGTGGAGGTTCCTTCACTGACGCTCAGGTAAGAGCAGGCCTCAGTGTGGAGGTTCCTTCACTGCCTCTCAGGTAAGAGCAGGCCTCAGTCTGGAGGTTCCTTCACTGACGCTCAGGTCAGAGCAGGTCTCAGAGTGGAGGTTCCTTCACTGACGCTCAGGTAAGAGCAGGCCTCAGTGTGGAGGTTCCTTCACTGACGCTCAGGTAAGAGCAGGCCTCAGTGTGGAGGTTCCTTCACTGACACTCAGGTAAGAGCAGGCCTCAGAGTGGAGGTTCCTTCACTGACACTCAGGTAAGAGCAGGTCTCAGTGTGGAGGTTCCTTCACTGACACTCAGGTAAGAGCAGGCCTCAGTGTGGAGGTTCCTTCACTGCCTCTCAGGTAAGAGCAGGTCTCTGACCTGACACTCAGGTCAGAGCAGGCCTCAGTGTGGAGGTTCCTTCACTGCCTCTCAGGTAAGAGCAGGTCTCTGACCTGACACTCAGGTCAGAGCAGGCCTCAGTGTGGAGGTTCCTTCACTGCCTCTCAGGTAAGAGCAGGTCTCTGACCTGACACTCAGGTCAGAGCAGGTCTCAGTGTGGAGGTTCCTTCACTGACACTCAGGTAAGAGCAGGCCTCAGTGTGGAGGTTCCTTCACTGCCTCTCAGGTAAGAGCAGGTCTCTGACCTGACACTCAGGTAAGATCAGGCCTCAGTGTGGAGGTTCCTTCACTGACGCTCAGGTAAGATCAGGCCTCAGTGTGGAGGTTCCTTCACTGACGCTCAGGTACGAGCAGGTCTCAGTGTGGAGGTTCCTTCACTGACACTCAGGTAAGAGCAGGCCTCAGAGTGGAGGTTCCTTCACTGACGCTCAGGTCAGAGCAGGCCTCAGTGTGGAGGTTCCTTCACTGACACTCAGGTCAGAGCAGGCCTCAGTGTGGAGGTTCCTTCACTGACACTCAGGTCAGAGCAGGCCTCAGTGTGGAGGTTCCTTCACTGACGCTCAGGTAAGAGCAGGCCTCAGTGTGGAGGTTCCTTCACTGACACTCAGGTAAGAACAGGCCTCAGTGTGGAGGTTCCTTCACTGACGCTCAGGTAAGAGCAGGCCTCAGTGTGGAGGTTCCTTCACTGACGCTCAGGTAAGAGCAGGCCTCAGTGTGGAGGTTCCTTCACTGACGCTCAGGTAAGAGCAGGCCTCAGTGTGGAGGTTCCTTCACTGACACTCAGGTAAGAGCAGGCCTCAGTGTGGAGGTTCCTTCACTGACGCTCAGGTAAGAGCAGGCCTCAGTGTGGAGGTTCCTTCACTGACGCTCAGGTAAGAACAGGCCTCAGTGTGGAGGTTCCTTCACTGACACTCAGGTAAGAGCAGGCCTCAGTGTGGAGGTTCCTTCACTGACACTCAGGTCAGAGCAGGCCTCAGTGTGGAGGTTCCTTCACTGACACTCAGGTAAGAGCAGGCCTCAGTGTGGAGGTTCCTTCACTGACACTCAGGTAAGAGCAGGCCTCAGTGTGGAGGTTCCTTCACTGACACTCAGGTCAGAGCAGGCCTCAGTGTGGAGGTTCCTTCACTGACACTCAGGTAAGAGCAGGCCTCAGTGTGGAGGTTCCTTCACTGACACTCAGGTAAGAACAGGCCTCAGTGTGGAGGTTCCTTCACTGACTCTCAGATCAGAGCAGGCCTCAGTGTGGAGGTTCCTTCACTGACGCTCAGGAGGAGCTGAACACAAACCCGTCGTGTTCTGGTTCTTCAGGTTTAGAAGCGTTTGTGGAGACGGCAGATTCAGACTCTGAGGAGGTGATGGTTCTGATGGATCGATCAGTCAGATTCCCGTCCCTAATTATAAAGATAACCATCTCAGACCTTCTCCAGGAAACTGTGGAGCTTCTAAAACACCAACTTCTCCTTCAAACGTTCTTCTCTTCCTGGACCGAGGACGATCAAACCTCAGACGCTTCAAACTGTTCAGAACATGATTATTTTCAACACGTTCAAAGAGTTCTTCTAAACCATCATCATCATCATCATCATCATCACCATCACCATCATCATCAAACTCAAAGAAACGAGTTAAAGATGCATTTGACCTGGACGAGCGAGGGACTGTAAAGTAAGTCAGGTGACCCAGCTTTAGAGAGTTTGATCACGGCCGACACCGATACCGGGGTTTGAATATCGGCCGATACAAACCGATACCAGAGGCTTCTTCATAAATATAAAAACATCTGGATAATGGAGGAGCCGAATCACAGACGTCACATGATCAATGACGTCACATGATCAATGACGTCACATGATCAATGACGTCACATGATCAATGACGTCACATGATCAATGACGTCACATGATCAATGACGTCATCGCACGATAACGATCATTAACACATCGCTGGATTAATGAATAAACTTCTAAGTTCTTAAGGGGAGACACTACAGGCAAAACTCAATTTTTTCAGTTTTCAGGTTTTGGGCCAAATCTGTCTCTGAACATATAAACTTTCACCCGGAAACAGAAAACATGCCAAATCTTCACAACAACATGTTTAAATATTGCGCTGATTCAATGTTCCCCCATAGACTTATATGGGAGAACACAATTTCAAGGGCCTTTTTCTCCAAACACATGTTTCTGTCATTGTGGCGACACTATGTCCACGTCAGTCGGACCTAAAGACTTCACATTTTCCAGCCTCGGACTGAACAATATTTGGAAGATTTTTACAGAGGGATTTTTTATTATTTAATCCCTTAAGCCCCATTTATTGAGTTTTGAATGTCAAAAAATAAGGCGAAAATTACATTTTTACACATTTTTACACTAAAAAACAGCTTATTTTAAAACTAAACAAGAAATCCAAAATCCGCTCTGAGAAAGTCTTGGAAACTCATTCATCTATAAAATGAAACCATGAATTTGAATGTAGCTCTGTCCATTATTCAGATTTAATCGCGGAAAAGATGTGAAATTTGGGGCATTTTTAGGCATAAAACACCTTGTTCTGATATGAAAAGATAAAATGACAGAAAACTTGCCGTGTATTTTTTCCTCACATTTATGCCAGTGATCGACAGCAAACGTTTCACATTGATATCTGTAAATTTACATTTTTTCCCTGTTCACCTGCAGTGTCTCGCCTTAAAGGAACAGGCGTGTTTCCAGACTGAGACATGTTCTCACCTTAGACGAGTTCATGTGTACCTGTCTGGTCTTCACGCGGGTCCAGGAGTTCGACGCCCGCTCAGTAAAGTGAAGACGCGGATGTGGAACTCCTGGTGTTATTACGCCTCACAATATAGTTCCTTTTTATCTGTAATTATACTTTATCACGTAAGCATATTCAACCTCTTAACTCCCACCTGAACCGAGTGCATTTTCTCCAGTTTAGTTTCACCCAAATCCACACCTCATTTGAAAGCTAAGACCTACAAAAGTGATCGAATCGCTTTTTGTTTAAAGCTTTAAGATTTGGGTAAAGCCAAAGTGGAGACAACGTGCCGAGACCGCGGCGCCACCTACAGGCTGAGCTCTTCAGACGGCGCCGTGACGTCACGTGACCAACGCCGCCAACGAGCCCGAACGTGACTCCTCAGATCGGCCGAACCCAAACCCCCTCGGATCGGTATCGGATATCGGTATCGGATATCGGTATCGGATATCGGTATCGGATATCGGTATCGGATATCGGTATCGGATATATCGGTATCGGATATCGGTATCGGATATCGGTATCGGATATCGGTATCGGATATCGGTTTGTCCCTGAAGCTGAAGACCACAACGAGCTGAAATGACCCGTTTGCGGTGACGTCGTCGGCTCCTCCTCCTCCTCCTCTGGCTCCTCCTCCTCTCGCCCCGCCCTCGGCGAGCGTTTCCACGGCGACGACCCGCCCAGGCTCACTCTGTACACCGGTAAAGCGGGAGTTCTTCACAGTCCTGTTTGTTTTAAATAAAGGACGGCGGGCTGGAAGTTCAGTCTTCTGTCCGTCCGTCCGGCCGGAGCGGCGGGAAAGTCTGTGGCGCCGCCGCCGCCGCCGGAGCTACGCCATGTAGATGAAGGTGTTGATGTCCGTCTCGTCCCTCTTGATGTACTTGTGGTCTATGAGCCACTCGATCTGCTCCTTGATCATCTTCTTCTGCGGTAAAAACATGTTCTTCAGGATCTCCACCAGCTCCGTCTGCAGCTGCGCGTTGTTGATGCGCTTCCTCATCTTCATGATCTGGATGATGGCCTCCTGGAACGCAGAGGTGGAGGTGAGAGCAGGAGTGAGGAGGAGAGAGAGGAGAGAGGAGGAGGAAGAGAGAGGAGGAGAGAGAGAGGAGGAGGAGAGAGAGAGGAGGAGGAGGAGGAGGAGGAGGAAGAGAGAGAGAGGAGGAGGAGGAAGAGAGAGAGAGGAGGAGGAGGAGGAGAGAGAGAGGAGGAGAGAGGAGGAGGAGGAAGAGAGAGAGGAGGACACGTGAAGAAGAGAAAGGAGGAGGAGATGTGAAGAAGAGAGAGGAGGAGGAGGAGGAAGAAGAGAGAGAGAGAGAGTGTCCCCGTACCCCTGTAGTACCCCTGTAGTACCTGTAGTACCCCTGTAGTACCCCTGTAGTACCCCTGTAGTACCCCTGTAGTACCCCTGTAGTACCTCTATAGTACCCCTGTAGTACCTCTATAGTACCCCTGTAGTACCTCTATAGTACCCCTGTAGTACCTGTAGTACCCCTGTAGTACCTGTAGTACCCCTGTAGTACCTGTAGTACCCTGTAGTACCCCTGTAGTACCCTTTAGTACCCCTGTAGTACCCCTGTAGTACCTGTAGTACCCCTGTAGTACCTGTAGTACCCTGTAGTACCCCTGTAGTACCCTTTAGTACCCCTGTAGTACCCCTGTAGTACCTGTAGTACCCCTGTAGTACCCCTGTAGTACCCCTGTAGTACCTGTAGTACCCCTGTAGTACCTGTAGTACCCCTGTAGTACCTGTAGTACCCTGTAGTACCCCTGTAGTACCCTTTAGTACCCCTGTAGTACCCCTGTAGTACCTGTAGTACCTGTAGTACCCCTGTAGTACCCCTGTAGTACCTGTAGTACCCCTGTAGTACCTGTAGTACCCCTGTAGTACCCCTGTAGTACCCCTGTAGTACCTGTAGTACCCCTGTAGTACCCCTGTAGTACCCTGTAGTACCTGTAGTACCTGTAGTACCCCTGTAGTACCCTGTAGTACCCCTGTAGTACCTGCGTCCTGAGGATCCGCAGCTGCACGATGCCCTCGTTCTCCTCCTCCCTCATGCGCTCCGTCGTCAGCTGAAGGCGTCCGATCAGGTTGATCTTTCCTCTTTTCTGGACCTTGGAGTTTTTTCTGACACAAACAAAGGAACGTTGAGCCTGAGACCTTCTCACGTGGAGCAGGTGATGGAGGAGAACATGAAGAGAACATGAAGAGAACATGAAGAGGAAGCTCACATGAGGGAGAACTCCTGGTTCACGAAGAACAGCGTTCCTTCAGCGAAGTCTTTGGGCGACGACACCAGCGGGTCGTACGACAAAACCTGACGCTTCAGCTTCGGGAACGCCACCAGCGACTGCAGAGAAGAGGAGAAGACTCAGAGAAGAAGAGGTGGGACTTAGAGAAGAAGAGGCGGGACTTAGAGAAGAAGAGGCGGGACTTAGAGAAGAAGAGGAGCCACTTTAGCATAGGGACCTCTGATGCTAACTATCATAGCCCCTTTAGCATAGGGACCTCTGATGCTAACTATCATAGCCACTTTAGCATAGGGACATCTGGTGCTAACTATCATAGCCACTTTAGCATAGGGACCTCTGGTGCTAACTACCATAGCCACTTTATTTCATTTATTTATTTATTTAATATGGACATAGCAATTACATTGGACGAACCAGATGCATTGTTTAAAGTGTTATAGCACATGTGCTAATTTTCAACACCTGTCCATAGCATAGGGACCTCTAGTGCTAACTATCATAGCCACTTTAGCATAGGGACCTCTGGTGCTAACTATCATAGCCACTTTAGCATAGGGACCTCTGATGCTAACTATCATAGCCACTTTAGCATAGGGACCTCTGGTGCTAACTATCATAGCCACTTTAGCATAGGGACCTCTGGAACTAACTATCATAGCCACTTTAGCATAGGGGCCTCTGGTGCTAACTATCATAGCCACTTTAGCATAGGGACCTCTGGTGCTAACTATCATAGCCACTTTAGCATAGGGACCTCTGATGCTAACTATCATAGCCAATTTAGCATAGGGACCTCTGATGCTAACTATCATAGCCACTTTAGCATAGGGACCTCTAATGCTAACTATCATAGCCACTTTAGCATAGGGACCTCTGATGCTAACTATCATAGTCACTTTAGCATAGGGACCTCTGATGCTAACTATCATAGCCACTTTAGCATAGGGACCTCTGGTGCTAACTATCATAGCCACTTTAGCATAGGGACCTCTGGTGCTAACTATCATAGCCACTTTAGCATAGGGACCTCTCATGCTAACTATCATAGCCACTTTAGCATAGGGACCTCTGATGCTAACTATCATAGCCACTTTAGCATAGGAACCTCTGATGCTAACTATCATAGCCACTTTAGCATAGGGACCTCTGATGCTAACTATCATAGCCACTTTAGCATAGGGAACTCTGGTGCTAACTATCATAGCCACTTTAGCATAGTGACCTCTGATGCTAACTATCATAGCCACTTTAGCATAGGGACCTCTGGTGCTAACTATCATAGCCACTTTAGCATAGGGACCTCTGGTGCTAACTATCATAGCCACTTTAGCATAGGGACCTCTGATGCTAACTATCATAGCCACTTTAGCATAGGAACCTCTGATGCTAACTATCATAGCCACTTAAGCATAGGGACCTCTGGTGCTAACTATCATAGCCACTTTAGCATAGTGACCTCAAATGCTAACTATCATAGCCACTTTAGCATAGGGACCTCTGGTGCTAACTATCATAGCCACTTTAGCATAGGGACCTCTGGTGCTAACTATCATAGCCACTTTAGCATAGGGACCTCTGATGCTAACTATCATAGCCACTTTAGCATAGGGACCTTTGGAACTAACTATCATAGCCACTTTAGGATAGGGACCTCTGATGCTAACTATCATAGCCACTTTAGCATAGGGACCTCTGATGCTAACTATCATAGCCACTTTAGCATAGTGACCTCTGATGCTAACTATCATAGCCACTTTAGCATAGGGACCTCTGGTGCTAACTATCATAGCCACTTTAGCATAGGGACCTCTGGAACTAACTATCATAGCCACTTTAGCATAGGGACCTCTGATGCTAACTATCATAGCCACTTTAGCATAGGGACCTCTGGTGCTAACTATCATAGCCACTTTAGCATAGGGAACTCTGGTGCTAACTATCATAGACACTTTAGCATAGGGACCTCTGGTGCTAACTATCATAGCCACTTTAGCATAGGGACCTCTGGTGCTAACTATCATAGCCAATTTAGCATAGGGACCTTTGGTGCTAACTAGCATAGCCACTTTAGCATAGGGACCTCTGGTGCTAACTATCATAGCCACTTTAGCATAGGGACCTCTGGTGCTAACTTTCATAGACACTTTAGCATAGGGACCTCTGGTGCTAACTATCATGGCCACTTTAGCATAGGGACCTCTGGTGCTAACTATCATAGCCACTTTAGCATAGGGACCTCTGGTGCTAACTATCATAGCCAATTTAGCATAGGGACCTTTGGTGCTAACTAACATAGCCACTTTAGCATAGGGACCTCTGGTGCTAACTATCATAGCCACTTTAGCATAGGGACCTCTGGTGCTAACTATCATAGCCACTTTAGCATAGGGACCTCTGGTGCTAACTTTCATAGCCACTTTAGCAGAGGGACCTCTGGTGCTAACTATCATAGCCACTTTAGCATAGGGACCTCTGATGCTAACTATCATAGCCACTTTAGCATAGGGACCTCTGGTGCTAACTATCATAGCCACTTTAGCATAGGGACCTCTGGTGCTAACTATCATAGCCACTTTAGCATAGGGACCTCTGATGCTAACTATCATAGCCACTTTAGCATAGTGTTTGGCGCCGTGGTTACCCAGAGCGTGCGGCGCAGCTCGGCGTCCGGCAGCTCCGTGGCCAGTTTGAGGTTTTCGAAGCTGATCCTCTCGCGCGGTCGCTGGTTCCAGGCGAAGAGCACGGCGAGCTGGAAGGTGGTCACCTCCAGGTCGTACTGGCCCACCTCGTTCTTAAACGTGATCTGTGGAAACATGTCAGAGGTCAGGGCGTGTGGTCAGGGCGTGTGGTCAGGGCGTGTGGTCAGGGCGTGTGGTCAGGGCGTGTGGTCAGGGCGTGTGGTCAGGGCGTGTGGTCAGGGCGTGTGGTCAGGGCGTGTGGTCAGGGCGTGTGGTCAGGGCGTGTGGTCAGGGCGTGTGGTCAGTGGGTGTGGTCAGGGCGTGTGGTCAGTGTGTTGTCAGGGCGTGTGGTCAGCGCTCACGATGCCGTTGGACATGAGGTGGTGCCAGTGCAGCTTCCTCCCGCTGTGGTTCTTCTTGTAGAAGTCCTCCACCTCTGGGATCAGATCTTCCAGCTCCGTGGGCAGCGACACAAACACCTTCTCGCTGCTCCTGGACCAGGCGCCGGCGTTCAGGATCTTGATGTTCACCGAGTCGGCTGGAAGACAGAGAACAGCTCACACCGGGGACCACAGGCAGGGGGCGCCACAGGCCACTCTCTGCAGGGCACGGACCTGGGAGCGCCAGCCTGTTGTGCTTGTGCATCTCTTTGAAGGACTGGTTGAGGTCTTCAGAAACCTTGATGTCCTGGAACATCCGGGCCAGTTTGTTGACGTAATCCGCCGGCATCCCCACCTCCTGTGAGCGAGAGCGAGGAGAAGGTCTGTGAGTCTGGAGAACCTGAGAACCTGAGAACCTGCTACAGAGTCCAACATCAGAGGGTGTCATGTGTGAAGACGGGTTTTTAGAACAATTATCAGAAGTATTTCAACGATTTAAAGGGGGGGTATTCTGCAAAATGGGCTTTTTCAAGCTTTCCATCCTGTTATTCTGTCATTCCCTCATTAAAAACATGGCTGAAGTGTTGCCTTGGCACATTCACGTATTTCTGAGTAATCTGTAAAAACTCTGATGGCGGCCATTTTAGGGATAGGTTTGCCTGAGTCCTCCTAGGAACGCCCCCACCTCCTGGAGACGCCTCCGAGCATTCTAACACTGGTTTATAAATCACTCATAGAATCCATAATGACCTTTAGCATCACATCATGGTTCAACTTTCGGACAGTTAAATCCAAACTCTCCCGCATCATCACTCAGGCCTCAGAAATCACTGATACAGCTCAAACCCTCTGCCTGAACTTTACAGTCGCTCAGTGCTGAGGAAGGCCCCCCCAGATCACTGAAGACCCCTCCCATCCACAGGCCACCCAGATCACTGAAGACCCCTCCCATCCACAGGCCACCCAGATCACTGAAGACCCCTCCCATCCACTCTACAGCTCCTTCACGTTGCTCCCATCAGGCAGGCGTTTTAAAGTCCCCCTGGCCCACAAAGACGTCTATAAAAAGTCATTTGTTCCAAAGGCAAACTCCACTTTGAACGATCACAAACCATAGTCCTGCTGTTCATTATTGTTATGTGATTTTAAATGTGCCCGTGTTTTTATGGAAGTGTGTGTGCATGTTTTGAGCCTGTCAAAGACGAATTTCTGTCGCCTTTGGGGACAGACAATAAAGTTTCTTCTTCTTCTTCTTCTTCTTTTAGATTTAGGTATAGCTGAACTGGAGAAGATGTGCTTGTTAAAGGAATAGGCCACCGTTTTTACATACTGAGATATGTTCTTACCTCACTTTAGTCGAGTTAATATATCCCCGTCTGGTCTTTGTCCGTGCGCTCACACATACGCAGCCTCTCCCACATGTCACATAGCTCCAAAAAAGCTCACGATAGAAGCTACCAAGCTCTTCCACGTGTTCCCTATTTAAATAAAGTTACGTGAAGTGTTTTCATGCAAAGTATATTTACACAGAAATGTAACATGTGGATTTTATGTAAGGGATAATGTATAGAACGCTGGTCATTATCGGGAAAATAAGCACCGACAGGGCGAACCGGACCCCGACGCGAAGCGGAGGGGTCTTGTTTCGCCCTGAAGGTGCTTATTTTCCCGATAATGACCAGCGTTCTATACATTATCCCGCTTATTATACGGCCATTTGCAACTGAACACACACAACATAAACTTCGTACGCTTTTATGAAGGCCGAAAGGTTTATTTAATGACATCCGCGACAAATAGTTCCCAAAAGTTTGCGCGTTGCGCTGCAGCGTTTGGCTAAGCTAGAAGCAGCAAGGCTAGCAGCTAGCCTAGCTACTTAGTTGAAGGCGCAGTTGGAGGAATGGTGGTGAATCTTTGGGTAAATTGAAAGTCAGACTCACGCTAACTTCACGAGCGATTCCCCCAACTTCTCTCTCAGTGACGGGGACAGAGAGAGTGTCGCTACTACGTACGCGCGGAGTGATATGAAAGCACGAACTCCGTTGCCATGGGCAGCGGTCATTATTTTTTTCAGAGGTCCTTTATCAGAAAATAATGACCGGTAGAACGTTGGGAAATCCCATTCAAATCAACGGAGCGTTCTACTTACGTTGTGAAGAGCCGTATAATAAAAGCAGATAAAAAGGGGGACTATATTGTGAGGCGTAATGATACGAGGAGTAAAACGTCCGCGCAGTAACTCCTAAAGGTTATTGACGGAAGTGAGCGGGGGAAGTCTTTAGGAGTTACTGCGCGGACGTTTTACTCCTCGTATCATTACGCCTCACAATATAGTCCCCCTTTTTATCTGCTTAAAAAATCGACATGCTACATTTCTGTGTAAATATACTTCACATGAAAACACTTCACGTAACTTTATTTAAATAGGGAACACGTGGAAGAGCTTGGTAGCTTCTATCGTGAGCTTTTTTGGAGCTATGTGACATGTGGGAGAGGCTGCGTATGTGTGAGCGCACGGACAAAGGCCAGACGGGGATATATTAACTCCACTAAAGTGAGGTAAGAACATATCTCAGTATGTAAAAACGGTGGCCTATTCCTTTAAAGGCAGGGGGTTAAGTTCTGTAAAAATGTGAGAAACTCTGTCAATTACTTCAAACTTTCCAAACAGGAAACACCAAATGAGGTCATGAATGATGCACAGCCCTGGCAACTGTAGAAAATGGTGCTTTACTTTTGGCTAAAACTGTCCAGTTCGGCCCTTGGTCCTTTTACAATAAAGAAAATCGCTAAAGTCTGGTACAAAGCGTCTTTTCATCTGCTGATTAAAGCTCCTGTACATGTCCCTGGCAAATAAATAAAACAAATTAAAATAAAGAGAAGCCGCCACAGTTCTCTCCCACATGTTTCTACAATCATTTCATGCAATTTTAATATTTTATCCGATTGTCAAAAGAAAAATAAATGTTTTCCCTGGAGGAAACAGAAAAAAGATTTTCCCTTTAGAATAAAATGGGACGTCCTGGTCATCGCTACGGCAACACCGTGAAAAATATGTCCTTTTGATCAGAAAGACCAAAGGGAATTTTGTGCCAAATTATTTAATTTTCGTAAAACTCTCCAGATAAAAATGAGCCTGTAGAGATTTCACCAAACAAAAAGAAATGATAAAAATCGGCTTCAAATGTGGGAACGGGAGACATTTTGGGAGACATTTTTTGTAGCTTTGTTAGCTTCATGTAGCATAAAGCTAACATTAGCATAAGTAGCATGAATGAAAGAATCACTTTGCTGCTCTGAGTCTCTATATCTTTATTTAGTAGAAAAATATATTCATGACTCAGCGTTTGTTCGTGAGTAAAGGGAGAAAAGCTCATTCCTCCCCCTCATAGACACAGACGCATCTCGCCATAGAAGGGGGCGTGGCCTCGCTGAGGGGGAAAATACAATCTTTTGGGAAACACTATTTTTCTCTCTTTTTAGCCATTTTCTGGTGGAATCTGAACTTATTTATCACATGAATAAAGTCAAGTGTAAATCAGGTCCATATGACTGTTTAATCACAGCAGATTGTTCTGTAGAAGTTAAAAAAACCGCAGTTCTAGCTAGCGCTAACTAACCGTTAGCATTAGCCCGACGCTGACATGTAGCATTATGCTAGCATTCACCGTTATTTATGTATCTATGGGCTGTTGAACCACTTTGCTCCTTTATTTAGTACAAAACTATTTTCATAATTCAGTGTTTGTGAACCTCTTAACTCCCGCCTGAACCGAGAGGATCTTTTTCTCACGTCATCAGATTTTATTCCCATCATTTTTTTGTTGGGTATTCAACTCATTTTTGAAACTTTGTCATTTTTCTTTTGTGACATTTTTGTCATTTTTTCATAAATTTTTCATCCCTGTTTTGTCAATGTTTTCTCACTTTTTTGTCACATTTCCATCATTGTTTTCGTCTCAGTTTTGTTGCTTTATCTTCACCTTTTTTCCAGAAGCTTTTGGATTGGGGTAAAGCCAAACAAGAGAAAATGAGCTCGGTTCAGGTGGGAGTTAAGGGGTTAAAGGCAACGTTAGTATATGTATCATCAAGCTAGCGTTAGCATATGTAGCATGAAGCAAATGTCAGAATATGTAGCATCAAGCTAACATTAAAATGTGTAGCATGAAGATAACTTTAGAATATGTAGCATGAAGCTAACATTGGAATATCTAGCATGAAGCTAACTTGAGCAAATTTAGCATTAAGCTAACATTAGCATATGTAGAACAAAGCTAATGCTAGGATGTGTAGCATGAAGCTTACACTCGTTTCCCTGTTAGCTTTGTCTGTTTTTCAGCTGTTGAATCACTTTGCTGCTCTGAGTCTCTATATCTTTATTTAGTAGAAAAATATATTCATGACTCAGCGTTTGTTCGTGAGTAAAGGGAGAAAAGCTGATTTCTCCCCCTCGTTGTTTCTGCTTAGCTTAAAACATGACCATATTTGGGCGATTCCAAAGATGATGTCATGTTTGTCAGTAGAACACAGAGTCCTAGGTTTCCACGGCGATATTCAAATACCAACATTCCACCCCAGCCTGGGTTCAGAGTCTGACACACTCACAGCCGTTTATTCAGATCCACGGGAGGATCTGAACTAAGACTGTGTTTGGGCGAGAGTTAAACGGACATCGCGTCAAATTGAAGATGGAGACGATGGATTTATTACAAAGTACGAGGACAGAGGAGGACGGGGATTCGGCGATGCAGACAGGATCTACTCTGAAAGCAAACAGCGTCTGTACACAGGGTTTAAAGAGAGACCAGATCAATGTCGAGGAGCTGAAGGCCTCGACGAAGACGTGTCAGACGATGGAGGAGCTACAGACACAAAACCTGAACCTACTGGACGAAGTGGACGGGATTCGTGCAAAGCTAGCGGCGCTAACGGCCAGAGAGGTCAGCTTTGAGAAGGAGGAGACGTCACAGAAACTCGCTGTTGAAACGCTGACCGCACGACTCCAGGCCTGCAAACAGGAGCTGGTGAGGTTTGACGTGGCGCAGGGCAAGTGGAGAGACACGGAGAGGTTTCTCGAAGTAAAGGTTATCGAGTACGAGAAGCAGATGAACGCAAAGCAAGGAGACGACGCGGAAAGGAAGTCCGAAGAATCCGAGACTGAAGAAGCGATGGAGCCGCGTTGCGAACAGTGGGACCGCGTCGCAGATGAAAACGAGGACCTACAAAGCGTCGTCCAAAGGCTCAAACAGGAACTGAGGCTCAGCAGGAGTAAAGAGCAGTACTTCGAGAAGGAGAGGGCACGGTTCAGCGCACGCGAGACGGAGCAGAAGATTCAAATTCAGCGTTTGGAAAGCCGGGTCTCGGAGCTGAGCCAAACCGCTCGGGAAAATCCCCCCCGAAGCAAACCCGCGGACACACCGTGCACCAGAGAGACGGGGGCGCAGACGGATCTCACGATGCAGACGATCCACGATTTGGAGCAGGAGGTCGAGGACACGCAAGACGAGTTGGATCAAGTAACCCACACGCTTCAGAGCGCGGGACTCAAATTCAACAAGGACAGAGTGGAGTGGAGGGAACAGCGCCAGGAGCTGGAGGAGAGAGCGACCAGCTCTGAGTCGAAGCTGACAGCGGCCCAGGAGAGTCTGGAGCCATCGAAGGAAGAGTCGACCGAAGACTTTTCCTTCAACGCTTTACAAAGAAAATGGGAGAAAGTGACGACGTCTGCAACGATAGACAGCCAGGCCAAACTGCTCAAGTCGTACATAAGCAAAGAGCAAGACTTCGAAAAGGAGAGGGAGAGATTCAGAGCTCGCGAGATGGGGCTGGAGGCGAAGAACACGCTTTTAGAATGTCAGGTAACAGAGGTTTGTGGAAAGGCTCGGAAAACATGTCAAAGGAAACAAGGACAGGAGCTGGAGGAGGGAGCGACCTACTCTCAATCTATGGAATCCATGCAGAATGAACTCGAAGTAATGCAGGAGAGCATGATGGAGCAACTGGAGAGATACAACGCCATGGAGGACAAGGTGCTCGCCCTGGAGCAGGAGCGTGACAGCCTCAAGAAAACGGTGGAGCTTTTGGAGGAAGAGTCGGCCGACGACTTCTCCTTCAACGCTTTACAAAGAAAATGGGAGAAAGCGTCTGAAACTGACGACAGCAAGGCCGAACAAAGAGTCAAGTCGAACAGAAGCAAAGAGCAAGACTTCGAAAAGGAGAGGGAGAGATTTAGCGAACGCGAGAAAGAGCTGGAGGAGAGGATACAGCTGTTGGAAAGTCAGGTAACAGAGCTTTGTGAAACGGCTTGGGGAAATATCCTTCAAGGCAAAAAACAACAGAATCTGGATGATGGAGCGACCGACTCTGAATCTATGCAGAATGAAGTCCAAGAACCGCAGGAGACTTTGATGGAGCACTTGCAGAGGTACGAGGCCATGGAGGAAAAGATCATCGCCCTGGAGCAGGAGCGTGACAGCCTCGAGAAAACAGTGGAGCTTTTGAAGGAAGAACTCAGGTCCAACAGAAGCAAAGAGCAAGACTTCGACAAGGAGATGGAGAGATTTAGCGAACGCGAGGAGGAACTGGAAGATCAGATTAAGCTCTTGGAAAGTAAGGTAGCAGAGCTTCGTGAAACGGCTCCAGAAGATTGTTCTCAAAGAGAAACCGTGGACAAACCGTGCACCAGAGAGATGGAGGTTCAGACGGATTTCACACTGCAGACGATCAAAGACATGGAGCAGGAGGTGGAGGACGTGCAAGAAGAGTTTGACCATTTAGTCCAGAGCCTTCGGAGAGAACAACTCAAATTCAACAAGGACAGAGCGGAGTGGAGGGAACAGTGCCAGGAGCTGGAGGAGAGAGCGACCAGCTCTGAGTCGAAGCTGACAGCGGCCCAGGAGAGTTTGGCCGAGAGAGAGAAGGCGTTGGAGAAAGCTCGTAAACAGTGGTCACTCGAAAAGGAGAAATCTATGCAGAGAGAGTGTGACGAACTCAAAGAGGTGCAGGAGAGCTTGAAGGGGTACATGGAGAGTTACAACGCCATGGAGCAAAAGATCCTCGTCCTGGAGGCGGAACAGAAAGAGTTTGAAAGGAGAGCCGTCGAAGCGGAGGCGCAGCTCGGAAAAGCGCTGGTCGACGCGGTTCGAAAGGAAAAGGCCTTTCAAGAAGAACGGGACATGTTTCGGGAAATGGAGAAACATCTGCGCGATCTGAAGAAAGACAACGCAGATCTGAAGACGACTGTGGAGGATCTGAAAGGACATCGGCGCAAACTGGAGGAAAACGTCCATGCGCTGGAGACGAGTGGAGCCAATGAAGCGCTGGTTTCCGAGCTCAGGCGGCAGTTACAGAACGAGGTCACGCTGAGGGAGGCTCTGCACAGGTTCCAGTGGGAGAGAGAGAAAGATCTGATGGCCCAACAAGAACGTCTTCAGCACGAGAAGGAACAGTGGGTGAAGAGAGAGAGTGAGTTATCTGCGGAGAAGACTCGGATCTTTGCCGTGTTCGAGGACGAGAGAGAAAAGACGAAGCGCCTGGAGAAGAAGGCAGAAGAGGCGGCGATGAAGAGAGAACAGACGATGCAGGAGTTTGAAGATGAGCTGAGGCGTCGAGATCAGGAGAAGGTGGAAACGGAGCGTCACTACGAACAGGAGCTGGAGCGTTTACGGCAGAGGGTAAGCGAAGATCTAGGCGTGATATCGGATCTGAAGGAAGCCCTGGAACAACTGGAAACGAAGCAGAAAGAGGCTCATGAGAAGAACAAAGAGCACACGCTGAGGGAGGAACAGTGGAAAGAAGTGAAGGAGAAGCTTCTGAGTCAGATCGAGCTTCTGAGAGCGACCATCAGCTTCAACCAGAGGAAGAAGGAGCGAAAAGGCTTCTTCTCCAGGGTTTTCGGAAGAAGTAACTAAAGGAAGAAGTCCTGGAGCTTCAGACACGACTGTGCAGCTCCTGAAGCATCAGTGAGAAGATCTGAAGCCACGAGAGTCTTCATCTGTACTCTGCTGTTGGAGTGTCAGACTTTAACTACAGACACAGGTAAAAGTTCGAGAGTCTTCATCTGTACTCTGCTGTTGGAGTGTCAGACTTTAACTACAGACACATATAAAGGTTCGAGAGTCTTCATCTGTACTCTGCTGTTGAAGTGTCAGACTTTAACTACAGACACAGGTAAAGGTTCGAGAGTCTTCATCTGTACTCTGCTGTTGAAGTGTCAGACTTTAGCTACAGACACAGGTAAAGGTTCGAGAGTCTTCATCTGTACTCTGCTGTTGAAGTGTCAGACTTTAACTACAGACACAGGTAAAGGTTCGAGAGTCTTCATCTGTACTCTGCTGTTGAAGTGTCAGACTTTAACTACAGACGCAGATAAAGGTTCGAGAGTCTTCATCTGTACTCTGCTGTTGAAGTGTCAGACTTTAGCTACAGACACAGGTAAAGGTTCGAGAGTCTTCATCTGTACTCTGCTGTTGAAGTGTCAGACTTTAACTACAGACACATATGAAGGTTCGAGAGTCTTCATCTGTACTCTGCTGTTGGAGTGTCAGACTTTAACTACAGACACATATAAAGTCTTGTGAGTCTTCATCTGTACTCTGCTGTTGGAGTGTCAGACTTTAACTACAGACACATATGAAGGTTCGAGAGTCTTCATCTGTACTCTGCTGTTGGAGTGTCAGACTTTAACTACAGACACATATAAAGGTTCGAGAGTCTTCATCTGTACTCTGCTGTTGGAGTGTCAGACTTTAACTACAGACACATATGAAGTCTTGAGAGTCTTCATCTGTACTCTGCTGTTGGAGTGACAGACTTTAACTACAGACACATATGAAGGTTCGAGAGTCTTCATCTGTACTCTGCTGTTGAAGTGACAGACTTTAACTACAGACACAGATAAAGGTTCGAGAGTCTTCATCTGTACTCTGCTGTTGGAGTGTCAGACTTTAACTACAGACAGACAGACTCCAGTCATGGCAGGGGCTTCAGATCTTCTCAGTGATATTTCAGGCGCTGACGGTCGTGTCTGAAGCTACAGGACGATAAATGTGTTGGGTTGGTCTCTGTGTCAGTGGTTGATGTGCGTGTGTGTAGGTGTGTGTGTGTTGTGTGTTGTGTGTTGTGTGTGTGTGTGTGTGTGTGTGTGTGTTGTGTGTGTTGTGTGTTGTGTGTGTTGTGTGTGTGTTGTGTGTGTTGTGTGTTGTGTGTGTTGTGTGTGTGTTGTGTGTGTTGTGTGTGTTGTGTGTTGTGTGTGTTGTGTGTGTTGTGTGTGTTGTGTGTGTTGTGTGTGTGTTGTGTGTGTTGTGTGTGTTGTGTGTTGTGTGTGTTGTGTGTGTGTTGTGTGTGTTGTGTGTTGTGTGTGTTGTGTGTTTTGTGTGTGTTGTGTGTGTGTTGTGTGTGTTGTGTGTGTTGTGTGTGTTGTGTAGGGATGGGACGAAAAATCGATTTGAATCGATCGAAACATGAGATGCATCGGGTTTTACGCTCATATCGGTTTAATGTAGACACGTTACGGATGGAGACGGTCACGCTAACGTTAGCTTACTGCTATAGAGCTGTGGGAGACGGTCACGCGAACGTTAGCTTACTGCTATAGAGGGAGACGGTCACATTAACGTTAGCTTACTGCTATAGAGGGAGACGGTCACGCTAACGTTAGCTTACTGCTATAGAGGGAGACGGTCACGCTAACGTTAGCTTACTGCTATAGAGGGAGACGGTCACGCTAACGCTAGCTTACTGCTATAGAGCTGTGGGAGACGGTCACGCTAACGTTAGTTTACTGCTATAGAGCTGTGGGAGACGGTCACGCTAACGTTAGCTTACTGCTATAGAGCTGTGGGAGACGGTCACGCTAACGTTAGCTTACTGCTATAGAGGGAGACGGTCACGCTAACGTTAGCTTACTGCTATAGAGGGAGACGGTCATGCTAACGTTAGCTTACTGCTATAGAGCTGTGGAGACGGTCACGCTAACGTTAGCTTACTGCTATAGAGGGAGACGGTCACGCTAACGTTAGCTTACTGCTATAGAGGGAGACGGTCACGCTAACGTTAGCTTTCTGCTATAGAGGGAGACGGTCACGCTAACGTTAGCTTACTGCTATAGAGGGAGACGTCACGCTAACGTTAGCTTACTGCTATAGAGGGAGACGGTCACGCTAACGTTAGCTTACTGCTATAGAGGGAGACGGTCACGCTAACGTTAGTTTACTGCTATAGAGGGAGACGGTCACGCTAACGTTAGCTTACTGCTATAGAGCTGTGGGAGACGGTCAAGCTAACGTTAGCTTACTGCTATAGAGGGAGACGGTCACGCTAACGTTAGCTTACTGCTATAGAGGGAGACGGTCACGCTAACGTTAGCTTACTGCTATAGAGGGAGACGGTCACGCTAACGTTAGCTTACTGCTATAGAGGGAGACGGTCACGCTAACGTTAGTTTACTGCTATAGAGCTGTGGGAGACGGTCACGCTAACGTTAGCTTACTGCTATAGAGGGAGACGGTCACGCTAACGTTAGCTTACTGCTATAGAGCTGTGGGAGACGGTCATGCTAACGTTAGCTTACTGCTATAGAGGGAGACGGTCACGCTAACGTTAGCTTACTGCTATAGAGGGAGACGGTCACGCTAACGTTAGCTTACTGCTATAGAGGGAGACGGTCACGCTAACGTTAGCTTACTGCTATAGAGGGAGACGGTCACGCTAACGTTAGTTTACTGCTATAGAGCTGTGGGAGACGGTCACGCTAACGTTAGCTTACTGCTATAGAGCTGTGGGAGACGGTCACGCTAACGTTAGCTTACTGCTATAGAGGGAGACGGTCACGCTAACGTTAGCTTACTGCTATAGAGGGAGACGGTCATGCTAACGTTAGCTTACTGCTATAGAGCTGTGGAGACGGTCACGCTAACGTTAGCTTACTGCTATAGAGGGAGACGGTCACGCTAACGTTAGCTTACTGCTATAGAGGGAGACGGTCACGCTAACGTTAGCTTTCTGCTATAGAGGGAGACGGTCACGCTAACGTTAGCTTACTGCTATAGAGGGAGACGGTCACGCTAACGTTAGCTTACTGCTATAGAGCTGTGGGAGACGGTCACGCTAACGTTAGCTTACTGCTATAGAGCTGTGGGAGACGGTCATGCTAACGTTAGCTTACTGCTATAGAGGGAGACGGTCACGCTAACGTTAGCTTACTGCTATAGAGGGAGACGGTCACGCTAACGTTAGCTTACTGCTATAGAGGGAGACGGTCACGCTAACGTTAGCTTACTGCTATAGAGGGAGACGGTCACGCTAACGCTAGCTTACTGCTATAGAGCTGTGGAGACGGTCACGCTAACGTTAGCTTACTGCTATAGAGGGAGACGGTCACGCTAACGTTAGCTTACTGCTATATAGGGAGACGGTCACGCTAACGTTAGCTTACTGCTATAGAGGGAGACTGTCACGCTAACGTTAGCTTACTGCTATAGAGGGAGACGGTCACGCTAACGCTAGCTTACTGCTATAGAGCTGTGGGAGACGGTCACGCTAACGTTAGCTTACTGCTATAGAGCTATGGGAGACGGTCACGCTAACGTTAGCTTACTGCTATAGAGCTGTGGGAGACGGTCACGCTAACGTTAGCTTACAGCTATAGAGCTGTGGGAGACGGTCACGCTAACGTTAGCTTACTGCTATAGAGGGAGACGGTCACGCTAACGTTAGCTTACTGCTATAGAGGGAGATGGTCACGCTAACGTTAGCTTACTGCTATAGAGGGAGACGGTCACGCTAACGTTAGCTTACTGCTATAGAGGGAGACGGTCACGCTAACGTTAGCTTCCTGCTATAGAGGGAGACGGTCACGCTAACGTTAGCTTAATGCTATAGAGCTGTGGGAGACGGTCACGCTAACGTTAGCTTCCTGCTATAGAGCTGTGGAGACGGTCACGCTAACGTTAGCTTACTGCTATAGAGCTGTGGGAGACGGTCACGCTAACGTTAGCTTACTGCTATAGAGCTGTGGAGATGGTCACGCTAACGTTAGCTTACTGCTATAGAGCTGTGGGAGACGGTCACGCTAACGTTAGCTTACTGCTATAGAGCTGTGGGAGACGGTCACGCTAACGTTAGCTTACTGCTATAGAGCTGTGGGAGACGGTCACGCTAACGTTAGCTTACTGCTATAGAGCTGTGGGAGACGGTCACGCTAACGTTAGCTTCCTGCTATAGAGCTGTGGAGACGGTCACGCTAACATTAGCTAACTGCTATAGAGCTGTGGGAGACGGTCACGCTAACGTTAGCTTACTGCTATAGAGGGAGACGGTCACGATAACGTTAGCTTACTGCTATAGAGCTGTGGGAGACGGTCACGCTAAGATTAGCTTACTGCTATAGAGCTGTGGGAGACGGTCACGCTAACGTTAGCTTACTGCTATAGAAGGACACGGTCACGCTAACGTTAGCTTTCTGCTATAGAGCTGTGGGAGACGGTCACGCTAACGTTAGCTTACTGCTATAGAGCTGTGGGAGACGGTCACGCTAACGTTAGCTTACTGCTATGGAGGGAGACGGTCACGCTAACGTTAGCTTACTGCTATAGAGGGAGACGGTCACGCTAACGTTAGCTTACTGCTATAGAGGGAGACTAACCCTAACCGCTACACCGGTAACCGTGACGTCCCTATACAGATGTAAAAGCCCCTCGGGCCACTGCGCGCCTCATCTGCGCGCCTCATCTGCGCGCCTCATCTGCGCGCCTCATCTGCGTGCCTGCACATGATGCTCCTCCCACAAGGAGGCGTGTCTTACCGGTAAACTCCAGGCTGAGAGCGGCGTAAGTTCAGAAAGATCCGCGGTGTGGAGTCGGCATCTCCGTTTGCCCAAGTCATGATGTCACTTACGAGTGTAAAGAGTCCAGGAAGAGAAATCCACTTTACTGCATTAGAGCCCGGTGGAAGAACACGTGAGACTGTGCTGAGGCAGAGGGAGCCCCGCCCACTCATTAGCATAACCACGTGAGCTTTTCTGTGCGCGATATTAATGTGGAAATAAAATTAAAAAAAATTAACAATACTGATCAGAGATTAATAATAATTGTCCCCCAAAATTGTTGAAAAAACTAAAGAAAAAACAACCTTAAGGTGGATAAACCCATAGAATATATAGGATACAAAACCAAAACAAGTTTAAATATGCCGTCTACATAAAAAAAACATGTAGTTAACTTTAAAGTTGTAATATCAAGTAATGGCCTCAATAATTGTGAATATGTTTTAAAATTCTTAATTTATTTGAGCTGGTTCTGTTGAATCATTGCATTAAGCAAAGCGTGGATCACGAAACATCCAGATGCATCGTGATAATCGGCCGGAATGGTATCGGGCTGGTGGTGGTTACAGATGTGGAATGGTATCGGGCTGGTGGGGGTTACAGATGTGGAATGGTATCGGGCTGGTGGGGGTTACAGATGTGGAATGGTATCGGGCTGGTGGTGGTTACAGATGTGGAATGGTATCGGGCTGGTGGTGGTTACAGATGTGGAATGGTATCGGGCTGGTGGTGGTTACAGATGTGTGGATCCAGATGAATCGCAGCTCTGGTATGACCAAGTGTGTCTTAAATGAATCGGATCGTGGCAGGTGTATCGCGATGCGAATCGGATCGGACAGAGGCCTAAGATTCCCATCCCTAGTGTGTGTGTTGTGTGCTGTGTGTTGTGTGTTGTGTGTTGTGTGTTGTGTGTGTTGGTTTCATGTTTTAAAACTGTTCTAAACGTGTAATAAAGTTCCCGGTTTAGCACTTTAGCTTTTCTATTTCCGTAAAACAAAACAACACCTAATATTTCTCACCAGTGTCTAAACGACAAACGTTTCCATCAATAAACGGCATCAAACGTCCTTCAGTCTGAGCGTCTTCATGTTCGTTCACGGTGATAAACATGATGAAGGTGAAGAGTCTGACCCTGAGCCTCCACCAAGTTCTCAAGACCAGAGAACTACAGAAATCAGGCTTCAAATGTGAGAACGGGAGACATTTTTAGTATCTTTGCTAGCTTCATTTAGCATGAATCTAGCTAGCTTCATTTAGCATGAAGCTGACATGAGCATAAGTAGCATGAAGCTAACGTTAGCATATGAAGCATGAAGCTAACGTTAGCATATGTAGAATGAGTCCATTGTTCGCATATGTAGCATGAAGCTAACGTTAGAATATGTAGCATGAGTGCATTGTTCGCATATGTAGCATGAAGCTAACGTTAGAATATGTAGCATGAAGCTAATGTTAGCATATGTAGCATGAAGCTAATGTTAGCATATGTAGCATGAAGCTAACGTTAGGATATGTAGCATGAAGCTAACGTTAGAATATGTAGCATGAAGGTAATGATAGCATATGTAGCATGAAGCTAACGCTAGAATATGTAGCATGAAGCTAACATTAGAATATGTAGCATGAAGGTAATGATAGCATATGTAGCATGAAGCTAACGCTAGAATATGTAGCATGAAGCTAACATTAGAATATGTAGCATGAAGGTAATGATAGCATATGTAGCATGAAGCTAACGCTAGAATATGTAGCATGAAGCTAACATTAGAATATGTAGCATGAAGCTAACGTTAGCATATGTAGCATGAAGCTAACATTAGCTTCATGCTACATATGTTTTTTTTTTTTTTTTTTTTTTTTTTTATTGTATATTTCCCTTCCCCCTGGCAAGTTGTATGTATTTTGCACAAATTACCTCGTGTTTTTTTATGGAATGTATGTGCAACATTTCAATTAAAAAAAAAATAAAACATTTAAAAAAAAATATGTAGCATGAAGCTAATGTTAGCATATGTAGCATGAAGCTAACGTTAGAATATGTAGCATGAAGCTAATGTTAGCATATGTAGCATGAAGCTAACGTTAGAATATGTAGCATGAAGCTAATGTTAGCATATGTAGCATGAAGCTAACGTTAGAATATGTAGCATGAAGCTAATGTTAGCATATGTAGCATGAAGCTAACGTTAGAATATGTAGCATGAAGCTAATGATAGCATAAGTAGCATGAAGCTAACGCTAGAATATGTAGCATGAATCTAACATCAGCATAAGTAGCATGAAGCTAACGCTAGAATATGTAGCATAAAGCTAACATTAGATTATGTAGCATGAATCCAATGATAGCATGAAGCTAATGTTAGAATAAGTAGCATGAAGCTAACGTAAGCATAGAAAGCATGAAGCTAACGCTAGACTAAGTAGCATGAATCTAACATTAGCATATGTAGCATGAATCCAATGTTAGCATATGCAGCGTGAAGCTAACGCTAGAATAAGTAGCATGAATCTAACATCAGTATATGTAGCATGAAGCTAACGTTAGCTTTGTGTGTTTTTTTTAAGGATCTTTCAGGTGCATGTTATAAAACAGTTATAAAACGTGTAATAAAGTCCCGGTTTAGCCCTTTAGCGAGTGTGTCTTCGTGTTGATAAACAGTGATAAACATGATAAAGAGTCTGACCCTGAGCCACTCCACCATGTTCTCCTCGATCTCGCTGTCTGCAGAGATGTCCAGGATGAGGCGCCGCGTCAGGTGGGCCTTGTGGTACCTCATGAACACGTCTTTGTTCTGGACGTACTTCAGCACCAACAGCTGCGCCACAAACACACATGAACATCAGACCAGAGCAGGTCACATGTAAAACAACACGTGAACTTCATCAGATCAGAGCAGGTCACATGTAAAACAACACATGAACTTCATCAGATCAGAGCAGGTCACATGTAAAACAACACGTGAACTTCATCAGACCAGAGCAGGTCACATGTAAAACAACACGTGAACTTCATCAGATCAGAGCAGGTCACATGTAAAACACACATGGACTTCATCAGACCAGAGCTAAAGTTACAAAAATGAGTACCCCCCAAAAAAATGGAAAAAAATCTTATGACGTGAGGAAAAAGATCAATTTAGATGAGTTTTGTAGGTCTTAGCTTTCAAATGAGGCGTTACACTGGCCTACAGGATTTGGGTAAAGCTGAACTGGAGAAAATGCTCTCGGTTCAGGCGGGGGTTAAGAGGTTAAACTAAACTTTTCCCGATGCTGAAATATTATTTGTGTAGAACCAGAGAAATAATGTGTGAGGAAAGTCAAGAAATGTGCGAAAAATGTGGCAGAAAGAAAGAAAATGCCTTGGGGGAGAAAAAATCATTAAAAAAAAAGAAAATTAGACTATGTAGCATGAAGCTAACATTAGAATATGTAGCATGAAGCTAACATTAGAATATGTAGCATGAAGCTAACATTAGAATATGTAACATGAAGCTAACATTAGAATATGTAGCATGAAGCTAACATTAGAATATGTAGCATGAAGCTAACGTTAGAATATGTAGCATGAAGCTAACATTAGAATATGTAACATGAAGCTAACATTAGAATATGTAGCATGAAGCTAACATTAGAATATGTAACATGAAGCTAACATTAGAATATGTAACATGAAGCTAACATTAGAATATGTAGCATGAAGCTAACATTAGAATATGTAGCATGAAGCTAATATTAGCATATGTAACATGAAGCTAACATTAGAATATGTAACATGAAGCTAACATTAGAATATGTAGCATGAAGCTAACATTAGAATATGTAGCATGAAGCTAACATTAGAATATGTAACATGAAGCTAACATTAGAATATGTAACATGAAGCTAACATTAGAATATGTAGCATGAAGCTAACATTAGAATATGTAGCATGAAGCTAACATTAGAATATGTAGCATGAAGCTAACATTAGAATATATAGCATGAAGCTAACATTAGAATATGTAGCATGAAGCTAACATTAGAATATGTAGCATGAAGCTAACATTAGAATATGTAGCATGAAGCTAACATTAGAATATGTAACATGAAGCTAACATTAGAATATGTAGCATGAAGCTAACATTAGAATATGTAGCATGAATCCAACGCTAGCATATGTAGCATGAAGCTAACGTTACGATATCCAGCATGAAGCTAACGCTAAAATAAGTAGCATGAATCTAACATCAGCATATGTAGCATGAAGCTAACGTAAGCATATGCAGCATGAAGCTAACGCTAGCATATGTAGCATAAAAATATGGGAAGAAAAATGAATAAAACCTGAAAAAAAAAAGGGAAAAATTGAATGAATTATAACTTTTTGTAATGAAACTGACGAAAACGTGACAAAAACCTTTTAAATTTTTGTCTGCCAAAAACAACACTGGGCCACATTTGAAAGCTAAGACCCACAACACTGGTTCCCCGCGCTGCTGTCCCTGTGCTGCGTGTTCTCCCGGGATTCAGAGGTTACAGTGAGGAGGCCACGCACCACTTCTTTGAGCTTGGCCTCGATCTCCTCGGACGTCAGCTTCTTGCTCAGCGGAGTCTTCCTCAGCAGCATGTCGCAGTAGTTGGCCAGCAGCTCCGGACACTTGGACTCGGGCTGGGTCTTCAGCCCCACGCTGCAGACACAGAGGCGGGTTACACTCACAGACTTCCTGCTCACTCCTCCCCGTTTACCACAATGACCACGGTCCAGGGGGAGGTCATGGAGGATTTACAGACTTCTCCTCCCCAGCTCTGACGAAGCGTGTTCCTAAACAGGGCATAAGGGCGGGGTCTTCACTGTAGACTCCGCCCTTGTGTGACGTGTAGCTCGCGCTGCTCCAATGCTAACAGTCCGACCCTCATTAAGGACCAGATTTCTAAAATTCTTCATACGAAAACCAGCCTGGTTTCATATATTGTGACTCAGCGTGATCTCAGGAGGAAGATCAGCCTAGTCTAGTGTTGAAAACATTGAAACCAGGCGTTAAAAGTTGTTTTTAAAGGGGGGGTGTTATACAAAATGGACTTTTTCAAGCCTTACATCATGTTATTCTGTCACTCCCTCATTAAAAACATGGCTGAAGTGTTGCCTTGGCACATTCACGTATTTCTGAGTAATCTGTAAAAACTCTGATGGCGGCCATTTTAGGGATAGGTTTGCCTGAGTCCTCCTAGGAACGCCCCCACCTCCTGGAGACGCCTCCGAGCTTTGGTCACCAGCCGAGTAACCAACCACTGCTCCTCAGCAGAACCCCCTCCCCACTGATGCCACAGACAGCGTGTGGAGGGGGCGTGTCTAAAGGCTCAGAGGTTCTTAAAGAGACAGAGGCCGATTTCAAGACATTCACTACAGCCATTTTGAGAGAGACATTTTATACAAGGCAGTTATTCTGATTTACTGCATTTACAGACCAACAGAAGGTTTGTCATCATTGTAGTGAGATATAGACTGGTGCTATGGGACTGACAAAAGCAGAACACCCCCTCTTTAAAGCAGAACACCCCCTCTTTAAAGCAGAACACCCCCTCTTTAAGGTGTCTAAACTCCAATGCTTTTCAATGGGGGCCTAGTGGCGATGTGGAGGTACTACAGCAATGGCGGCCCCCAGTGTCGTGGTCATAAAGCAGAGCAGCCAGCGGCCATTGGTTACACTCACAAGATATTCCACTAAAAAAACTCTTACCGCTGCTTCAGGGACAAAATCTACATAATGGACAGAGCCAGGTTTGAAAACTGGGGGAAAAAATGGTTTCAAAGTTTTGCATCTGTTCCACAACCTTACAAAAAAATCTTCAAAACTTTTTTTTAAAAGGTTCAAAACATTTCCAAACTGTCCTAAAACTTTTCTAAACTTTTTCCAAAAAAAAAGCACACATTTTCAAGAAGTGTTAAAGAGGGGGTGTTCTGCTTTAAAGAGGGGGTGTTCTGCTTTAAAGAGGGGGTGTTCTGCTTTAAAGAGGGGGTGTTCTGCTTTAAAGAGGGGGTGTTCTGCTTTAAAGAGGGGGTGTTCTGCTTTAAAGAGGGGGTGTTCTGCTTTAAAGAGGGGGTGTTCTGCTTTTGTCAGTCCCATAGCACCAGTCTATATCTCACTACAATGATGACAAACCTTCTGTTGGTCTGTAAATGCAGTAAATTAGAATAACTGCCTTGTATAAAATGTCTCTCTCAAAATGGCTGTAGTGAATGTCTTGAAATAGGCCTCTGTCTCTTTAAGAACCTCTGAGCCTTTAGACACGCCCCCTCCACACGCTGTCTGTGGCATAGATACAGGCGGCATCTCTGGAGTCGCCCATATATGGTCATGTTTGAAAACAGTTAAGGGGGAAAACAATTTGGAGAAAAATCTAAACTTTCTCAAATCAAAAACTACTCAACTATGCTGAATTATAGATATGGTTTTGTACTAAATAAAGAAACAAAGACATGGGGAGGAGTAAAGTGGTTCAACAGCCCATAAATACATAAAAAACGGAGAATGCTAACTTGATGCTACATGTTAGCATCGGGCTAATGCTAACGGTTAGCTAGCGCTAGCTACAACTGCCGTTTTTTCACTTCTACTGAACAATCTGCTGTGAGAAAATATCCACATGGGCCCGATTTACACTTGACTTTATTCATGTGACATAAATAAGTTCAGATTCCTCCAGAAAATGGCTTAAAAGAGTGAAAAATTGTGTTTCCCAAAAGATTCTATTTTTTACCTATCCCTAAAATGGCCGCCATCAGAGTTTTTACAGATTACTCAAAATGGCCGCCATCAGAGTTTTTACAGATTACTCAAAATGGCCGCCATCAGAGTTTTTACAGATTACCCAAAATGGCCGCCATCAGAGTTTTTACAGATTACTCAGAAATACGTGAATGTGCCAAGGCAGCACTTCAGCCATGTTTTTAATGAGGGAGTGACAGAATAACATGATGGAGAGCTGGAAAAGTCCGTTTTGCAGAATACCCCCCTTTAATGCAGGCTAGCTGATACCATAGACATGCACTAGCCTAGCACTAGCCTAGCGCCACAAAACTCTTCAAATATAACAACGGCATGAATTACAAATAAATATCTCCATAAGCTGGGGAAGAGCATGTTACCCTTTCTGCTTCATGGGCAGCTCCAGTTTGAAGATGGTGGCGTCGTTGACCACGGCCTTGTACGCCTGTGGAGACAAAGGGAGGGCCGTGAGTTCAGCCGTGAGTTCAGCCGCGAGCTCGCGTTTCATCTGCAGGTCTTACTTTGTCTCTGGCCGTGAGGAAACGCGGGTCGTCCTGAAACGCCTCCTTCACCAGGCGACTGAAGCGGTTAAACAGCGTCAGCAGCTGCTCCACGTACTTCTCTGAGTCCTGCAGGAGGAACGTCACACATGAACCAGGAGGAACCAGGAGGAACCAGAGGAAGCAGGAGGAACCAGGAGGAACCAGAGGAATGAGGAGGAACAAGGAGGAACCAGAGGAACCAGGAGGAACCAGAGGAACCAGAGGAACCAGAGGAATCAGAGGAACCAGAGGAACCAGGAGGAACCAGGAGGAACCAGAGGAATCAGAGGAACAAGGAGGAATCAGAGGAATCAGGAGGAACCAGAGGAATGAGGAGGAACCAGAGGAATCAGGAGGAACCAGGAGGAATCAGAGGAATCAGGAGGAACCAGAGGAATGAGGAGGAACCAGAGGAATCAGGAGGAACCAGGAGGAATCAGAGGAATCAGGAGGAACCAGAGGAATGAGGAGGAACCAGAGGAATCAGGAGGAACCAGGAGGAATCAGAGGAATCAGGAGGAACCAGGAGGAACCAGAGGAATGAGGAGGAACCAGAGGAATCAGGAGGAACCAGGAGGAATCAGAGGAATCAGGAGGAACCAGAGGAATGAGGAGGAATCAGAGGAATCAGGGGGAACCAGAGGAACCAGGAGGAATCAGAGGAGTTATTAAGAACCTGCATTATCCGTGTGAATATGTCATCACTTTACAGATGAGTTCCAGGGTAAATGCTGGGTTTCCTGTAGATCCAACTATTCCTACATGTCTCTGGTTAATGGACTGATCTTTAAATCGATCTGTTTGATTTCATTCTTTTCTTACTGTATGTTTTGATCTAAATGGACTTTTGTAAATCTCCGTGGCTCCTTTAACCCTCGTGTGGCCTTGGCTGTCATGTTCCGGGCATTTGGATGCAAGGTGACACAAGGGGGCGCCTTCCAACCTTCTCAGTGTAAATGTGACTTTCTTCAGAGTGAGACTTTAGGTCAGACATGAGTGACAGTAACATGAGGCTAAATACAGTGAGCTCTTTGTTTCATTGCTCTTCAGGCACAGACTGAGAAGTGAAGAAGGAAGTCATGGAGCTTCTGCTTTAGACAGAACTTCAGACTCTGCTGCAGGTAAGAGTCACATCATATTCTGAAACTCAAACATGTAAAAACATAATATATGGAACATTATTATTACAATTACAAAAAGAAAAATATTTGAAAATCATTCATCTAATCAAAAAATAGCTTTTTTATTTACTCTCATTAAAAACAAAACAAACCCTAACATGTGTATCTGCTGTAAAGTCATGTTTGTCCCAGTTCCTCTGAGTCGTGGTGCAGCAGGACTGATGTGGACAGATGTTACAGAAGAAGCTCATTTCTTCAACAGTTTCTATAGTAACTATTTTCTCCAAAGTAAAAGTAGATCTACCACAGTCCTGTCCACATCTGTCACGGTCCACATCTGTCATGGTCCACCAGGACCCACCACGACTCAGAGGAACTGGGACAAACATGACTTTACAGCAGATACAGATGTTAGGGTTTGTTTGGGTTTTTTAGAATGAGTAATGAGTTTCTTTTTGTAATTGTAATAATAATTTTCCATATATTATGTTTTTCCTACATATTTGAGTTTCAGAATATGATGTGACTCTTACCTGCAGCAGAGTCTGAAGTTGTGTCTAAAGCAGAAGCTCCATGACTTCCTTCAATCAATCAATCAATCAAAACTTTATTTATAAAGCGCTTTTCATACAGAGTTGTAACACAAAGTGCTTTACAGATTAAAAGCAGTTCCCGCCCACCCAACCACCCACTCTTCCAAACAGACAACAACACTGCTCACCCCACCCCCCTCCCCATAGCCACATACACACACGCAGGCACACACACACAGCCACACGCACACACGCAGCCACACACACACACATACACGATGAGATAATGGACATAGTGCTGAGGCTGGGTACAGATGAACCAGGTAAGGAAATGCCATCAGAGGAGCCGTCTGCACCGGGAGCGGTACATCAGCCACAGCCACAGGGCACCACCACCGGACACCCAGCGGAGGTGCAGCAGAAGCACCACACCTCCATCCGGGCACCCAGAGGACAGTGCCCACACAGCCACAGCCGACCACCGCTCCCGGGGCAGAGGGCTCCCTCAGAGGAAACACTGGAAATTCTAAAAATGCAAAAATGCAATATACAAATATATACATAAAATAAATAAAAATAATAATAATAATAAATAAAATAAAATAAACATATATATAAAACTAACTAAAAACTAGTATAATAAGATAATTATAAACATAAATAATAATAAAAATAACTGAAAAAATAAGTAAGTAGAAATCAGCTAAAAGCTAAGCTAAAAAGGTGGGTCTTGAGCCTGCTCTTAAAGACATGAACGTTCTCTGCGGCCCTGAGCTCCTCCGGCAGGTCATTCCAGAGGCGAGGGCCGTAATACTGGAAAGACGCCTCGCCATAAGTCTTTTTGTTGACTTTAGGAATAACAAGGAGACCTCTGCCAGAGGAGCGAAGGGGCCGTGAAGGTTCATAAGGTAAAAGCAGTTCTGAGAGATAAGAAGGACCAAGACCATTAAGACATTTAAAAACCATTAAAAGAACTTTAAAATCGATCCTGAAACACACGGGGAGCCAATGCAGCGATTCTAAAACCGGTGTAATGTGGTCCCGCCTCCTGGTCTTCGTCAGGACACGAGCCGCTGAGTTTTGCAAAAGTTGCAAACCTGAGATACTCTTTTTGGGAAGACCAGAAAGCAGGGCATTACAGTAGTCGATACGACTGGTGATAAAAGCATGCATTAGCGTCTCCGTGTTGGCCCGAGAGAGAATGGGGCGGACTCTGGCTATGTTCTTTAGATGGTAAAAACCTATCTTTGTGATATTCTTAATGTGTGGAATAAAAGTCAGCTCAGAGTCAAAGATCACGCCCAGGTTTTTCACCTGTGAGGAAGGATTAAAAGACAATGACTGCAGTCTGGGTAAAAGTTTCTCTCTCTGGGCCTCAGGACCGATGACTAAAACTTCAGTTTTGTCCTGGTTAAGCTGGAGAAAGTTTTCTGCCATCCAGGATTTGATATCTAAAATGCAGTTAAAAAGTGCATCCATTGGCCTGGTGTCATCAGGAGACATGGAGATGTATAACTGTGTATCATCAGCATAACTGTGAAAGTTGACTCCATGTCTCCTGATGACATCACCAAGAGGGAGCATATACAGGTTAAAAAGCACTGGGCCTAAAATCGAACCCTGGGGCACACCACATGTGATTTTATGGACTTTAGAGGAGCAGGTATCCACACTTACCATGAATGTCCTGTCTGTGAGGTAGGATGTAAACCATTTGTGTACAGCACCAGAGAGGCCCATGTGTTTTAAACGAGTTAAAAGAATAGTGTGGTCGACTGTATCAAAAGCAGCGCTCAAATCCAGAAGAACCAGCACGGTCAACTTTTTAGAATCATAATTTAATCTAAAATCGTTTAAAATCTTTAAAAGGGCCGTCTCGGTGCTGTGGTTTACCCTAAAGCCAGACTGAAATTTTTCAAGGACATTTTGTGCGGTAATAAAATCATTAAGTTGATTAAAAACAAGTTTTTCTAAAATTTTGCTTAAAAATGGTAAGTTGGATACCGGCCTGAAATTGTTCAGGTCATTAAAATCCAAATTGCTCTTCTTCAGCAGGGGCCTCACCACCGCCCCTTTAAAGGCAGCAGGGAAGACCCCTGTCTGAAGAGAGCAATTCATCATGTTTAAAAGCTCGTCTCTAAAAGATCCATAAAATGTTTTAAAAAACGGCGTTGGGACCGGGTCTAAAAGACATGTGGTGGGCCTCACTGAGGAGAAAACTTTATCAAGCATCTCAGCATTAACCAGGACAAAACTGTCCAGTGTTTCCTCTGAAGGCAGACACCCAGATGCAATTAAAACCATGTTATTTTGGGAGGATAAAATATTACATCTGATAGTGTCCACCTTCCCCACGAAGTGGTCTGCAAACGCGTCGCAAAGGGAGTCAGACACTTTAAAATGGGTTTTGTTAAATTCCGGGTTGAATAAATGGTTGATGGTGGAAAATAAAATTTTGGGGTTATTTTTATGGATACTGATTAGGTTTGAAAAGTAGTTATTGCGTGCGTTTCTTATTGCGTTGTTGTATATTTTTTGATGCTCAGAGAATATTTGAAAATGTATAGTTATTTTGTCCTTCCTCCATCTCCTCTCCGCCACCCTGCAATTACGTTTAAGTTTTTTAAGTTCTTCATTTCTCCATGGAGGAATGTGTTTTATGTTAATGTTTTTTGTTTTAAGTGGAGCAACTGTGTCCAGGGCGAACTGTAATTTGCTGTTAAAATTTTCAACAATAAAATCAGGGGGAGCAGGTAAAACAAGAGGAGGACATTTCTCTAAAACATCAATAAAATTTGCAGCCACTTCAGGGGTAAGATAACGTTTCCTGACAGTTCTCACCGAGGTCTCCCGTTGAATAAAACCGGTGACATTAAAAAACACACAGTAGTGGTCAGAGACAGCCAAGTCGACGACAGAGGACACAGCCGTGGACAGGCCATACGTGATGACCAGGTCCAGACTGTGTCCTCTGTCGTGAGTTGGCTGCGTGACGTGTTGGGTAAAATCCATATAGTTAAGAACATTTAAAAACTCGGTTGCCACCGGATCTAAAAGATTATCTATGTGTAGATTAAAATCACCAGTTAAAATAATCATCTCGTATGAGTTATGAATAATAGATAAAAACTCTGCAAATTCAGTGTTAAAAGCTGTGCATTTCTTTGGTGGTCTATAAATAGTGACGGCTAAAATTGGAGGATTACTAAAAACGACAGCATGGTATTCAAAAGTGTTAAAATGCTCAAATAAAACAGGTTTGGTGGCAAGAGTATTAGAAGTTATTGATGCAGTGCCACCTCCCCTTTTACCATGTCTAACTGAAAATGCACTGCTAAAATTAGGTGGAGAGGCCTCCGTGAGAACAGTGTTCGCATCTGCACCCAGCCAGGTCTCAGTTAAAAACAAACAATCAAGCATCTTGTCTAAAATCAAATCATTCACAATAAAAGACTTGTTCAGCAGAGAGCGGACATTTAAAAGAGCCATGTTTAATGTGGTGGGGGACTGAATATTTACAGAGCTATTTTGTGGTTGTGATATGGAAATGGGTCTGAGGTTATTGACGTTAATGGAATGAAAGATAGTTTTACCTTTAGTCCGCTCTCTGCTGATTAAAACCGGGATGTTCATTATGGTGGGTGTGGAGGGAGACCTTCATGATGCTTCTATTGTGAGTTCAATGTTCTGTGAGAGGAGGCGGGATCCATAAGGGTTGGGGTGGAGTCTGTCTGGTCTGAAAAGTTCGGGCCTGTTAAAAAAGGTTAAAAAATTGTCCACATATGGGATGCTATTGTCTGTGCAATATTTCTTTAAAAACAGGTGGAGGAGCCTAATCCTGCTGAATTGTCCATCACCAAAACGGGGTGCAGAAAAGGGTCCAGAGACGATGCAGGTTTTATTGTTGTTTTTGATGGTGTTTATGAGTGAAATGAAGTCCTGGTTTAGTTTTTCTGACTGCTGAAGTTTGAGATCATTGGTACCGGCATGAATTACAACTGTGGAGACTGAAGGGTGATTGTGGAGGATATTTGGGGCGGAGTTCTTGATATCCACCACGAGAGCACCTGGGTGGCAGGAGGTGTAGCCAGTAATCACTCTCACGTGGCGGACCATGGACGTTCCCAGCACAAGGACAGATGGATCAGGCGTGAGGATGTTCTCTGGGTTTGCCGCGGCATGAGACCGGCTCCGGGTCTGACCCACATTCACAGCGGAGGAACGCCTAGACTCAGGTCGAGCCCTGCGGCTCGTCCTGCGCCCAGGCGGAGCAGCAGACTTACCCCCTCGCATACTACGAACGCTATGGCACGGCGCGTGCGAGGGGGCGGCGGAGGAAGCCCCTCGCCCACCCCGGACACTCGGTCCCGGCGTGCACGAGGAGGGAGCGGTGGAGCCCCCTGGCCCATCGCCAGTGCTTGGACTCGAGATGGGCAAGGAGGCGCCGCGGTCTCCGGGATTTGTCTGCGCTGCGCACTCGCATGCTGGTCGCGGGCAGCCCAGGTCCGGGAACCCACCGTCGTGCAGTGTGCCCAGTGGAGGTGGTGATCCGTGCCTGTAGCCAGGAGCTGCGGTGTAGTGTAGACTACCGCGACGTCTGACCGACGCTGGGGGTCCACCGCAGGCCGAAAATCCTGGAGGGGGGGGCCCAGACTGAGTGAGGCCCGGCTGCGCTGAGATGTGACGAGAGGGCAGAGGAGGATAATTCTCAGTGTCCAGGACGCTGAATCTATTTCCCAGCGCTAGGCCTTCGGTGTCATGGGGGCCAGACTTTGGACGACCTGTTCTGGATGGGATGTTTGTCCACTCGTCCGACATCCGTGGAGTCGAACTTCTCGGTCCTTTGGGCTTAGCTCCGGCCTGAAGCCAGCAGTTCTCGCTGCCAGAGACAGTACCGGGACCGGACGGGGGCTGCTGTGGACTAGCTGAGGCGTTGGACTGGTGGTCGGAGACGTTCCCGAAAGAATGCGCCGTGTCAGCGAGCTGCGCACTGGTGGGACTGGATTGGGTTTTGCCCACGATGATCACGGAGTCCCTCTCCTCGTGGATTTTAAACAGTATTGAAATCCGGTTCTCCAGGTCAGCAACTTTTTGGCTCAAACCGGCACAGTCACCACAACTGGGCGTGGAGGTGAGTAGAGCCATCGGCTCACCTCTGGTATCATATAAATCCACCATGCGGTTAAAAATATGTAAAAGTATAGGTCCAAGTAAAAGCGACGTTAAAAGCGGGTGCAAACTCCGAGGTTTAAAAGAAAGTGATGTAAAAACAAGTTAAAACTGCGTTTCTGCAGGAGCTTGGTTTGCTAGCAACGAGGACGCCAACCACGTTTCAACTGTGTTTACTACGTAGCAGTCAGTCCTTCTGCAGTCAGTCCTTCTTCACTTCTCAGTCTGTGCCTGAAGAGCAATGAGGCCTCAGCCTTTTTACTGGAAACAAAGAGCTCACTGTATTTAGCCTCATGTTTCTGTCACTCATGTCTGACCTAAAGTCTCACTCTGAAGAAAGTCACATTTACACTGAGAAGGCTGGAAGGCGCCCCCTTGTGTCACCTGCATCCAAATGCTCGGAACATGACCCGCGAAGGCAACACGAGGGTTTTAATATATAATAAAAACATAATAAAGCAGAGTTAAAGCAGTCACACAGACCGAGGTGATGGTCTCCGCTGACGCCACCATGTCTGCCAGCCCCGCGCTCATGATGTGCTCCTCCAGGTCCTTCAGCATCGGCTCGATCCCACTGGGAACCTTGTCCATGAGCGAGAACATCAGCTGCAGCTCTGAGAGAGAAACATCTGCATGAGCCAGAACATCAGCTGCAGCTCTGAGAGAGAAACATCTGCATGAGCCAGAACATCAGCTTCGTGGCGCAAGGCTAGTGCTAGGCTAGTGCATGTCTATGGTATCAGCTAGCCTGCATTAAACACAGTGTGACCCGCTCCACAGAGCACCTGAGTCACTGATAACACCAGACTAACCATATACATGTCTGAGTCCATAGAATCATTTAAAATAACTTATATCTGAGCAGCTTCAGCTTCGTGGTTGTATAAGCTACGCGGCGGCGGAGTGATCTGCGAGAAAATAGTCCCTCAAAATGTGATGCAGGTCAGTTATATTCCAAACATGACTCTATGGACACATGTATATGGTTAGTCTGGTGTTATCAGTGACTCAGGTGCTCTGTGGAGCGGGTCACACTGTTTTTAATGCAGGCTAGCTGATACCATAGACATGCACTAGCCTTGCACTAGCCTAGCACCACAGAACTCTTCAAATACAAGAACTGCATGAATTACAAACAAAAATCTATTATAGAAAACGCTCTCTCAATGGCCGCCGCCTGGGCGCCGCCATGTTTATTTCCCATACCGACTTTGAAGCTAAGCAGGGAAGTGCCTGGTTAGAACTGGGATGGGAGACCGTTTGGGAACACCAGGAAGCCGCGGTGCTGCGGTGCTGCGGTGCTGCTGTCCGAGGACAACCCGCTGTCACAAAAACGCGAGTGCACGAGATCTGACTGCCGTGCGTGTGTGCGCGTGTGTGTGTGTGCGTATGTGTGTGTATGTGTGTGCGTGCGTGTGTGTGTATGTGTGTGCGTGCGTGCCCAAAACCTGCTCAAACACGAGCCTCTAATCAAACGCGCTGCTCCGACTGATTTCTCCTCCGTGTGAGTAAAAGCGAAAATGAAACTACCCCTTAACGAGCGCATGGCCTGCACTGCGTAGTTTTTTTCTTCTTTTTTCCCGTTGCTGCTGCACCATTTGTTTTCTATTTTGCTTTCACGTATTGAGCCCAGAGGTACATTTTATTCTAAAGCAGCTTTGAACGCATTGCCAATTTTATTGTAAGGTTATAAATACTGTCTAACAACGATCATGAGGCTATTTCAGTTCAAAACCTACTTATTATTTTTTTTATTGTTCACTACCGTGATGCACCAAACCACGGGTCCTGCACCGTGAACCAAACCGTTAGAGCTGAACCCCTAATATGTATCAATAATTATTCCACTGTCTCTTGAATCCTGTTCCCCGACTTTAGCGAAAATATTGTCGTAGTTTATAAGAAAGGAGCACAGGTGCATCAAACACTCCAATTGCTGTTTGTTTGAAATTGTTTTTTGCATTCATTCTTTTGCTCATTTGTAGTGGCCATAGTTTTTGGAATGGGTTGGGAACCACTGGTCTACAGCTGAACTGTGTGACGGGTTGGACATTTCTTTGTAATCACTCATAATCTCAGAATATCAAATGTGGAGCCTAGCGAGGCCCGGCCGAAGGCCGGGTCTCACCTAGTATCTCCATAAATCAGCAACACTCTGGATAACTGGGAAATGAGGCCCTGTGTCAAACATCCTGAAACATCCCTTTAACATAAACATAAAGTGACCGGATCATCACAAATATGTTCAGTCGTTTCTTAAACTAAAATAAACTCTTGGCCTCAGCAGTGGTTATTTTATTTATTATGTTACTTTAGGTATTTGTATGTGCCACACCAGGATCACCAGGATCATCCCGACTTAAAGCTTTAAAGCTTTTATAGTTTATTTTTATCTAAATTATATGTTTTAAGTTTCATGTTGCACGACTGAACCGAGAAAACTCCTACTTTGTGAAGCTCAAACAATGGTAATAAAACTACAGGGCTTAAAGTGAAAAAAAATCCTGAGCCTGAACTTTCTGTGGCTCAACCAGGAGTTTTATCAATACTCCTTATCGATCCGGGACTTTAATGGTTCTCTTATCAGTACTTTAAAAGAAAAAAGAAAAACGTTAGAGGCTACTGTATATAGGCAATGTAGCCTAGGCCAATATTTTTTATTAAACTTTTTTATTACACATTTACTCTGCACTTGGACCTAATGTATTTCCAATTTGTGCAAACACTTAATATATGGGAGGTAAAATACAAGTATAGACCAAAATGTAAAGTGTAATATTTTTCAAAATAATCTAGTAAGTAAAGGATTAAGTGTCATACATGTTTGTTAATCAGGCTGTTGGTTAGATTTGGCTATAGCTCGTGGGACTGAGCCTAAAGGTTTTCCTTTAGGTTGCTCTAAAATAATGACCTGGAGCCACTTTCAGCTTGTGTCCAGTGGGACAACACCGGCTCCCACTGAACGTGTGCGCGTTCACGCCACTGTGTGCGTCGTTTGCGGAACAAATAGACTCGAATCGGGTATTTGTGATCTTGTGGTCGTTCTCGTGCACACCTGTCTCACCGCACACACCTGTCTCACTGCGCGCACGGCTGCAGAAGGAGGCGGAGCGGGGCAGGTGCGACACCGCGCTCTCATGCGGGGCTTTAGTGCTTATTTTAGCGCGGGTGATGCGACCCCGTTAGCCCGACTGTTCTCACAGAAACAGTAAATAATCTCACTGTGGATCAGTCGTAGAACCTGCTGCTCTTCGCCTCTTTATCCGATTCTCACTCGTCTGGTCATAGCGTCCATTTGGCAAAACTTAATCCATAACAAAAGTAGCTCCAGCATCCGCGTGGCAGTTGTTTTGGTTTCAGAGGAATCACGTAACAACGAGGCTGCGTGTGAGATGCATTCATGGACCGTAAGAAGTGCGGGAAACGCGAGTTTTTCATAAATGCGCGAAAAAACCGGACAAATAGTTTGCAGTCTGATACACTTTGCTTGCGCCAGAGGCCTCAGGCCGGAATACTTTAAGCCCTGAAACTAGTAATAAAACTCGTCTGATTTTCACAATTTTGGTCTCGTTTTTTCGTGTGCGTGTCCCCCGTGTCCCCCCTCGTGTCCCCCCGTGTTCCCCAGAGGAGTAACTCACTGTCGGTCTCGTTGTGCTTGATCATCCCGGGACACTCGGCCAGGATGGTTTCTTTGAAGGACGTCACCAGAGCGTTCACGCAGCACTCCATCAGCTGCAGCACAGACACAGCACAGTCAGCTCTGAGGACCTGCCCCCTGACCCTGCCATGTGACCCCTGACCCTGCCGTGTGACCCCTGACCCTGCCGTGTGACCCCTGACCCTGCCGTGTGACCCCTGACCCTGCCGTGTGACCCCTGTCCCTGCCGTGTGACCCCTGACCCCGCCGTGTCTCGCCCTAACACGTCCTTCAGGAACCTTCATGAGTAAATGCTATGGCTATAATCTGCTTTGGAACTTGGACATTTGTGTGAACGTCGTGGAGAGTGAAATGACCTCTTAACTCCCACCTGAACGGATCCCATTTTCTCCAGTTTGGCTTTACCCCAATCAAAAAGCTTCTTGGGGAAAAAGCACCAAAACAGCCACAAAAAATGAGAAGAAAACAAGGATGTAAACGCAACAGAAATGTGACAAAAACTCAACCAAAAAGTGCCGAAAATTCAACAAAAATGTGACAAAAATGTGACAACAATGTGACAAAAATGTGACAAAAATGTGACAAAAATTCAACAAAAATGTGACAAAAATTCAACAAAAATTCAACAAAAATGAGACAAAAATTCAACAAAAATTCAACAAAAATGTGACAAAAATGTGACAAAAATGTGACAAAAATGTGACAAAAATGTGACAAAAATGTGACAAAAATGTGACAAAAATTCAACAAAAATTCAACAAAAATTCAACAAAAATTCAACAAAAATTCAACAAAAATTCAACAAAAATTCAACAAAAATTCAACAAAAATGTGACAAAAATTCAACAAAAATGTGACAAAAATTCAACAGAAATGTGACAAAAATTCAACCAAAAAGTGACAAAATTCAACAAAAAGTGACAAAAATTCATCAAAAATGTGACAAAAATTCAACCAAAAAGTGACAAAAATTCATCAAAAATGTGACAAAAATTCATCAAAAATTCAACAAAAATGTGACAAAAATTCATCAAAAATGTGACAAACATTCATCAAAAATTCAACAAAAATGTGACAAAAATTTAACAAAAAAATGACAAAAACTCTGCGAGGACAAAGATCAGTTTTGTGGGTCTTAGCTTTCAAATGAGGTGTTCCACAGGCCTGTAGCCAGAGAGGACAGAAGGCATTGGCTGCTTCCGAAACGGGCAGATTGCTAAGAGCTCTTACGCCAAACCGGATGTGCGTCAGCGTCCGCCATGGCAAGTTGCTTCCGAATTGGTAAGTCAGTTAGGAAGTAGTTAGGAAAAGGAGCCTTGATGCTAACTATCATGGCCACTTTAGCATAGGGACCTCTGATGCTAACTAACCAGTGATTAGGAGCTATGTGCCATCCCACAAGCCACTGCGCCAAATCCCCCCACCCCCCCTCGCCCCCACCCTCGAGTGATTCATGCGCAACCACTGATGATTGACAGGAGCACATTTCATAATAAAAATAATAATAATAAAAAATTAAGATTCTGCACAAGCCAAACTTTATAAAAGTGATAAATCCATGTTGTCGTCCCCACAGCTCAGTCACATGTCAGTGTTAAAGAGGAAACTCAGTAAACGGATTAAATGCTTTTGTTTTCATTTAGTAGAAACTTAAGCCACTTGGATCATTTGCTTAATGTCGCTTTATGAAACAGCTGTTGAAATAAAATAACACTAAAGGGAAATGTTTGGATCATCTGGATTTGTTTTTCTCCTTAAATGTCTTTGTTTGGACACTATGTTGTTGTTGGACACTATACAGTAGGGGGCGACATGCACTTTTGTTTGGCCTGCACTCCACCAATAACTTTAAAGAAGAAGAAAAGCAGCTGTTGGTGATGTCACTTCCCTTTCCCCTGTTTAAGGACAGACGGATTGTGCAAATTCTGCTGAAGCTCTAGTTCACTAACTACATAGAGATCTAACAGTCGACCCCATGAAAGGTTAAGGAGTTAGTTGCTAGTGTTAGTGCTTAGAGGCTACAATTTGATGGTTTCGGATTGAGCCATTGGGTTTAGGCGGGTGGTAAGATTTACTCACGGCTTGTACGGAGTTACAGTCGCGCCGCGTCTCCAGGTATCGCAGAGCTCTCTTCTCTTCTTCTCTCAGCTTCGAGTCGGCCTGGACACAAGAACACGCACACGTATGTGAACACAAACCATAACACACGCATGTGAACACACGTTATAACACACGCTATAACACACGCTTTAAACCGTGTGGGACTGTAGTAGAATCTTCTATAGTTTTGTCATTAGTTTATGTTAAATACATCCGCCATTATGTGGGGTGCCGCAGGGATCCATTTTGGGATCCCTTTTATTCATATTGTATGACGTGTTTGTCTCTCAGTTTCTCACTTCGACACATGGACACGAGAAGTTAATTACATTACAAAGTATTTTTAACAGTTTAAAGTAAATCAACTTTCTAAATAAACCAAAACATAACTTTCCGCACAGAAGGAGATTATAAAGGGCCTCAAAGTTAGCGTGAGGGAATGATCATATTCAACATGTTTGTAGAAGAATAATGTGATCTGTTGGTGTAGTGCAGTTTATTTTAGTCATATTTTGTGACTGCATTAACCTCTTAACTCCCGCCTGAACTGAGAGCATTTTCTCCAGTTCAGCTTTACCCAAATCCAGTGTAACGCCTCATTTGAAAGCTAAGATCTACAAAACTCATCTAAATGGATAATTTTCCTCACGTCATCACATTTTATTTTACATCATTTTTTTTGGTATTCAACTCATTTTTTTTCTTCATTTTTTTAAATTTTTTGTCCCATTTTTGACATTTTTATCATTTTTTGTCACTTTTTTGTCACCTTTTCATCATTTTTTTTCATTTATTGTAATTTTTTGGTCAAATTTTTGTCATTTTTATCATTTTTTGTCACTTTTTTTGTCACTTTTTTTGTCACTTTTTCATCATTTTTTTCATTTTTTTTTTTTTGTCACTTTTTTCTCTTTTTTTTGGTCACATTTTCATCATTGTTTTCGTCTCAGTTCCGTCACTATTTTCTCACCTTTTTTCCAGAAGCTTTTGGATTGGGGTAAAGCCAAACTGGAGAAAATGTGCTCGGTTCAGGTGGGAGTTAAGGGGTTAAAAGCTGTTCATGAGACTAAAACTGTGATTAAAATGTCCAGATATTTTTGTCGAGCAAAATAAGACAAAACAAAAATGAAAAGAAGAAACTAAAATCATTCTGAAAGAGCCTCAGATTCTCTGGTCTGAGCTTCGTCCATGTGGAACGAGCTCCATAAAGAACCGTGACTAAATATGATCATAATAAATACTTCAACGCAAAGTCGACTAAAAAACTAGATCTCGACTAATTACATTACATTTACGTCAAAAGACTCAAACTAAATGAATATGTTAACACTGGTTTATCGAGTCGAGCTCAGGCTTTAGTTGATGCTTCATGTATGAAAACATATCTTTGTTTAATCTCTCCACACATGTACAGTTCATGGTTTGGTGCAATGTGACTTATCAAAATAAAATGTTATTAATACAAAACAAGTTCTAGGTTCTCTTCATCTGCTCCTCTTCTCATAAAATATAACATTATGACAGTATCTAATAGGGATGTACCGATCCGATATTCAGTGTCGGTATCGGTAGCCGATCAGGCTTTTTTAGAGTATCGGATTGGATCATGACTGGACGGGTCCGATACAAGACGGCCGTGAATCTGCGGCGGCTCCAGTCTGCAGGTTTACCGCACCACCGCGCTTCCAGAGTTTATCACAGCACAGCGGTAAACCTGCAGATGGAGCCGCTGCAGATCCAGGACCGCAGATTCACGGCCTTCATGCTATCGCTAAGCTAGGACACTGAATTTATTTATTTGATTTGATTTATTCTTATTTTTATGTCTTTCACATAAGTGCTCAGCTCTCGTGGGCTTACAAGACACATTTCAAAACAGAATTAAAACACCTGCTTCTGAAAAACTTCATCATATTTTTTTCCATCTTTTTTTGGGAGGGTATTCAACTCATTTTGTAACTTTTTTGTAATGTTTTTTAATCAATTTTTTTGTCATTTTTTTTGTCATTTTTTGGTCACATTTTTTGTCAAAGTTTTCTCACTTTTTTGTCACATCTTCATCATTGTTTTCGTCTCAGTTTTGTTGCTTTTTTTCACAGCTTTTTTCCAGAAGCTTTTGGATTGGGGTAAAGCCAAACTGGAGAAAATGTGCTCGGTTCAGGTGGGAGTTAAGGGGTTAAAATTCAAAGCTAAAGCCAAAACGTCTTCCATGTTTATGAAAAAAATACAACTGTTAAAACTAGTGGTAAAACTGGTAATATCCATAGGCAATAATATATCATGATTTACAGTATATTATATAAAAATCTAATAATACAAAAAGACTATCGGATCGGTATCGGCCAGATGAAGTGTCAAAAATATCGGATCGGATCGGGAGCTCAAAAAAGCGGATCGGTGCATCCCTAGTATCTAATGTTAATCTGTGACATATGTTTATGTATAAGTATGTGAATATGCAAAATGTTCTGCCTAAAGTTTTAAAGAGGGGGTGTTCTGCTTTAAAGAGGGGTGTTCTGCTTTAAAGAGGGGTGTTCTGCTTTAAAGAGGGGGTGTTCTGCTTTAAAGAGGGGGTGTTCTGCTTTAAAGAGGGTGTGTTCTGCCTTAAAGAGGGGGTGTTCTGCTTTAAAGAGGGGGTGTTCTGCTTTAAAGAGGGGGTGTTCTGCCTTAAAGAGGGGGTGTTCTGCTTTAAAGAGGGGGTGTTCTGCTTTAAAGAGGGGGTGTTCTGCCTTAAAGAGGGGGTGTTCTGCTTTAAAGAGGGTGTGTTCTGCCTTAAAGAGGGGGTGTTCTGCTTTAAAGAGGGGGTGTTCTGCTTTAAAGAGGGGGTGTTCTGCTTTAAAGAGGGGGTGTTCTGCTTTAAAGAGGGGGTGTTCTGCTTTAAAGAGGGGGTGTTCTGCTTTAAAGAGGGGGTGTTCTGCTTTAAAGAGGGCGTGTTCTGCTTTAAAGAGGGCGTGTTCTGCTTTAAAGAGGGCGTGTTCTGCTTTAAAGAGGGGGTGTTCTGCTTTAAAGAGGGCGTGTTCTGCTTTAAAGAGGGCGTGTTCTGCTTTAAAGAGGGGGTGTTCTGCTTTAAAGAGGGGGTGTTCTGCTTTTGTCAGTCCCATAGCACCAGTCTATATCACACTACAATGATGACAAACCTCCTGTCGGTCTGTAAATGCAGTAAATTAGAATAACTGCCTTGTATAAAATGTCTCTCTCAAAATGGCTGTAGTGAATGTCTTGAAATAGGCCTCTGTCTCTTTAAGAACCTCTGAGCCTTTAGACACGCCCCCTCCACACGCTGTCTGTGGCATCAGTGGGGAGGGGGTTCTGCTGAGGAGCAGTGGTTGGTTACTCGGCTCGGAGGCGTCTCCAGGAGGTGGGGGCGTTCCTAGGAGGACTCAGGCAAACCTATCCCTAAAATGGCCGCCATCAGAGTTTTTACAGATGACTCAGAAATACGTGAATGTGCCAAGGCAACACTTCAGCCATGTTTTTAATGAGGGAGTGACAGAATAACATGATGAAAAGCTTGGAAAAGGCCATTTTGCAGAATACCCCCCCTTTAACAAGTTGTAATGTTTTGTTCAGATGTTCTGGCGTCCCTCACCAGGAGCTACGGCCAATCAGAGACTCAATACAGAGGAACCCTTCACCCCCCCCCTCTAAAGCCTGACCGGCCACTACTCAAACCCCGAGAATCAGAGCTGGATCCGTCTGCATCTTCATGAGACTCACGTATTTCATGTAGTTCTGCACGCCGTTCTGCTGCAGGTAGGCGGGCGCCTGTGTGCGGTAGAACCTCTCGGTGGAGTCCATGTAGGCCTTCTCGAAGTTGTCTCTGTAGATCTGCAGCTTGTCGTCGGGGTTGGAGCACAGGTTCACTGCGGGACACAGGGTTCAGACGCTCAGAGAGGAACGTCATGTTGTTTTCAATAGTTTAAGTGTAGTGGTTTTGTAAAGCCCAATATCACAACAGAAGTCCCTCACAGCTGCTCCAAACATCAAGGCAATAAAACAGAGCAATACATATGATAATTAAAAGTTCAGGTGAATCCAGGCAAATATAATGTCCAATAGGAGGTGGCGACGAGCGGCGTGGGCGTCCCCCGTCCTTAGACTCTCCAGCACGGCGAGGAAAAACTCAAAAACCCGGCAGGAGAAAAGAGAAACCTTGGGGAGAACCACAGGAGGAGAGATCCACTCCCATGGACGGACAGGCTATAGAGACCCAGGGCCGAAGGATCCCTCAGCAGACGGGCCGAGATCACAGACTGTCCAGTACCAGTCCTTTAACAACACTCGGTGTACGATACCGATACCGATACCGATACCGATACCTGGACGATGCTTTATCAACAAATCAGGTTCATCTCCAGTGTCAAGAAATGTGGGTAAAATGTTGGGAGAAATTGTGGTAAAAACAGGTTAAATTGTTAAGGATGGGCCGACACCACACGCTTGTGCTCATTCATGAGGTCCCGATACCACCTGCTGTGTGTCGGGCGCTCCTGTAGGAGAGAAAATAACAATACAATACAATACAATAAGACTTTATTACAGACGACACTCCCTAAACCAGAGTCTGAGCTGGATTTAACCAGAGCTAAACGTGTGCATGCTCCGTCCACACCAAACTCGTTTTGGCGCCTCCAAAGCGTCAGGTTTACATTTAAAATACATGGAGGACGCGCCTCCGGGGGGCGTCAGGAGGTCCCGCAGCGCCTCACGCGCCTCCTCTGCGGCGCGTTTTGAGGTTTTTCGCGCTTGGTGAGCGTTTGACGCCTCCAGGGCGTCGAGCGCGGCCGACGCTCGAGTTGGGAAATGTTGAACTTTTTGGCGAAATTCGCGAGCGTCGACCAATCAGGAGCTTTCTCCCCACAGTGACGTTGTAGCTGAGCCACCGGGGCAGATTCTACGCCGGCCCCACAGATGTAAACAAGTCACAAGTCACGGACGTAGCTTCACTGTGAACCGGAGCTACAGCCGCTCTGGGACTTTTTTTTTTTAGAAAGACACATCAGTGCTTCTTTATCTAAACACCAGGATTAAAAGCGGCGGAAGTACCGTTGAAAGCGACTCTCGTCCGAGCGCAGCTCCTGGAGCAAATGGTGAAACTCGCCAAACTGAGAACGCCTTCGGACGATCTCATGAATCCAGACACGGCGCCGACGAGCCCGTAGACGACGTTGTCTGGCTTTATGAAGCAATAACAGCCAAGCCACTCTCTCTATGTCATCCATGTTGATAACTGATAACTGACAACGGCAACAGACATGCTCCTCCCAACGCGCTCCACGACCACGCTCTTGACGCGCGTCGAGAGCGTCTTGACGCTTGGTAACGAGCGTCTGACTTGAATGAGCACAGGCGTCCAACAACGGGCGTGACGCGCGTTTGTGACGCCCAAATCGAGTTTGGTGTGGACGGAGCATAATGATGCTAATGATGCTAATATGGCTAACTAGCCGCTAACAGTTCTGGTGATTCTTACTCCGTTTTATGCCCAGGGCCTTATTCATCTGAAAAACTAACCCAGCGACTAAAAAATCCCAAATAAAGAGATCCAGCATGTTTATATTGAGCCAAAATGCTGAAGCTTCTGGATAAGTTTCTTTAAACACAGGAGAAAATCCAGACGGAGCTGAAGTAAAGGAGAAAAGAGACATTTATCTGCAGTAATAAGTAGCATCTCAGTACTGTTAAATACAAATACATACATGAATAAAGAGCTTTAGGGCCTGAGCTGCTCTGTCTGTGATGGACAGAGACAGAAACATTAAACTGTTTGATTCTGATGGAACTTCTCCTAAAAGTTTACTTAAGGGTGAGGGAGTAAATGAAGTCATTCCAAAGCGCTCTGCAGGAAAGGTCGGCCTGTAAAGTGCTCTGCAGGAAAGGTCGGCCTGTATAGCGCCCCCTTCAGGCGTCTCACCGTAGGATTCTCTGACGCCGATGACGAGCTGCGAGTCGAAGGCCTCTCCGAGCCGCTCCGCGTGGACCAGCTTCATGGCGCTGTCCTGCAGACGGTTCTTTATGTTGGAGAAGATCGACTCGTTCCACGTGTCCAACATCAGCTGGAACCAGAGGACACACGGGTCAGGAGAACCCTCAGAGGACAGGAGAACCCCACACACAGGTCAGGAGAACCCTCAGAGGTCAGGAGAACCCCCCACACGGGTCAGGAGAACCCCCCAGAGGTCAGGAGAACCCCCCAGAGGACAGGAGAACCCCCCAGAGGACACACGGGTCAGGAGAACCCCCCAGAGGACAGGAGAACCCCCCACACGGGTCAGGAGAACCCCCCAGAGGACAGGAGAACCCCCCAGAGGTCAGGAGAACCCCCCAGAGGTCAGGAGAACCCCCCAGAGGTCAGGAGAACCCCCCAGAGGTCAGGAGAACCCCCCAGAGGTCAGGAGAACCCCCCAGAGGACACACGGGTCAGGAGAACCCCCCACACAGGTCAGGAGAACCCCCCTCTGTGATGATGTGAGACGCCTGGGGCCACCATGATGATGTCTGAGGGCCGCATTTGTCCCCCGGGCCGCACTTTAGGCACCTTTTCTTTCATTATATGAAGCTCTTCCTCACATGTTTTTAGCCCCTTTTACTTTTGATTTAGTTTTTAGGAGGAGATTATATGTTTCCTGCAGATTTTAGTCCCAGTTTTGGCCTCATTAACCGGTTTGCTGAGTGTCTCTCCCTCAGACCCTGTGCTGAGCGTCTCTCTCAGACCCTGTGCTGAGCGTCTCTCCCCCTCAGACCCTGTGCTGAGCGTCTCCCCCTCAGACCCTGTGCTGAGCGTCTCTCCCCCTCAGACCCTGTGCTGAGCGTCTCTCCCTCAGACCCTGTGCAGAGCGTCTCCCCCTCAGACCCTGTGCAGAGCGTCTCTCCCTCAGACCCTGTGCTGAGCGTCTCTCCCCCTCAGACCCTGTGCAGAGCGTCTCTCTCTCAGACCCTGTGCAGAGCGTCTCCCTCTCAGACCCTGTGCTGAGCGTCTCTCCCCCTCAGACCCTGTGCAGAGCGTCTCTCTCTCAGACCCTGTGCAGAGCGTCTCTCTCAGACTCAGACCCTGTGCAGAGCGTCTCTCTCTCAGACCCTGTGCAGAGCGTCTCTCTCAGACTCAGACCCTGTGCTGAGCGTCTCCCCCTCAGACCCTGTGCTGAGCGTCTCTCTCCCTCAGACCCTGTGCTGAGCGTCTCTCCCCCTCAGACCCTGTGCTGAGCGTCTCTCTCCCTCTCAGACCCTGTGCTGAGCGTCTCTCCCCCTCAGACCCTGTGCAGAGCGTCTCTCCCTCAGACCCTGTGCTGAGCGTCTCTCTCCCTCAGACCCTGTGCAGAGCGTCTCTCCCTCAGACCCTGTGCTGAGCGTCTCTCTCCCTCAGACCCTGTGCTGAGCGTCTCTCCCCCTCAGACCCTGTGCTGAGCGTCTCTCCCTCTCAGACCCTGTGCTGAGCGTCTCTCTCTCTCAGACCCTGTGCAGAGCGTCTCTCTCAGACTCAGACCCTGTGCTGAGCGTCTCTCCCTCAGACCCTGTGCTGAGCGTCTCTCTCCCTCTCAGACCCTGTGCTGAGCGTCTCTCCCTCAGACCCTGTGCTGAGCGTCTCTCTCCCCCTCAGACCCTGTGCAGAGCGTCTCTCCCTCAGACCCTGTGCTGAGCGTCTCCCCCTCAGACCCTGTGCAGAGCGTCTCTCTCCCTCAGACCCTGTGCAGAGCGTCTCTCCCTCAGACCCTGTGCTGAGCGTCTCCCCCTCAGACCCTGTGCTGAGCGTCTCTCCCCCTCAGACCCTGTGCTGAGCGTCTCTCCCCCTCAGACCCTGTGCTGAGCGTCTCTCTCCCCCTCAGACCCTGTGCAGAGCGTCTCTCCCTCAGACCCTGTGCTGAGCGTCTCTCTCCCTCAGACCCTGTGCTGAGCGTCTCTCCCTCAGACCCTGTGCAGAGCGTCTCTCCCCCTCAGACCCTGTGCAGAGCGTCTCTCCCCCTCAGACCCTGTGCTGAGCGTCTCTCCCTCAGACCCTGTGCAGAGCGTCTCTCCCCCTCAGACCCTGTGCAGAGCGTCTCTCCCTCAGACCCTGTGCTGAGCGTCTCTCTCCCTCAGACCCTGTGCTGAGCGTCTCTCCCTCAGACCCTGTGCTGAGCGTCTCTCCCCCTCAGACCCTGTGCTGAGCGTCTCTCCCTCAGACCCTGTGCTGAGCGTCTCTCCCTCAGACCCTGTGCAGAGCGTCTCTCCCTCAGACCCTGTGCAGAGCGTCTCTCCCCCTCAGACCCTGTGCAGAGCGTCTCTCCCCCTCAGACCCTGTGCAGAGCGTCTCTCCCCCTCAGACCCTGTGCTGAGCGTCTCTCCCTCAGACCCTGTGCTGAGCGTCTCTCTCTCAGACTCAGACCCTGTGCTGAGCGTCTCTCTCCCTCAGACCCTGTGCTGAGCGTCTCTCCCTCAGACCCTGTGCTGAGCGTCTCTCCCCCTCAGACCCTGTGCAGAGCGTCTCTCCCTCAGACCCTGTGCTGAGCGTCTCTCCCCCTCAGACCCTGTGCAGAGCGTCTCTCACCCCCTCAGACCCTGTGCTGAGCGTCTCTCACCCCCTCAGACCCTGTGCTGAGCGTCTCTCCCTCAGACCCTGTGCTGAGCGTCTCTCACCCCCTCAGACCCTGTGCTGAGCGTCTCTCACCCCCTCAGACCCTGTGCTGAGCGTCTCTCCCTCAGACCCTGTGCTGAGCGTCTCTCCCCCTCAGACCCTGTGCTGAGCGTCTCTCTCCCCCTCAGACCCTGTGCTGAGCGTCTCTCTCTCAGACTCAGACCCTGTGCTGAGCGTCTCTCTCCCTCAGACCCTGTGCTGAGCGTCTCTCCCTCAGACCCTGTGCTGAGCGTCTCTCCCCCTCAGACCCTGTGCTGAGCGTCTCTCTCTCTCAGACCCTGTGCTGAGCGTCTCCCCCTCAGACCCTGTGCAGAGCGTCTCTCCCTCAGACCCTGTGCTGAGCGTCTCCCCCTCAGACCCTGTGCAGAGCGTCTCTCCCTCAGACCCTGTGCTGAGCGTCTCTCCCCCTCAGACCCTGTGCTGAGCGTCTCTCTCTCTCAGACCCTGTGCTGAGCGTCTCCCCCTCAGACCCTGTGCAGAGCGTCTCTCTCTCTCAGACCCTGTGCTGAGCGTCTCCCCCTCAGACCCTGTGCAGAGCGTCTCTCTCCCTCAGACCCTGTGCTGAGCGTCTCTCCCCCTCAGACCCTGTGCAGAGCGTCTCTCCCCCTCAGACCCTGTGCTGAGCGTCTCCCCCTCAGACCCTGTGCAGAGCGTCTCCCCCTCAGACCCTGTGCTGAGCGTCTCCCCCTCAGACCCTGTGCTGAGCGTCTCCCCCTCAGACCCTGTGCAGAGCGTCTCCCCCTCAGACCCTGTGCAGAGCGTCTCTCCCCCTCAGACCCTGTGCTGAGCGTCTCCCCCTCAGACCCTGTGCTGAGCGTCTCTCTCCCTCAGACCCTGTGCTGAGCGTCTCTCCCTCAGACCCTGTGCTGAGCGTCTCCCCCTCAGACCCTGTGCAGAGCGTCTCCCCCTCAGACCCTGTGCTGAGCGTCTCCCCCTCAGACCCTGTGCTGAGCGTCTCCCCCTCAGACCCTGTGCAGAGCGTCTCCCCCTCAGACCCTGTGCTGAGCGTCTCCCCCTCAGACCCTGTGCTGAGCGTCTCTCTCCCTCAGACCCTGTGCAGAGCGTCTCTCCCCCTCAGACCCTGTGCTGAGCGTCTCTCCCCCTCAGACCCTGTGCAGAGCGTCTCTCTCTCTCAGACCCTGTGCTGAGCGTCTCTCCCTCAGACCCTGTGCTGAGCGTCTCCCCCTCAGACCCTGTGCTGAGCGTCTCTCCCCCTCAGACCCTGTGCTGAGCGTCTCTCCCCCTCAGACCCTGTGCAGAGCGTCTCTCTCTCTCAGACCCTGTGCAGAGCGTCTCCCCCTCAGACCCTGTGCTGAGCGTCTCTCTCCCTCAGACCCTGTGCTGAGCGTCTCCCCCTCAGACCCTGTGCTGAGCGTCTCTCCCCCTCAGACCCTGTGCAGAGCGTCTCTCCCTCAGACCCTGTGCTGAGCGTCTCTCCCCCTCAGACCCTGTGCAGAGCGTCTCCCCCTCAGACCCTGTGCTGAGCGTCTCTCTCCCTCAGACCCTGTGCTGAGCGTCTCTCCCCCTCAGACCCTGTGCAGAGCGTCTCTCCCTCAGACCCTGTGCTGAGCGTCTCTCAGACTCAGACTCAGACCCTGTGCTGAGCGTCTCTCTCTCCCTCAGACCCTGTGCAGAGCGTCTCTCTCCCTCAGACCCTGTGCTGAGCGTCTCTCAGACTCAGACTCAGACCCTGTGCTGAGCGTCTCTCTCCCTCAGACCCTGTGCTGAGCGTCTCTCCCTCAGACCCTGTGCTGAGCGTCTCTCCCTCAGACCCTGTGCAGAGCGTCTCTCTCCCTCAGACCCTGTGCTGAGCGTCTCTCCCTCAGACCCTGTGCAGAGCGTCTCTCTCCCTCAGACCCTGTGCTGAGCGTCTCTCCCTCAGACCCTGTGCAGAGCGTCTCTCACCTTGCGGACGATGCTGTCCTCCATGCTGGACTTCTTGTTGCTGCCCTGCTTGTCTCTCTCAGACTCAGACCCTGTGCAGAGCGTCTCCCCCTCAGACCCTGTGCTGAGCGTCTCCCCCTCAGACCCTGTGCAGAGCGTCTCCCCCTCAGACCCTGTGCTGAGCGTCTCCCCCTCAGACCCTGTGCAGAGCGTCTCCCCCTCAGACCCTGTGCAGAGCGTCTCCCCCTCAGACCCTGTGCAGAGCGTCTCTCTCTCTCAGACCCTGTGCTGAGCGTCTCTCTCCCTCAGACCCTGTGCAGAGCGTCTCCCCCTCAGACCCTGTGCTGAGCGTCTCTCCCTCAGACCCTGTGCTGAGCGTCTCTCCCCCTCAGACCCTGTGCTGAGCGTCTCTCCCTCAGACCCTGTGCTGAGCGTCTCTCCCCCTCAGACCCTGTGCTGAGCGTCTCTCCCTCAGACCCTGTGCTGAGCGTCTCTCCCCCTCAGACCCTGTGCTGAGCGTCTCTCCCCCTCAGACCCTGTGCTGAGCGTCTCTCTCTCAGACCCTGTGCTGAGCGTCTCCCCCTCAGACCCTGTGCTGAGCGTCTCTCTCTCAGACCCTGTGCTGAGCGTCTCCCCCTCAGACCCTGTGCTGAGCGTCTCTCCCTCAGACCCTGTGCTGAGCGTCTCTCCCCCTCAGACCCTGTGCTGAGCGTCTCTCCCCCTCAGACCCTGTGCTGAGCGTCTCTCTCTCAGACCCTGTGCAGAGCGTCTCTCTCCCTCAGACCCTGTGCTGAGCGTCTCTCCCCCTCAGACCCTGTGCTGAGCGTCTCTCCCCCTCAGACCCTGTGCAGAGCGTCTCTCTCCCTCAGACCCTGTGCTGAGCGTCTCTCTCCCTCAGACCCTGTGCAGAGCGTCTCTCTCCCTCAGACCCTGTGCTGAGCGTCTCTCTCCCTCAGACCCTGTGCAGAGCGTCTCTCTCCCTCAGACCCTGTGCTGAGCGTCTCTCCCCCTCAGACCCTGTGCTGAGCGTCTCTCCCCCTCAGACCCTGTGCTGAGCGTCTCTCTCTCAGACCCTGTGCAGAGCGTCTCTCCCTCAGACCCTGTGCAGAGCGTCTCTCACCCTCAGACCCTGTGCTGAGCGTCTCTCCCCCTCAGACCCTGTGCTGAGCGTCTCCCCCTCAGACCCTGTGCTGAGCGTCTCTCTCCCTCAGACCCTGTGCAGAGCGTCTCCCCCTCAGACCCTGTGCAGAGCGTCTCCCCCTCAGACCCTGTGCAGAGCGTCTCTCTCCCTCAGACCCTGTGCAGAGCGTCTCTCCCCCTCAGACCCTGTGCTGAGCGTCTCTCTCTCTCAGACCCTGTGCTGAGCGTCTCTCTCCCTCAGACCCTGTGCTGAGCGTCTCTCTCTCAGACCCTGTGCTGAGCGTCTCTCTCTCAGACCCTGTGCTGAGCGTCTCTCCCCCTCAGACCCTGTGCAGAGCGTCTCTCCCTCAGACCCTGTGCTGAGCGTCTCTCCCTCAGACCCTGTGCTGAGCGTCTCTCTCTCTCAGACCCTGTGCAGAGCGTCTCTCCCTCAGACCCTGTGCTGAGCGTCTCTCTCTCAGACCCTGTGCAGAGCGTCTCTCCCTCTCAGACCCTGTGCTGAGCGTCTCTCTCTCAGACCCTGTGCAGAGCGTCTCTCTCTCAGACCCTGTGCTGAGCGTCTCTCTCTCTCAGACCCTGTGCTGAGCGTCTCCCCCTCAGACCCTGTGCAGAGCGTCTCTCTCTCAGACCCTGTGCAGAGCGTCTCTCTCTCTCAGACCCTGTGCAGAGCGTCTCTCTCTCAGACCCTGTGCTGAGCGTCTCTCCCCCTCAGACCCTGTGCAGAGCGTCTCTCCCTCAGACCCTGTGCTGAGCGTCTCTCCCTCAGACCCTGTGCTGAGCGTCTCTCCCCCTCAGACCCTGTGCAGAGCGTCTCTCTCTCAGACCCTGTGCTGAGCGTCTCTCTCTCAGACCCTGTGCTGAGCGTCTCTCCCCCTCAGACCCTGTGCAGAGCGTCTCTCCCTCAGACCCTGTGCTGAGCGTCTCTCTCTCAGACCCTGTGCTGAGCGTCTCTCCCTCTCAGACCCTGTGCAGAGCGTCTCTCCCTCAGACCCTGTGCTGAGCGTCTCTCTCTCTCAGACCCTGTGCTGAGCGTCTCTCTCCCTCAGACCCTGTGCTGAGCGTCTCTCTCCCTCAGACCCTGTGCTGAGCGTCTCTCCCTCTCAGACCCTGTGCAGAGCGTCTCTCTCTCAGACCCTGTGCTGAGCGTCTCTCTCTCTCAGACCCTGTGCTGAGCGTCTCTCTCCCTCAGACCCTGTGCTGAGCGTCTCTCTCTCAGACCCTGTGCTGAGCGTCTCTCTCTCAGACCCTGTGCTGAGCGTCTCTCCCCCTCAGACCCTGTGCAGAGCGTCTCTCCCTCAGACCCTGTGCTGAGCGTCTCTCCCTCAGACCCTGTGCTGAGCGTCTCTCCCCCTCAGACCCTGTGCAGAGCGTCTCTCTCTCAGACCCTGTGCTGAGCGTCTCTCTCTCAGACCCTGTGCTGAGCGTCTCTCCCCCTCAGACCCTGTGCAGAGCGTCTCTCCCTCAGACCCTGTGCTGAGCGTCTCTCTCTCAGACCCTGTGCTGAGCGTCTCCCCCTCAGACCCTGTGCTGAGCGTCTCTCAGACTCAGACTCAGACCCTGTGCTGAGCGTCTCCCCCTCAGACCCTGTGCTGAGCGTCTCCCCCTCAGACCCTGTGCAGAGCGTCTCTCCCTCAGACCCTGTGCTGAGCGTCTCTCTCTCAGACCCTGTGCTGAGCGTCTCCCCCTCAGACCCTGTGCAGAGCGTCTCTCCCTCAGACCCTGTGCTGAGCGTCTCTCAGACTCAGACTCAGACCCTGTGCTGAGCGTCTCTCTCCCTCAGACCCTGTGCAGAGCGTCTCTCTCTCCCTCAGACCCTGTGCAGAGCGTCTCTCTCCCTCAGACCCTGTGCTGAGCGTCTCTCAGACTCAGACTCAGACCCTGTGCTGAGCGTCTCCCCCTCAGACCCTGTGCAGAGCGTCTCCCCCTCAGACCCTGTGCTGAGCGTCTCCCCCTCAGACCCTGTGCAGAGCGTCTCCCCCTCAGACCCTGTGCTGAGCGTCTCCCCCTCAGACCCTGTGCTGAGCGTCTCCCCCTCAGACCCTGTGCTGAGCGTCTCTCCCTCAGACCCTGTGCTGAGCGTCTCTCCCCCTCAGACCCTGTGCTGAGCGTCTCCCCCTCAGACCCTGTGCTGAGCGTCTCCCCCTCAGACCCTGTGCAGAGCGTCTCCCCCTCAGACCCTGTGCAGAGCGTCTCCCCCTCAGACCCTGTGCTGAGCGTCTCTCCCTCAGACCCTGTGCTGAGCGTCTCTCCCCCTCAGACCCTGTGCAGAGCGTCTCCCCCTCAGACCCTGTGCTGAGCGTCTCCCCCTCAGACCCTGTGCAGAGCGTCTCCCCCTCAGACCCTGTGCTGAGCGTCTCTCCCTCAGACCCTGTGCTGAGCGTCTCCCCCTCAGACCCTGTGCAGAGCGTCTCTCCCCCTCAGACCCTGTGCAGAGCGTCTCTCCCCCTCAGACCCTGTGCAGAGCGTCTCTCACCTTGCGGACGATGCTGTCCTCCATGCTGGACTTCTTGTTGCTGCCCTGCTTGCCCATCAGAGTGATCTCCAGTTGGCAGAAGGGTTTGGGCAGGATGTCACACTGGGTGAAGAACTTCCTCCACTCCACGATGTAGGCTTTGAGCAGCGCCGTGTCGTCCTGGTGACTCAGCACCCGCTGCAACAGGGGGCGGAGTCAGGTCAGGGGGCGGAGTCAGGACAGGGGGTGGAGTCAGGACAGGGGGCGGAGTCAGGACAAGAGCGGAGTCAGGACAGGGGCGGAGTCAGGACAGGGGCGGAGTCAGGACAGGACAGAGTCAGGACAGGGGGCGGAGACACAACAGGGGGCGGAGTCAGGACAGGGGCGGAGTCAGGACAGGGGGGGGAGTCAGGACAGGCGGTGGAGTCAGGACAGGGGGCGGAGTCAGGACAGGGGTGGAGTCAGGACAGGGCGGAGTCAGGACAGGGGGTGGAGTCAGGACAGGGGTGGAATCAGGACAGGGCGGGAGTCAGGACAGGGGGCGGAGTCAGGACAGGGGTGGAGTCAGGACAGGGGGCGGAGTCAGGACAGGGGCGGAGTCAGGACAGGGGCGGAGTCAGGTCAGGGGGCGGGGTCAGGACAGGGGGTGGAGTCAGGACAGGGGGGAGTCAGGACAGGGGCGGAGTCAGGACAGGGGCGGAGTCAGGACAGGGGCGGAGACAGGACAGGGGGCGGGGTCAGGTCAGGGGCGGAGACAGGACAGGGGTGGAGTCAGGACAGGGGCGGAGTCAGGTCAGGGGGCGGAGTCAGGACAGGGGCGGAGTCAGGTCAGGGGCGGAGTGAGGACAGGGGGCGGAGTCAGGACAGGGGAGGAGTCAGGACAGGGGCGGAGTCAGGACAGGGGGCGGGGTCAGGACAGGGGGCGGGGTCAGGACAGGGAGTGGAGTCAGGACAGGGAGTGGAGTCAGGACAGGGGTGGAGTCAGGACAGGGGTGGAGTCAGGTCAGGGGGCGGAGTCAGGACAGGGGCGGAGTCAGGTCAGGGGCGGAGTCAGGACAGGGGGCGGGGTCAGGACAGGGGGCGGGGTCAGGACAGGGAGTGGAGTCAGGACAGGGAGTGGAGTCAGGACAGGGGTGGAGTCAGGACAGGGGCGGAGTCAGGACAGGGGGCGGAGTCAGGACAGGGGCGGAGTCAGGTCAGGGGCGGAGTGAGGACAGGGGGCGGAGTCAGGACAGGGGAGGAGTCAGGACAGGGGCGGAGTCAGGACAGGGGGCGGGGTCAGGACAGGGGGCGGGGTCAGGACAGGGAGTGGAGTCAGGACAGGGAGTGGAGTCAGGACAGGGGTGGAGTCAGGACAGGGGTGGAGTCAGGTCAGGGGGTGGAGTCAGGTCAGGGGGTGGAGTCAGGACAGGGGGCGGAGTCAGGACAGGGGGCGGAGTCAGGTCAGGGGGCGGAGTCAGGACAGGGCGGAGTCAGGACAAGGGGTGGAGTCAGGAGAGGGAGTGGAGTCAGGACAGGGGCGGAGTCAGGACAGGGGCGGAGTCAGGACATGGGGCGGAGTCAGGACAGGGGGCGGAGTCAGGACAGGGGTGGAGTCAGGACAAGGGGTGGAGTCAGGACAGGGGCGGAGTCAGGACAGGGGGTGGAGTCAGGACAGGGGGCGGAGTCAGAACAGGGGGCGGAGTCAGGACAGGGGGTGGAGTCAGAGTTACATCACATATATTACATACATACATTATTAGGAAACCAGTTCTAGAAATCTATAAAAAATCTATAATATAAAACGGAATCGCGGGATGGGCGGGGCTTAAGTGGCGGAAGCGCCTCTAAGGAGGCTGAGGGGCCTCTACAAGGAGGCTGAGGGGCCTCTACAAGGAGGCTGAGGGGCCTCTACAAGGAGGCTGAGGGGCCTCTACAAGGAGGCTGAGGGGCCTCTACAAGGAGGCTGAGGAGTCTCTACAAGGAGGCTGAGGGGCCTCTACAAGGAGGCTGAGGGGCCTCTACAAGGAGGCTGAGGGGCCTCTACAAGGAGGCTGAGGGGCCTCTACAAGGAGGCTGAGGGGCCTCTACAAGGAGGCTGAGGAGTCTCTACAAGGAGGCTGAGGGGCCTCTACAAGGAGGCTGAGGGGCCTCTACAAGGAGGCTGAGGAGTCTCTACAAGGAGGCTGAGGGGCCTCTACAAGGAGGCTGAGGGGCCTCTACAAGGAGGCTGAGGGGCCTCTACAAGGAGGCTGAGGGGCCTCTACAAGGAGGCTGAGGGGCCTCTACAAGGAGGCTGAGGAGTCTCTACAAGGAGGCTGAGGGGCCTCTACAAGGAGGCTGAGGGGCCTCTACAAGGAGGCTGAGGGGCCTCTACAAGGAGGCTGAGGGGCCTCTACAAGGAGGCTGAGGAGTCTCTACAAGGAGGCTGAGGGGCCTCTACAAGGAGGCTGAGGGGCCTCTACAAGGAGGCTGAGGGGCCTCTACAAGGAGGCTGAGGGGCCTCTACAAGGAGGCTGAGGGGCCTCTATAAGGAGGCTGAGGGGCCTCTACAAGGAGGCTGAGGGGCCTCTATAAGGAGGCTGAGGAGTCTCTATAAGGAGGCTGAGGGGCCTCTATAAGGAGGCTGAGGGGCCTCTACAAGGAGGCTGAGGGGCCTCTACAAGGAGGCTGAGGAGTCTCTATAAGGAGGCTGAGGGGCCTCTACAAGGAGGCTGAGGGGCCTCTACAAGGAGGCTGAGGGGCCTCTACAAGGAGGCTGAGGGGCCTCTACAAGGAGGCTGAGGAGTCTCTATAAGGAGGCTGAGGGGCCTCTACAAGGAGGCTGAGGGGCCTCTATAAGGAGGCTGAGGGGCCTCTACAAGGAGGCTGAGGAGTCTCTATAAGGAGGCTGAGGGGCCTCTACAAGGAGGCTGAGGGGCCTCTATAAGGAGGCTGAGGGGCCTCTATAAGGAGGCTGAGGGGCCTCTATAAGGAGGCTGAGGGGCCTCTATAAGGAGGCTGAGGGGCCTCTACAAGGAGGCTGAGGGGCCTCTATAAGGAGGCTGAGGGGCCTCTATAAGGAGGCTGAGGGGCCTCTATAAGGAGGCTGAGGGGCCTCTATAAGGAGGCTGAGGGGCCTCTACAAGGAGGCTGAGGGGCCTCTATAAGGAGGCTGAGGGGCCTCTATAAGGAGGCTGAGGGGCCTCTACAAGGAGGCTGAGGGGCCTCTATAAGGAGGCTGAGGGGCCTCTATAAGGAGGCTGAGGGGCCTCTATAAGGAGGCTGAGGGGCCTCTATAAGGAGGCTGAGGGGCCCCTCCTGTATTTACCCGAGCGCTATAGTAAGTGATAATATAAGTTCTAATAAACCCTCTGTCCGTGACCCTATTGTACATGTTTCTTACGGCTTGTGCTTGTTTGATGAAGTCTAAGATGTCCTCTTTCAGGGCCTGGTGGATTTTCGCTGGACCTTTGTCGTCCCAGAGACAAACGGCGTGGACGTCACTGCAACGGCACAGAGCACAGGGAGCTAGTGTACATGTTTCTTTAAGAGGACCATCCTGCCCATGTGATGAACACAGGGGAGCTAGTGTACATGTTTCTTTATTATGAGCACAGGGGAGCTAGTGTACATGTTTCTTTATTATGAGCACAGGGGAGCTAGTGTACATGTTTCTTTATTATGAGCACAGGGGAGCTAGTGTACATGTTTCTTTATTATGAGCACAGGGGAGCTAGTGTACATGTTTCTTTATTATGAACACAGGGGAGCTAGTGTACATGTTTCTTTATTATGAACACAGGGGAGCTAGTGTACATGTTTCTTTATTATGAACACAGGGGAGCTAGTGTACATGTTTCTTTATTATGAACACAGGGGAGCTAGTGTACATGTTTCTTTATTATGAACACAGGGAGCTAGTGTACATGTTTATTTATTATGAACACAGGGAGCTAGTGTACATGTTTATTATGAACACAGGGGAGCTAGTGTACATGTTTATTATGAACACAGGGAGCTAGTGTACATGTTTATTATGAACACAGGGGAGCTAGTGTACATGTTTCTTTATTATGAACACAGGGGAGCTAGTGTACATGTTTCTTTATTATGAACACAGGGGAGCTAGTGTACATGTTTCTTTATTATGAACACAGGGAGCTAGTGTACATGTTTATTTATTATGAACACAGGGAGCTAGTGTACATGTTTATTATGAACACAGGGGAGCTAGTGTACATGTTTATTATGAACACAGGGAGCTAGTGTACATGTTTATTATGAACACAGGGGAGCTAGTGTACATGTTTCTTTATTATGAACACAGGGAGCTAGTGTACATGTTTATTATGAACACAGGGGAGCTAGTGTACATGTTTCTTTATTATGAACACAGGGAGCTAGTGTACATGTTTATTATGAGCACAGGGGAGCTAGTGTACATGTTTATTATGAACACAGGGGAGCTAGTGTACATGTTTCTTTATTATGAACACAGGGGAGCTAGTGTACATGTTTCTTTATTATGAACACAGGGGAGCTAGTGTACATGTTTATTATGAGCACAGGGGAGCTAGTGTACATGTTTCTTTCAGAGGAATGTGATTCTCAGACGTTGTGCTGAGTCAGGGTCACTTCCTGTTGTGTAAAGTGTTTCCTGTTCACAGAGTCAGACCTGAGCATGAACATGATTATATTATTTGACATTTCCAGTGCGGCGCTTTTACATCCACTTTAACCTCTTAACCCCCGCCTGAACCCAGAGCGTTTCCTCCAGTTCAGCTTTACCCAAATCCTGTAGGCCAGTGTAACGCCTCATTTGAAAGACCTACAAAACTAAATGGATCTTTTTCCTCACGTCAGATTTTTTTTCAGTACTTTTTTTCTTGGGCAGTCGACTCATTTTGTCTTAATTTTTGTCATTTTTTGTCAATTTTTCATCCATTTTTTGTCACTTTTTTTGTCAATTTTTGTCATTTTTTTGTCCATTTTTTGTTCATTTTTTGTTCATTTTTTGTTCATTTTTTGTCAATTTTTTGTCACTTTTTCGTTCATTTTTTTCTCAATTTTTTGTCACTTTTTTGTCACATTTTTGTCATTTTTTTTCAATTTTTGTCTTTTTTTTTTCAATTTTTTGTCACTTTTTTGTCACATTTTTGTCTTTTTTTTTCTTCATTTTTTGTTCATTTTTTGTCATTTTTTTGTCACTTTTTCGTCCATTTTTTGTCCCTTTTTTGTTCATTTTTTGTCCATTTTTCATCAAATTTTTGTCACTTTTTTGTCACTTTTTTGTCACTTTTTTTGTCAATTTTTGGCCATTTTTTGTAAATTTTTCATCCATTTTTTGTCACTTTTTTGTCAATTTTTGTCATTTTTTTTGTCACTTTTTAGTAATTTTTTGTCAATTTTTTGTCAATTTTTGTTCATTTTTTGTTCATTTTTTGTTCATTTTTTGTCCATTTTTCATCAAATTTTTCTCACTTTTGTCAAATTTTTTGTCCATTTTTTGTCACTTTTTTATAAATTTTGTGTCACTTTTTTGTCACATTTTTGTCATTTTTTGTCCAATTTTTGTTCATTTTTTGTCATTTTTTGTCAATTTTTCATCCATTTTTTCTCAATTTTTTGTCAATTTTTGTCATTTTTTTGTCCATTTTTTGTCCATTTTTCATCAAATTTTTCTCACTTTTGTCAAATTTTTTGTCCATTTTTTCTCACTTTTTTGTCACATTTCCATCCTTGTTTTCGTCTCAGTTTTGTTGCTATTTTCACACCTTTTTTCCAGAAGCTTTTGGATTGGGGTAAAGCTGGAGAAAATGTGCTCGGTTCAGGTGGGAGTTAAGGGGTTAAAGACACACAAACTCCGTATAGTCACTTTAAAGTGTATTCATTATGTCTCATATAGATATTAAAATTGTTATAAAAATCACACGTGTAACCAGACAGAACATCCATGAACATGCTGGAACAGGGCTGTGAAGGAGAGGAGTCAAACCTGTGACACTCACGAGAACAGGTCGAACCACTGCTGCTTGGTGACGGACTCCTGCCGCAGCAGCTTCAGGACGATGGGCCGCATCAGGTCCCATTTATCTTCAAACTGTAGCGAGCCTTTGTTCTGGAGGAAACACAGAGAAGGAAACACTCAGGGAACGGGAAATATCTCCTCAGAGAACATCTGAGAACATCTGAGAACACATGAGAGCATCTGAGAACATCTGAGAACACCTGAGAGAGTCTGAGAGCATCTGAGAACATCTGAGAACACCTGAGAGCACCTGAGAGAGTCTGAGAGCATCTGAGAACACCTGAGAACACCTGAGAGCACCTGAGAACACCTGAGTGAGGCTGCGTCTGAAACGAGCAGATTATATCCTCTAAGCTCTAACACTAGCATCTAACTCCTGAACCTTTCATGGGTCGACTGTTAGATCTGTGCAGTTCGGGAACTAGAGCTTCAGCTGCATTTGAACAATCCGTCCGTCCTTAAACAGGGGAAAGGGAAGTGACATCACCAACAGCTGTTTCTTAAAGCGACAGCAGCAAATGATCCATGTGGCTTAAGTTTCTACTAAATGAAAACAAAAGCATTTAATCTGTTTCCTGAGTTTCCTCTTTAACACTGACATGTGACAGAGCTGTGGAGACGACAACATGGATTTATCACTTTATAAAGTTTGGCTTGTGCAGAATCTTACTTTTATTATTATTATTATTTTCATTATTAAATGTGCTCCTGTCAATCAACAGTGGTTGTGCATGAATCACTCGAGGGTGGGGCCGAGGGGGGGGATTTGGCGCAGTGGCTTATGGGATGAAACATAGCTCCTAATCACCGGTTAGTTAGCATCAGAGGTCACTATGCTAAAGTGGCTATGATAGTTAGCATCAGAGGTCACTATGCTAAAGTGGCTATGATAGTTAGCATCAGAGGTCACTATGCTAAAGTGGCTATGATAGTTAGCATCAGAGGTACCTATGCTAAAGTGGCTATGATAGTTAGCATCAGAGGTCCCTATGCTAAAGTGGCTATGACAGTTAGCACCAGAGGTCCCTATGCTAAAGTGGCTATGATAGTTAGCATCAGAGGTCCCTATGCTAAAGTGGCTATGATAGTTAGCATCAGAGGTCCCTATGCTAAAGTGGCCATGATAGTTAGCACCAGAGGTCCCTATGCTAAAGTGGCTATGATAGTTAGCACCAGAGGTCCCTATGCTAAAGTGGCTATGATAGTTAGCATCAGAGGTCCCTATGCTAAAGTGGCCATGATAGTTAGCGCCAGAGGTCCCTATGCTAAAGTGGCTATGATAGTTAGCATCAGAGGTCCCTATGCTAAAGTGGCTATGATAGTTAGCACCAGAGGCCCCTATGCTAAAGTGGCTATGATAGTTAGCGTCAGAGCTCCCTATGCTAAAGTGGCTATGATAGTTAGCATCAGAGGTCCCTATGCTAAAGTGGCTATGATAGTTAGCATCAGAGGTCCCTATGCTAAAGTGGCTATGATAGTTAGCATCAGAGGTCCCTATGCTAAAGTGGCTATGATAGTTAGCATCAGAGGTCCCTATGCTAAAGTGGCTATGATAGTTAGCATCAGAGGTCCCTATGCTAAAGTAGCTATGATAGTTAGCACCAGAGGTCCCTATGCTAAAGTGGCTATGATCGTTAGCACCAGAGGTCCCTATGCTAAAGTGGCTATGATAGTTAGCATCAGAGGTCCCTATGCTAAAGTGGCTATGATAGTTAGCATCAGAGGTCCCTATGCTAAAGTAGCTATGATAGTTAGCATCAGAGGTCCCTATGCTAAAGTGGCTATGATCGTTAGCACCAGAGGTCCCTATGCTAAAGTGGCTATGATAGTTAGCACCAGAGGACCCTATGCTAAAGTGGCTATGATAGTTAGCACCAGAGGTCCCTATGCTAAAGTGGCTATGATAGTTAGCATCAGAGGTCCCTATGCTAAAGTGGCCATGATAGTTAGCATCAGAGGTCCCTATGCTAAAGTGGCTATGATAGTTAGCACCAGAGGCCCCTATGCTAAAGTGGCTATGATAGTTAGCATCAGAGGTCCCTATGCTAAAGTGGCTATGATAGTTAGCATCAGAGGTCCCTATGCTAAAGTGGCTATGATAGTTAGCATCAGAGGTCCCTATGCTAAAGTGGCTATGATAGTTAGCATCAGAGGTCCCTATGCTAAAGTGGCTATGATAGTTAGCATCAGAGGTCCCTATGCTAAAGTGGCTATGATAGTTAGCATCAGAGGTCCCTATGCTAAAGTGGCTATGATAGTTAGCACCAGAGGTCCCTATGCTAAAGTGGCTATGATAGTTAGCATCAGAGGTCCCTATGCTAAAGTGGCTATGATAGTTAGCATCAGAGGTCCCTATGCTAAAGTGGCTATGATAGTTAGCATCAGAGGTCCCTATGCTAAAGTGGCTATGATAGTTAGCACCAGAGGTCCCTATGCTAAAGTAGCTATGATAGTTAGCATCAGAGGTCCCTATGCTAAAGTGGCTATGATAGTTAGCACCAGAGGTCCCTATGCTAAAGTGGCTATGATCGTTAGCACCAGAGGTCCCTATGCTAAAGTGGCTATGATAGTTAGCACCAGAGGACCCTATGCTAAAGTGGCTATGATAGTTAGCATCAGAGGTCCCTATGCTAAAGTGGCTATGATAGTTAGCATCAGAGGTCCCTATGCTAAAGTGGCTATGATAGTTAGCATCAGAGGTCCCTATGCTAAAGTGGCTATGATAGTTAGCATCAGAGGTCCCTATGCTAAAGTGGCTATGACAGTTAGCACCAGAGGTCCCTATGCTAAAGTGGCTATGATAGTTAGCATCAGAGGTCCCTATGCTAAAGTGACTATGATAGTTAGCACCAGAGGTCCCTATGCTAAAGTGACTATGATAGTTAGCATCAGAGGTCCCTATGCTAAAGTGACTATGATAGTTAGCACCAGAGGTCCCTATGCTAAAGTGACTATGATAGTTAGTCAGAGTTTAAAAAAGGCGTCAGAGACAAATGTGAAACCTCTGGTATCGGCTCCATCATCACATGTTACAGATGTGACATAACATTTAACACTAATAATATTTACAACATTCAGCTGAACAAAAGCTAATCTGATTTCTTTCAAAAGACCGTTCATCATTTGCAACACAACAGATGGAACAAAGTACAACAACAACATGATGAAAAACATAAACTTCCTTGTGATTCGTGTCATCGTCACTGAGGACAAAACAAAAACAAAATCATCTTCACAAAGTTCATTCATCTTCTCTGACAGCTCTGCCTCCCAGACTGTCACAGGTTCACACTCCCAGCAGCTCAACCGCAGCTTTCAACACAGAAGACCTAAAGCCCAGGTCTGGTCCAGGTCTGGTCCAGGTCTGGTCCAGGTCTAGTCCAGGTCTAGTCCAGGTCTAGGTCTGGTCCAGGTCTGGTCCAGGTCTAGTCCAGGTCTAGTCCAGGTCTGGTCCTGGCAGCTGCTCCAGATGTTCCCCTGCTCTGTTCCTCCTCTCCAGGACCAGCCTCTGTTTAGCAGCTCAGGCTAAAATCACTGGAGCTGCTTTAGCCCCGGGAGCTAACTGCTAACTGCTAACCTAAACACTCCCGGGCCGTGACGAAGCCGACAGCGGGGCCCGGGGGCGGGGACCGGGGCCGCGGGGGCTCCGTGTGCGGCCCGTCCGTGGAACAAAGCCCCGACACTGACAAAGAACCGCCTCAGAGATACAAACAGATGACTGAAGAGAAGCTCAAGCTAGAGAGCCTTTACCTTTAGCAGCGTCGCCATGTTCCCTCAACTTAACGTCCCGCGGAGTCTCGCGAGAGCAGCCCCACAACACAAGAAAAACCCACAAAACCTAAACTAAATGCTTAAATGACAATTATTAACGGAGTTTTTCAAAGGGATAAAGTCAATTACAGAAAATACAATTCGAAATAAAATAAACATCGGAATAAAATGTCATTAAAGTCAGTTTAAAAAGAAATAAAAAAGTGAGTAATCTTTATTTACTGAGCACCTTTCACAGACAAAGGCCACAAAGTGCTTCAGAACACAGTTAAAAAGCAGAAATTACATACGATATAACAAGAGTCAAGACAACACAGTAGCTAATTAACCCCTTAACTCCCACCTGAACCGAGCACTTTTTCTCCTGTTTGGCTTTACCCCAATCCTAAAGCTTCTGGAAAAATGGTGTGGAAATAGCAACAGAACTGAGACGAAAACAATGATGGAAATGTGACAAAAAAGTGATGAAAAATGTCACAAAAAATGTCAAAAAATGTCAAAAAATGTCAAAAAATGTCACAAAAAATGTCACAAAAAATGTCACAAAAAATGTCAAAAAATGTCAAAAAATGTCACAAAAAATGTCAAAAAATGTCACAAAAAATGTCACAAAAAATGTCAAAAAATGTCACAAAAAATGTCACGAAAAATGTCACAAAAAATGTCACAAAAATGTCAAAAAATGTCACGAAAAATGTCAAAAAAAATGTCACGAAAAATGTCACAAAAAATGTCAAAAAATGTCACGAAAAATGTCAAAAAATGTCAAAAAATGTCAAAAAATGTCACAAAAAATGTCAAAAAATGTCACAAAAAATGTCACAAAAAATGTCAAAAAATGTCACGAAAAATGTCAAAAAATGTCAAAAAATGTCAAAAAATGTCACAAAAAATGTCAAAAAATGTCAAAAAATGTCAAAAAATGTCACAAAAAATGTCAAAAAATGTCACGAAAAATGTCAAAAAATGTCAAAAAATGTCAAAAAATGTCAAAAAATGTCACAAAAAATGTCAAAAAAGGTCAAAAAAGGTCAAAAAATGTCACGAAAAATGTCAAAAAATGTCAAAAAATGTCAAAAAATGTCACAAAAAATGTCAAAAAATGTCACAAAAAATGTCACAAAAAACGTCACAAAAAATGTCAAAAAATGTCAAAAAATGTCAAAAATGTCACAAAAAATGTCAAAAAATGTCACAAAAAACGTCACAAAAAATGTCAAAAAACGTCACAAAAAATGTCACAAAAAACGTCACAAAAAATGTCAAAAAATGTCAAAAAATGTCAAAAATGTCACAAAAAATGTCAAAAAATGTCACAAAAAATGTCACAAAAAACGTCACAAAAAATGTCAAAAAATGTCAAAAAATGTCAAAAATGTCACAAAAAATGTCAAAAAATGTCACAAAAAACGTCACAAAAAATGTCAAAAAACGTCACAAAAAATGTAAAAAAATGTAAAAAAAAATGTAACAAAAAATGTCAAAAAATGTCACAAAAAATGTCACAAAAAATGTCACAAAAAATGTCACAAAAAATGACAAAAAATGTCACAAAAAATGTCACAAAAAATGTCAAAAAATGTCACAAAAAGTGAAAAAAAAAAGGAAGAAAAAAAATTACAAAAAGTGAAAAAAATGATTTGAAACCCCCCCCAAAAAAATGATGGAAAAAAAATGTGATGACGTGAGGGAAAAGATCCATTTAGAAGAGTTTCGTAGGTCTTAGCTTTCAAATGAGGCGTTACACTGGCCTACAGGATTTGGGTAAAGCTGAACTGGAGAAAATGCTCTCAGTTCAGGCGGGAGTTAAGAGGTTAAAAGCTTGAACAACTAAATGTGTCTTAAGTTTGCTTTTGAAAGAATCAACAGAGTCAACAGACCAAGAGGGCAGAAGATCATTCCAGAGCCTGTGGGGGTGTAAGGGTGGATCAGAACACAGAGGGGGAGCACTGCAGAGTTTTGCACTAATTGCAAATTAAAGTTAAAAAATACAAAAGGGGACCTATTGTACATGTTTTAGTGGTAGGGGAAACCGGAGTACCTGGAGGACACCACGTAGACACAGGGACAACATGAAACTCCACAGAAAGGCCTTGTCCAGGTGGGAATCGAACCTGCTGTGAGGCACGAGCTCTAACCGCTGCGCCACCGTGCACTTCCATGTCCACTGTCCACACTCTGCTGACAGGGGGCGCCAACGTGCTGTAAGTGAGTATAATGGGACATTTATGTTTCTGTCCTGTGAGACTAAAAACACAGATTTTCTGCCAAATTACTTCCATTTCCAAGAAACTCTTTTTTGACTCTCCATGCAGTTTTCTTCTTAACTTACAGGGAGCGCTATTGTGCCCAATGTAATGTTTTCACATTTGTGTTCAGGGCAAAACGGTCAATAAAAAGTACATTTGTGATTTTCAATGGGAGTTTCCATGGGTGAGCGCAGAGGAAAGTTCCCTCTGTGAGTTCAGCCACATCAGTGTTAAACGCTCGGGGCTAAACTGAAACGCTTCACCTGAACAAACGAGTGGGACAAGGTGAACTTTGTGCAGAGAGAACACGACAGGACCTCCTCCTGGGCCTCCTCCTGGGCCTCCCTCGCTCTGCTGTCAACGTGGAGAAGGAGAGGCGCTGCTCAACCTTTCACAATAAAAGACTTTGTCAGAACCATCAGGTGTTTTAGTATCTGAGTATATTAGTATCTTAGTATATTAGTATCTGAGTATCTTAGTATCTGAGTATCTTAGTATCTGAGTATCTTAGCATATTAGTATCTTAGTATCTTAGCATATTAGTATCTTAGTATCTTAGTATCTGAGTATCTTAGTATATTAGTATCTTAGTATCTTAGCATATTAGTATCTTAGTATCTTAGTATCTTAGTATCTTAGTATATTAGTATATTAGTATCTTAGTATATTAGTATATTAGTATATTAGTATATTAGTATCTTAGTATATTAGTATCTGAGTATCTTAGTATCTGAGTATCTTAGTATCTGAGTATCTTAGCATATTAGTATCTTAGTATCTTAGCATATTAGTATCTTAGTATCTTAGTATCTGAGTATCTTAGTATATTAGTATCTTAGTATCTTAGCATATTAGTATCTTAGTATCTTAGTATCTTAGTATATTAGTATATTAGTATCTTAGTATATTAGTATATTAGTATCTTAGTATATTAGTATATTAGTATCTTAGCATATTAGTATATTAGTATATTAGTATCTTAGCATATTAGTATCTTAGTATATTAGTATCTTAGTATATTAGTATCTTAGCATATTAGTATATTAGTATCTTAGTATCTTAGTATATTAGTATATTAGTATCTTAGTATATTAGTATATTAGTATCTTAGCATATTAGTATCTTAGTATATTAGTATCTTAGCATATTAGTATATTAGTATCTTAGTATCTTAGTATATTAGTATATTAGTATCTTAGTATATTAGTATCTTAGTATCTTAGTATCTTAGTATATTAGTATATTAGTATATTAGTATCTTAGTATATTAGTATCTTAGCATATTAGTATCTTAGTATCTTAGTATCTTAGTATATTAGTATATTAGTATCTTAGCATATTAGTATCTTAGTATATTAGTATATTAGTATATTAGTATCTTAGCATATTAGTATCTTAGCATATTAGTATATTAGTATATTAGTATCTTAGCATATTAGTATCTTAGCATATTAGTATCTTAGCATATTAGTATCTTAGTATATTAGTATATTAGTATCTTAGCATATTAGTATCTTAGCATATTAGTATCTTAGTATATTAGTATATTAGTATCTTAGCATATTAGTATATTAGTATATTAGTATCATAGCATATTAGTATCTTAGCATATTAGTATCTTAGTATATTAGTATATTAGTATCTTAGTATCTTAGTATATTAGTATATTAGTATCTTAGTATATTAGTATATTAGTATCTTAGCATATTAGTATCTTAGTATATTAGTATCTTAGCATATTAGTATATTAGTATCTTAGTATCTTAGTATATTAGTATATTAGTATCTTAGTATATTAGTATCTTAGTATATTAGTATCTTAGTATCTTAGTATATTAGTATATTAGTATCTTAGTATATTAGTATCTTAGCATATTAGTATCTTAGTATCTTAGTATCTTAGTATATTAGTATATTAGTATCTTAGCATATTAGTATCTTAGTATATTAGTATATTAGTATATTAGTATCTTAGCATATTAGTATCTTAGCATATTAGTATATTAGTATATTAGTATCTTAGCATATTAGTATCTTAGCATATTAGTATCTTAGCATATTAGTATCTTAGTATATTAGTATATTAGTATCTTAGCATATTAGTATCTTAGCATATTAGTATCTTAGTATATTAGTATATTAGTATCTTAGCATATTAGTATATTAGTATATTAGTATCATAGCATATTAGTATCTTAGCATATTAGTATCTTAGCATATTAGTATCTTAGTATATTAGTATATTAGTATCTTAGTATATTAGTATATTAGTATCTTAGCATATTAGTATATTAGTATATTAGTATCATAGCATATTAGTATCTTAGTATCTTAGTATATTAGTATATTAGTATCTTAGTATATTAGTATATTAGTATCTTAGTATATTAGTATATTAGTATCTTAGCATATTAGTATATTAGTATATTAGTATCTTAGCATATTAGTATCTTAGTATATTAGTATCTTAGTATATTAGTATCTTAGCATATTAGTATATTAGTATCTTAGTATCTTAGTATATTAGTATATTAGTATCTTAGTATATTAGTATATTAGTATCTTAGCATATTAGTATCTTAGTATATTAGTATCTTAGCATATTAGTATATTAGTATCTTAGTATCTTAGTATATTAGTATATTAGTATCTTAGTATATTAGTATATTAGTATCTTAGCATATTAGTATCTTAGTATCTTAGTATCTTAGTATATTAGTATATTAGTATCTTAGCATATTAGTATCTTAGTATATTAGTATATTAGTATATTAGTATCTTAGCATATTAGTATCTTAGCATATTAGTATATTAGTATATTAGTATCTTAGCATATTAGTATCTTAGCATATTAGTATCTTAGCATATTAGTATCTTAGTATATTAGCATATTAGTATCTTAGTATCTTAGTATATTAGTATATTAGTATCTTAGTATATTAGTATATTAGTATCTTAGCATATTAGTATATTAGTATATTAGTATCATAGCATATTAGTATCTTAGCATATTAGTATCTTAGCATATTAGTATCTTAGTATATTAGTATATTAGTATCTTAGTATATTAGTATATTAGTATCTTAGTATCTTAGTATCTTAAAGGAATAGGCCACCGTTTTTACATACTGAGATATGTTCTTACCTCACTTTAGCCGAGTTAATATATCCCCGTCTGGTCTTTGTCCGTGAAATAAAGACTTCCCCGCTCACTTCCGTCAATAACCTTTAGGAGTTACTGCGCGGACGTTTTGCTCCTCGTATCATTACGCCTCACAATATAGTCCCCCTTTTTATCTGCTTATAAAATCCACATGTTACATTTCTGTGTAAATATACTTCGCATGAAAACATTTCACGTAACTTTATTTAAATAGGGAACACGTGGAAGAGCTTGGTAGCTTCTATCGTGAGCTTTTTTGGAGCTATGTGACATGTGGGAGAGGCTGCGTATGTGTGAGCGCACGGACAAAGACCAGACGGGGAGATATTAACTCGACTAAAGTGAGGTAAGAACATATCTCAGTATGTAAAAACGGTGGCCTATTCCTTTAACATATTAGTATCTTTGTATCTTAGTATCTTAACATATTAGTATCTTTGTATCTTTGTATCTTTGTATCTTAGTATCTTAGTATCTGAGTATCTTAGTATCTGAGTATCTGAGTATCTGAGTATCTTAGTACTTTCTTTCTCTCTCGGTTTCTGACTCGGGCGCTGAGGAGAGAATGTGTCTGACGGTTTAGTTTGAAATGACTTTGAGGTTTAAAAACAGTGACTCAGACAATCTTAATCATTATTATTACTATTAAAACAACTGGACATAAATAATATGTTGTGTTGTTTTTATTATAACAAGGACTGACAGGTTTGTGCCTGACAACTGTACAAACAAACAAACATTACTGAAGCTCACACATGCAGAAACTCCAGGACAAGGATGAACTAAAACAGATCTATTTTCTGATCAAGTCAAACCTGCGTTTCCTCTGTCAGGATTAGGAATAAACATGAAGAGACGAAAGTCATTTCAATATCGTTTATTGATGAAAACCGGGGGAAAAATATGCATCCATTTGATTTACAGAAATAGAAAAAGGAAAAGGCTTCATCAGGGAACTTTATTATTAATATTCAGATTTAAAACATGAACCTTAAAGGAACAGGCCAGCGTTTTTACACACTGAGATATGTTCTTACCTGAGCTGTGACGAGTTCTTTAGGACCAGTCTGATCTTCAGTCACATAAACAGGAGTACCAGGAGTAGTTTCCGCACAGTAAAGTGAAGATTACTGCACGGATTTTGAACTACTCCTGGTATTATTACGCCTTACAATATAGTCCCCCCTTTTATCCACTTAGAAAATCCACATGGTTTAATTGTGTGTAATTATACTTTACGTAACCATATTTAAATCGGGAAAACGTGGAAGAGCTTGGTAGCTTCTATCTTGACCTGTTTTGGAGCTATAGAGGAGAGAGGGAGAGGCTAAATGCTAACGCCGTCTGCGCTGTGTTTACGTGACTGAAGATCAGACAGGTCCTAAAGAACTCGTCACAGCTCAGGTAAGAACATATCTCAGTGTGGAAAAACGCCGGACTGTTCCTTTAATGAAAAATGAGAAGCCGACAACAAACAAACGACCTGACACAGAGATCGACCCGTGACACAGAGATCAACCCGTGACACAGAGATCGACCCGTGACACAGAGATCGACCCGTGACACAGAGATCGACCCGTGATACAGAGATCGACCCGTGACACAGAGATCAACCCGTGACACAGAGATCAACCCGTGACACAGAGATCGACCCGTGATACAGAGATCGACCCGTGACACAGAGATCGACCCGTGACACAGAGATCGACCCGTGACACAGAGATCGACCCGTGACACAGAGATCGACCCGTGACACAGAGATCAACCCGTGACACAGAGATCCATCAATCAATCAAAACTTTCTTTATAAAGGGATTTTCATACAAGCTGCTTTACAGATTAAAAGCAGTTCCTGACCACGCAAACACCCACTCTTCCAAACAGACGACAACACTGCTCCACACACACACACACACACACACACACACACACACACACACACACACACACACACACACACACACACACACACACACACACACACACACACACACACACACACACACACTGACACAGAGACCAACCCAACACATTTATTGTCCTGTAGCTTCAGACACGACCGTCAGCGCCTGAAGCATCAGTGAGAAGATCTGAAGCCCCTGAGTACAGATGAAGACTCTCGAACCTTTATATGTGTCTGTAGTTAAAGTCTGTCACTCCAACAGCAGAGTACAGATGAAGACTCTCGAACCTTTATATGTGTCTGTAGTTAAAGTCTGTCACTCCAACAGCAGAGTACAGATGAAGACTCTCGAACCTTTATATGTGTCTGTAGTTAAAGTCTGACACTCCAACAGCAGAGTACAGATGAAGACTCTCGAACCTTCATATGTGTCTGTAGTTAAAGTCTGTCACTCCAACAGCAGAGTACAGATGAAGACTCTCGAACCTTCATATGTGTCTGTAGTTAAAGTCTGACACTTCAACAGCAGAGTACAGATGAAGACTCTCGAACCTTCATCTGCGTCTGTAGTTAAAGTCTGTCACTTCATCAGCAGAGTACAGATGAAGACTCTCAAACCTTTACCTGTGTCTGTAGTTAAAGTCTGACACTTCAACAGCAGAGTACAGATGAAGACTCTCGAACCTTCATCTGTGTCTGTAGCTAAAGTCTGTCACTCCAACAGCAGAGTACAGATGAAGACTCTCGAACCTTCATCTGTGTCTGTAGTTAAAGTCTGACACTCCAACAGCAGAGTACAGATGAAGACTCTCGAACCTTTATCTGTGTCTGTAGTTAAAGTCTGACACTCCAACTGCAGAGTACAGATGAAGACTCTTGAACCTTTATCTGTGTCTGTAGTTAAAGTCTGTCACTCCAACAGCAGAGTACAGATGAAGACTCTCGAAACTTTATATGTGTCTGTAGTTAAAGTCTGACACTCCAACAGCAGAGTACAGATGAAGACTCTCGAACCTTCATATGTGTCTGTAGTTAAAGTCTGACACTCCAACAGCAGAGTACAGATGAAGACTCTCGAACCTTTACCTGTGTCTGTAGTTAAAGTCTGACACTCCAACAGCAGAGTACAGATGAAGACTCTCGTGGCTTCAGATCTTCTCACTGATGCTTCAGGAGCTACACAGTCGCGTCTGAAGCTCCAGGACTTCTTCCTTTAGTTACTTCTTCCGAAAACCCTGGAGAAGAAGCCTTTTCGCTCCTTCTTCCTCTGGTTGAAGCTGATGGTCGCTCTCAGGAGCTCGATCTGACTCAGAAGCTTCTCCTTCACTTCTTTCCACTGTTCCTCCCTCAGCGTGTGCTCTTTGTTCTTCTCATGAGCCTCTTTCTGCTTCGTTTCCAGTTGTTCCAGGGTTTCCTTCAGATCCGATATCACGCCTAGATCTTCGTTTACCCTCTGCCGTAAACGCTCCAGCTCCTGTTCGTAGTGACGCTCCGTTTCCACCTTCTCCTGATCTCGACGCCTCAGCTCATCTTCAAACTCCTGCTTCGTCTGTTCTCTCTTCATCGCCGCCTCTTCTGCCTTCTTCTCCAGGCGCTTCGTCTTTTCTCTCTCGTCCTCGAACACGGCAAAGATCCGAGTCTTCTCCGCAGATAACTCACTCTCTCTCTTCACCCACTGTTCCTTCTCGTGCTGAAGACGTTCTTGTTGGGCCATCAGATCTTTCTCTCTCTCCCACTGGAACCTGTGCAGAGCCTCCCTCAGCGTGACCTCGTTCTGTAACTGCCGCCTGAGCTCGGAAACCAGCGCTTCATTGGCTCCACTCGTCTCCAGCGCATGGACGTTTTCCTCCAGTTTGCGTCGTTGTCCTTTCAGATCCTCCACAGTCGTCTTCAGATCTGCGTTGTCTTTCTTCAGATCGCGCAGATGTTTCTCCATTTCCCGAAACGTGTCCCGTTCTTCTTGAAAGGCCTTTTCCTTTCGAACCGCGTCGACCAGCGCTTTTCCGAGCTGCGCCTCCGCTTCGACGGCTCTCCTTTCAAACTCTTTCTGTTCCGCCTCCAGGACGAGGATCTTTTGCTCCATGGCGTTGTAACTCTCCATGTACCCCTTCAAGCTCTCCTGCACCTCTTTGAGTTCGTCACACTCTCTCTGCATAGATTTCTCCTTTTCGAGTGACCACTGTTTACGAGCTTTCTCCAACGCCTTCTCTCTCTCGGCCAAACTCTCCTGGGCCGCTGTCAGCTTCGACTCAGAGCTGGTCGCTCTCTCCTCCAGCTCCTGGCACTGTTCCCTCCACTCCGCTCTGTCCTTGTTGAATTTGAGTTCTTCTTTCCGAAGGCTCTGGACTAAATGGTCAAACTCTTCTTGCACGTCCTCCACCTCCTGCTCCATGTCTTTGATCGTCTGCAGTGTGAAATCCGTCTGAACCTCCATCTCTCTGGTGCACGGTTTGTCCACGGTTTCTCTTTGAGAACAATCTTTTGGAGCCGTTTCACGAAGCTCTGCTACCTGACTTTCCAAGAGCTTAATCTGATCTTCCAGCTCCTCCTCGCGTTCGCTAAATCTCTCCCTCTCCTTGTCGAAGTCTTGCTCTTTGCTTCTGTTGGACCTGAGTTCTTCCTTCAAAAGCTCCACCGTTTTCTCGAGGCTGTCACGCTCCTGCTCCAGGGCGATGATCTTTTCCTCCATGGCGTCGTACCTCTGCAAGTGCTCCATCAAAGTCTCCTGCGGTTCTTGGAGTTCATTCTGCATAGATTCAGAGTCGGTCGCTCCCTCCTCCAGATTCTGTTGTTTTTTGCCTTGAAGGATATTTTCCCAAGCCGTTTCACAAAGCTCTGTTACCTGACTTTCCAACAGCTGTATCCTCTCCTCCAGCTCCATCTCGCGAGCTCTAAATCCCTCCCTCTCCTTTTCGAAGTCTTGCTCTTTGCTTCTGTTCGACTTGACTCTTTGTTCGGCCTGGCTGTCGTCAGCTTCAGACGCTTTCTCCCATTTTCTTTGTAAAGCGTTGAAGGAGAAGTCGTCGGCCGACTCTTCCTCCAAAAGCTCCACCGTTTTCTTGAGGCTGTCACGCTCCTGCTCCAGGGCGAGCACCTTGTCCTCCATGGCGTTGTATCTCTCCAGTTGCTCCATCATGCTCTCCTGCATTACTTCGAGTTCATTCTGCATGGATTCCACAGATTGAGAGTAGGTCGCTCCCTCCTCCAGCTCCTGTCCTTGTTTCCTTTGACATTCTAAAAGCGTGATCTTCGCCTCCAGCCCCATCTCGCGAGCTCTGAATCTCTCCCTCTCCTTTTCGAAGTCTTGCTCTTTGCTTATGTACGACTTGAGCAGTTTGGCCTGGCTGTCTATCGTTGCAGACGTCGTCACTTTCTCCCATTTCCTTTGTAAAGCGTTGAAGGAAAAGTCTTCGGTCGACTCTTCCTTCGATGGCTCCAGACTCTCCTGGGCCGCTGTCAGCTTCGACTCAGAGCGGGTCGCTCTCTCCTCCAGCTCCTGGCGCTGTTCCCTCCACTCCGCTCTGTCCTTGTTGAATTTGAGTCCCGCGCTCTGAAGCGTGTGGGTTACTTGATCCAACTCGTCTTGCGTGTCCTCGACCTCCTGCTCCAAATCGTGGATCGTCTGCATCGTGAGATCCGTCTGCGCCCCCGTCTCTCTGGTGCACGGTGTGTCCGCGGGTTTGCTTTGGGGGGGATTTTCCCGAGCTGTTTGGCTCAGCTCCGAGACCCGGCTTTCCAAACGCTGGATTTGAATCTTCTGCTCCGTCTCGCGTGCGCTGAACCGTGCCCTCTCCTTCTCGAAGTACTGCTCTTTACTCCTGCTGAGCCTCAGTTCCTGTTTGAGCCTTTGGACGACGTTTTGTAGGTCCTCGTTTTCATCTGCGACGCGGTCCCACTGTTCGCAACTCGGCTCCATCGATCCCTCAGTCTCGGATTCTTCAGACTTCCTTTCCGCGTGGTCTACTTGCTTTGCGTTCATCTGCTTCTCGTACTCGATAACCTTTACTTCGAGAAACCTCTCCGTGTCTCTCCACTTGCCCTGCGCCACGTCAAACCTCACCAGCTCCTGTTTGCAGGCCTGGAGTCGTGCGGTCAGCGTTTCAACAGCGAGTTTCTGTGACGTCTCCTCCTTCTCAAAGCTGACCTCTCTGGCCGTTAGCGCCGCTAGCTTTGCACGAATCCCGTCCACTTCGTCCAGTAGGTTCAGGTTTTGTGTCTGTAGCTCCTCCATCGTCTGACACGTCTTCGTCGAGGCCTTCAGCTCCTCGACGTTGATCTGGTCTCTCTTTAAACCCTGTGTACAGACGCTGTTTGCTTTCAGAGTAGATCCTGTCTGCATCGCCGAATCCCCGTCCTCCTCTGTCCTCGTACTTTGTGATAAATCCATCGTCTCCATCTTTAATTTGACGCGATGTCCGTTTAACTCTCGCCCAAACACAGTCTTAGTTCAGATCCTCCCGTGGATCTGAACAAACGGCTGTGAGTGTGTCAGACTCTGAACCCAGGCTGAGATGGAATGTTGGTATTTGAATATCGCCGTGGAAACCTAGGACTCTGTGTACGACTGACAAACATGACATCATCTTTGGAATCGCCCAAATATGGTCATGATTGAAAACAGTTAAGGGGGAAAACAATTTTGAAAAAATGTAAACTTTCTGTAATTACTCAAAAACTACTTTAACAAATACTGAATTATGAAAATAGTTTTGTACTAAATAAAGATACAAAGACATGGGGAGGAGCAAAGTGGTTCAACAGCCCATAAATACATAAATAACGGAGAATGCTAGCATAATGCTACACGTTAGCGTCGCGCTAATGCTAACAGTTAGCTAGCGCTAGCTAGAACTGCCGTTTTTTCACTTCTACAGAACAATCTGCTGTGATTAAACAGTCATATGGACCTGATTTAGACTTTACTTTATTTGTATGTGATAAATAAGTTCAGATTCCACCAGAAAATGTCTAAAAAGAGTGAAAAATTGTGTTTCCCAAAAGATTGTATTTTCCCCCTCGGCGAGGCCACGCCCCCTTCACGCCCCCTTCTATGGCGAGATGCGTCTGTGTCTATGAGGGGGAGGAATGAGCTTTTCTCCCTTTACTCACGAACAAACGCTGAGTCATGAATATATTTTTCTACTAAATAAAGATATAGAGACTCAGAGCAGCAAAGTGATTCAACAGCTGAAAATCAGACAAAGCTAACAGGGAAACGAGTGTAAGCTTCATGCTACACATCCTAGCATTAGCTTCATGCTACACATGCTAACATTAGCTTGATTCTACATGTGCTAATGTTCGCTTAATGTTAAATTTGCTCAAGTTAGCTTCATGCTACATATTTCAATGTTAGCTTGATGCTACATATTCTGACATTTGCTTCATGCTACATATGCTAATGTTAACTTGATGATACATATACTAACGTTGCCTTCCTGCTACACAAGCTAACATTAGCTTAATTTTACATATGCTAATGTTAGCTTCATGCTACATATTTCAATGTTAGCTTGATGCTACATATTTTAATGTTTGCTTGATGCTACATATTCTGACGTTTGCTTCATGCTACATATGCTAACATTAGCTTGATGATACATATACTAACGTTGCCTTCATGCTACATATGCTAACATTAGCTTGATGATACATATACTAACGTTGCCTTCATGCTACATATGCTAACGCTAGGAACAATTGCAGGTCTTTGTTTTTTTTCCGCTTCTACTGATGCTGAAAAACATCTGTATGGACTTGGGCTAACATGCTAACATTAGCTAACAGGTGCTTAATTCTACATATTCTACTGGTAGCTTAATGCTAAATTTGCTAAAGTTAGCTTTATGCTACATAAACTAACGTTAGCTTCATGCTACATATTCCAATGTTAGCTTAAGGCTACATATTTTAATGTTTGCTTGATGCTACATATTCTGACGTTTGCTTCATGCTACATATGCTCACGTTAGATTGATGATACATAGCGTTAGCCACTTAGCATAATTGCCTAAGTCATTATTGTATTGTTAAAATGAAAATAAATAAACTCCAATGTGTTGCCTAAAAAACGTCTTTTTTCATGTTTTTACAAAAACAGGAATAATGGAATTATGAGTTAAGCAATTATGCTATGTGGCTAACGATATACTAACGTTGCCTTCATGCTACATATGCTAACGTTAGCTTGATGATACATATACTAATGTTGCCTTCATGCTACATATGCTAACATTAGCTTGATGATACATATACTAATGTTGCCTTCATGCTACATATGCTAACATTAGCTTGATGATACATGTACTAAGGTTGCCTTCATTCTACATATGCTAACGTTAGCTTGATGATACATATACTAATGTTGCCTTCATGCTACATATGCTAACGTTAGCTTGATGATACATGTACTAAGGTTGCCTTCATGCTACATATGCTAACATTAGCTCTATGATACATGTACTAAGGTTGCCTTCATGCTACATATGCTAACATTAGCTTGATGATACATGTACTAAGGTTGCCTTCATGCTACATATGCTAACGCTAGCTTGATGATACTAACGTTGCCTTCATGCTACATATGAAGGCAACGCTAGGCATACACTAACGTTGCCTTCATGCTACATATGCTAACGCTAGCTTGATGATACATATACTAGCGTTGCCTTCATGCTACATATGCTAATGTTAGCATTCAGCTCAAATTAATGATTGTATTTCTTTATTTTCCTGTCATTTGAGTTGATGATTTAAAATAATAAATAAAATCATTTGGAACGTGGTGTTTAAAGGCCGGTGAGTTTGTCTTGAAGTGAAATTAATTTTGTCCAATATAACATTTTATATAATGCCACAAATATGAACTAACAATCGTCTTGTTTCTATACATGCGTTTCCAATGACATCACGCATAGTTCTGGCGGCCATTTTGAATACCGAAGTAGCATTATGCAGTACTACAACATGTGACAAGACACGGCAGACGTGGCTCAGACGTAGCAGCTCCGCCTGTGGAGCTACAGCAGGATTTACTAAAGATCTGCTCCACTCTGAAGACTAAACTAACACATCAAAGAGGAAAACAGAAAATCTTTCTCTATGAGTGCTACAGTCTGAGTCAGTGTTTAAGCTGCTCAAGACGTTAGCATGCTACCGGTTAGCAACAATCAACTGTCAATGGCTTCAACACATAAACACACGTGTGGCTCACATGTATGAACACTGAGGAAATACTACAGGAACAGCTCTGACCTCTGACCTCTGTCTACAACATGTGACAGAGGTCAGAGGTCAGAGCTGAGCTGTTGAAGCTAAATGCTAATCAGTAGCATGCTAACGTCTTAAACTCACTGGTTCCTTCACATAAACGTGCGTCTCAGGGGCCGTGTTGTTACTGTTTTCTTCTTGAGCAATAACTACGAGTAAATAAAATGCCACTGTCAGTCAGTTGTTCTTTATATTCTGAGTAGACATATTGTTACATGTTGTAGTACTGCATAATTGTATTTCGGTATTCAAAATGGCCGCCATAACAACAAAAGTCACATGACTGAAAGGCATGTATAGGGATTTTTGTTGTAGCATGTTAGCCTTTAGCTTCTAGACAAACCGCGTCCTTTATGAACTCGCTAAGTGAAGTTTAGACCACAGTTAAAAACAGACAGGAAGTACTGACGCTCACAGACAGGAAGTACTGACGCTCACAGACAGGAAGTACTGACGTCCACAGACAGGAAGTACTGACGCTCACAGACAGGAAGTACTGACACTCACAACAGGAAGTACTGACGCTCACAACAGGAAGTACTAACGCTCACAGACAGGAAGTACTGACGCTCTGAGACAGGAAGTAGTGACGCCCACACAGACAGTTTCCTTTAGAATGGTTTAATAATTGTTTGTCACAGTTTGTCATGAACCGGCTTCATGTTGTGTTTCTAGAAATGATCAAAACATCTGTAAAGCCGCACCTGCAGCAGTTGATCCAGATGATCCAGTTTATCCACAAACACTTTGGTCACTCTATGTTACTCCTACTTCATTCATTAATAGATTCATAGACAAATTAGAAAATAAATGTTCTAATAGGATTGTTACAGATGCTTTTAAATTCAAGAAGAAAAAACAAATAATTTCCAAAATAACATTGTATAAACTAAATCTATGATCATCTACTTTGAAAAATAGTTTCATTTAGTTTGAGTCAGATTTAGTCAAATAACTCTCTTAGTTTTAGTCTAAATCTGTGCATTTATACTTTAATGTTAAAACCATGTTTAACCTCTTAACTCCCACCTGAACGGATCCCATTTCTCCAGTTTGGCTTTACCCCAATCCAAAAGCTTATGGGAAAAAAGCAACAAAACAGCCACAAAAAAATAGAAGAAAACAAGGATGTGAACGCAACTAAAAAGTGACAAAAATTCAACAAAAATGTGACAAAAATTCAACAAAAATGTGACAAAAAATCAACAAAAATGTGACAAAAATTCAACAAAAATGTGACAAAAAAGTGACAAAAAAGTGACAAAAATGCAACAAAAAAGTGACAAAAATTCAACAAAAAAGTGACAAAAAGTGACAAAAATGCAACAAAAAAGTGACAAAAAAGTGACAAAAATGCAACAAAAAAGTGACAAAAAAGTGACAAAAAAGTGACAAAAATGCAACAAAAAAGTGACAAAAAAGTGACAAAAATGCAACAAAAAAGTGACAAAAAAGTGACAAAAATGCAACAAAAAAGTGACAAAAATTCAACAAAAATGTGACAAAAAAGTGACAAAAATTCAACAAAAAAGTGACAAAAATTCAACAAAAAAGTGACAAAAAAGTGACAAAAATGTGACAAAAAAGTGACAAAAATGTGACAAAAATGCAACAAAAAAGTGATGAAAATTAAACAAAAAGTAAACAAAAAATCAACTAAAATGTGACAAAAATAAAAAAAAATCTGACAAAAACTCAACAATAAAATGACAAAAACGTAAGGAAAAAGATCAGTTTTGTGGGTCTTGGCCTACAGCCAAAGACGAGAACTGCATTCGGTTCAGGCGGGAGTTAAGAGGTTAATGAAGCAGCTTCACGTTTGTCCACGTGATCTGTCCGTGAAGTCTTTTCGTTTTCAGTTACAAACATCTGCACAGTTTCAGTTACAAACATCTGCACAGTTTCAGTTACAAACATCTGCACAGTTTCAGTTACAAACATCTGCACAGTTTCAGTTACAAACATCTGCACAGTTTCAGTTACAAACATCTGCACAGTTTCAGTTACAAACATCTGCACAGTTTCAGTTACAAACATCTGCACAGTTTCAGTTACAAACATCTGCAGTTTCAGATACAAACATCTGCACAGTTTAAGTTACAAACATCTGCACAGTTTCAGTAACAAACATCTGCACAGTTTCAGTTACAAACATCTGCACAGTTTCAGTTACAAACATCTGCACAGTTTCAGTGTCAGAAATCAAGACCGGGACGTTTAAAGCTGAAACCTCCGCGCGCGCTTTACTTTGTGCTGCTTCCTGTCGCAGTGCGGGGAGTTTGACGCTCCGGGGGGAGTCGGACTTTGACGTGGACCAGAGGAGGCTCAGAGGAGGCTCAGAGCAGGACCACAGGAGGACCACAGGAGGACCACAGGAGGACCACAGGAGGACCAGAGCAGGACAGGAGGCTCGGACCGCGGCAGGAGCTCCGTCTGCAAACAGGGGACCCGCGCGGTGAGTTCTCTCCGGGTTCGCGGAGACTTTAATCCTCCAGGGCATGACCGGCTCTGGACCAGGTTTAGTCCCGGCGAAGATAAGGCGCTCTTTGACCAATCAGGGCGAGGGGCCACGGCTTTACCTCAAACTACGAGACGCACGCGCAGGTTAGAGAGGACGTAACATGGAAAGGTTTTATCCAAATCTAAAAGCTTCTCCACTCGAGAGAAACGCCTTATTTGAAAGCTAAGACCGACAAAACTGATCCTAACTTTTGGTTGTGTTTTAAAGGTTCTTTTTACATGGTTTTTGTCGGTTTTTGATGTTTTTTCGTAATTTTTTCGTCCATTTTTGTCCTTTTGTCCTATTTTTTACTTTGTTTTGATGTTTTTTCTCGTTTCTCTCTTTATGACGGTTTGTTCAAGAAGCTGTTAGATTTGGGTAAAGCCACACTGCTTCAGGAGGAGGTTGATCATAATAATAATAGTAATACCTTTTATTTGTTTGGTGCCTTTAAGCACTCGCGCTCACTTCACACCAAGGAAATGTATGATTAAAAAGCACCAACATTAGAGAACAATAAACAGGACCATGTAAAGCAGGAAGTTTTTATTGTGGGTTTTTAAGTAAGTTTAAGTAAGTGTTTTTGCCCTGTTTTCTCCTCACTGTTTCTCGCTCTTTAGTCACTTTTGTTGTTGTTTTGTTGTTGCTTTTCTGGCCTGTTTTCGTCACTTTGTTGTTGTGTTTCGATGCCATTTTGATGCTTTCTTTTCAAGAGGCTTTTAGGTTTGGGTAAAGCCGAACAGGGGAAAATGTGCTCAGTTCCGGCGGGAGTTAAGAGGTTAAAAATCACATGTAAACAGTGACATTTTGTATTTATATTTGACTGTTTTTACACAATAACCACCAGAGCAAAAAGCGGCTCATCTTCCCCGACTTTGGCCGGTATGTGAGAAATTCATTAACACATGAATCTGAGGTTATTATTGGCCGGTGTTTATCGCAAACGAAACAAACGAAGCAAAATAACAAACACACACAATGGGACAAACCCACTTTGTCACATTTCCCCCGCCTTCACCGAGCTTTACCTAAATCTAAAAGCTTTAAAGAAAATACCGACGAAAACGGAACAGAAATGTTTTCCCGGAAAAGCAACAAAAAAGTGACAAAAAACATGAAAACAAAGCAATGAAAGAAAGCTACAAAAACACCCCCCCTGGTGGATACTTTGCGAACTGCAGGCAATATTAATAAATGGGAAATATGCACAGAAAAAGCGTTTTTGGCAGGGGCGGACTGGCCATATGTCCATTCTGGAAGAGCACAGAAGGGCCACTGGCTCTAGGGCCCCCGGTCTGGCCTCTCACTCCTTACCTTGGGCGGCACAGTAGCGCAGTGGTTAGCGCCTCCGCTTCACAGCTAGAAGGTCCCGGGTTCGATTCCCACCTGCACCTTTGTGGAAGTGTCGCATTTACTCTAATCTGGTCCAGGCTGGTCAGAGTCCAGGGCTGGTTTTCAGTCCCAGTCCGCCCCTGGATGGGAGTCCCTCAGCGGGAGAACGTCCGGTCCTTGTTGGAGTTTCAGTTCTTCTTGTCCAGTCTCTGTGGGCGGGTTCCTCTGTGGGCGGGGTCTGAAGCAGAGGAGGGGGACACCGTGTGATAGCAGACTTGCAAAAAACAGACAGCGCAGAGTGATGATGTCATCAGGCCGCGCTGCTCAGTTTGCTTGTGCAGGTGTGAGGGCTGGCCAGCAGGGGGCAGGTGTGAAACAGGGACCTCTCCGTAATCGAGGCAAACTTGGAATCATTTGTACTTTTAAGACTGTTCAGAAAACAGTCTTAAATAAATAAATTAAATAAAGATAAACTTTTTTGCAGACCCGCCTCTCCGGATCAGACCCGCACCCCCGGATCACCTGTGAGGGTCACAGACACTGATCCAGGACCAGCGTCGCCGTGTCGCTCGGAGGATGTCCGCCGCGGCGCTCTCAGCGGTGGGCGTGTCGGTGGGCGTGTCGGTGGGCGTGGTCGTCTCCGTGGTGCTCCTGTGTGAGCTGCTCCGGTGGCTCCGGCGCTTCCTCCCGGGGGAAAGTGGGCGTGTCCTGCTGGAGGGCGCCTCCACGCTGCAGCTGTGTTGGTGCGCGCTGGAGCTGAAGCTTCTGGGCGAGCGCGGGGCCCCGCCCCTGTCATGGCGGCTGGCGCTGCTGTACGCCGTCACCGCCGTGCACCTGCAGAGCTTCCGCGGGGCCAGCTGCTCTCTGATTGGCCCCCTGGAGCGCGTGTGCCGGGGGAGGCTGAGCGTGCGGGCGGCGGCGGGCCTGGTGGGCGTTCAGCTGGGCGCGGCCATGGCGGCCCGGGCCCTGGCGGTCCTCGTGTGGTCCAGGGGGTGGTCCGAGGTGCACGAGCAGCACCGGAGGTTCGGGTACCGCTGCTTCGACCCCCTGGGCGGGACTTTACTGGAGGCGGCGGCCACGGAGCTCGCCCTCACCTTCATCGTCCAGGGCGTCGTCCTTCACCTGCACAAGCTGGAGCCGGGGCTGAGGGTGCACGCCCTGAGCGCCACCATCACCGCCGTGGTGTACGCAGGTGAGTCAGGAGTCCACGCCCTGAGCGCCACCATCACCGCCGTGGTGTACGCAGGTGAGTCAGGAGTCCACGCCCTGAGCGCCGCCATCACCGCCGTGGTGTACGCAGGTGAGTCAGGGGTCCACGCCCTGAGCGCCACCATCACCGCCGTGGTGTACGCAGGTGAGTCAGGAGTCCACGCCCTGAGCGCCACCGTCACCGCCGTGGTGTACGCAGGTGAGTCAGGGCTGAGGGTCCACGCCCTGAGCGCCACCATCACCGCCGTGGTGTACGCAGGTGAGTCAGGAGTCCACGCCCTGAGCGCCACCATCACCGCCGTGGTGTACGCAGGTGAGTCAGGGCTGAGGGTCCACGCCCTGAGCGCCACCATCACCGCCGTGGTGTACGCAGGTGAGTCAGGGGTCCACGCCCTGAGCGCCACCATCACCGCCGTGGTGTACGCAGGTGAGTCAGGAGTGCACGCCCTGAGCGCCACCATCACCGCCGTGGTGTACGCAGGTGAGTCAGGAGTGCACGCCCTGAGCGCCACCATCACCGCCGTGGTGTACGCAGGTGAGTCAGGGGTCCACGCCCTGAGCGCCACCATCACCGCCGTGGTGTACGCAGGTGAGTCAGGAGTCCACGCCCTGAGCGCCACCATCACCGCCGTGGTGTACGCAGGTGAGTCAGGGGTCCACGCCCTGAGCGCCACCATCACCGCCGTGGTGTACGCAGGTGAGTCAGGAGTGCACGCCCTGAGCGCCACCATCACCGCCGTGGTGTACGCAGGTGAGTCAGGGGTCCACGCCCTGAACGCCACCATCACCGCCGTGGTGTACGCAGGTGAGTCAGGAGTCCACGCCCTGAGCGCCACCATCACCGCCGTGGTGTACGCAGGTGAGTCAGGAGTCCACGCCCTGAGCGCCACCATCACCGCCGTGGTGTACGCAGGTGAGTCAGGGGTCCACGCCCTGAACGCCACCATCACCGCCGTGGTGTACGCAGGTGAGTCAGGGGTCCACGCCCTGAGCGCCGCCATCACCGCCGTGGTGTACGTAGGTGAGTCAGGAGTGCACGCCCTGAGCGCCACCATCACCGCCGTGGTGTACGCAGGTGAGTCAGGGGTCCACGCCCTGAGCGCCACCATCACCGCCGTGGTGTACGCAGGTGAGTCAGGAGTGCACGCCCTGAGCGCCACCATCACCGCCGTGGTGTACGCAGGTGAGTCAGGAGTGCACGCCCTGAGCGCCACCATCACCGCCGTGGTGTACGCAGGTGAGTCAGGAGTGCACGCCCTGAGCGCCACCATCACCGCCGTGGTGTACGCAGGTGAGTCAGGAGGCCACGCCCTGAGCGCCACCATCACCGCCGTGGTGTACGCAGGTGAGTCAGGGGTCCACGCCCTGAGCGCCACCATCACCGCCGTGGTGTACGCAGGTGAGTCAGGAGGCCACGCCCTGAGCGCCGCCATCACCGCCGTGGTGTACGCAGGTGAGTCAGGGGTCCACGCCCTGAGCGCCACCATCACCGCCGTGGTGTACGCAGGTGAGTCAGGAGTGCACGCCCTGAGCGCCTCCATCACCGCCGTGGTGTACGCAGGTGAGTCAGGAGTCCACGCCCTGAGCGCCACCGTCACCGCCGTGGTGTACGCAGGTGAGTCAGGAGTCCACGCCCTGAGCGCCGCCATCACCGCCGTGGTGTACGCAGGTGAGTCAGGAGTGCACGCCCTGAGCGCCACCATCACCGCCGTGGTGTACGCAGGTGAGTCAGGGGTCCACGCCCTGAGCGCCACCATCACCGCCGTGGTGTACGCAGGTGAGTCAGGGGTCCACGCCCTGAGCGCCACCATCACCGCCGTGGTGTACGCAGGTGAGTCAGGAGTCCACGCCCTGAGCGCCACCATCACCGCCGTGGTGTACGCAGGTGAGTCAGGAGTCCACGCCCTGAGCGCCACCATCACCGCCGTGGTGTACGCAGGTGAGTCAGGAGTGCACGCCCTGAGCGCCACCATCACCGCCGTGGTGTACGCAGGTGAGTCAGGGGTCCACGCCCTGAGCGCCACCATCACCGCCGTGGTGTACGCAGGTGAGTCAGGGGTCCACGCCCTGAGCGCCACCATCACCGCCGTGGTGTACGCAGGTGAGTCAGGGCTGAGGGTCCACGCCCTGAGCGCCACCATCACCGCCGTGGTGTACGCAGGTGAGTCAGGGGTGAGGGTCCACGCCCTGAGCGCCACCATCACCGCCGTGGTGTACGCAGGTGAGTCAGGAGTCCACGCCCTGAGCGCCACCATCACCGCCGTGGTGTACGCAGGTGAGTCAGGAGTGCACGCCCTGAGCGCCGCCATCACCGCCGTGGTGTACGCAGGTGAGTCAGGGGTCCACGCCCTGAGCGCCACCATCACCGCCGTGGTGTACGCAGGTGAGTCAGGAGTCCACGCCCTGAGCGCCACCATCACCGCCGTGGTGTACGCAGGTGAGTCAGGAGTCCACGCCCTGAGCGCCACCATCACCGCCGTGGTGTACGCAGGTGAGTCAGGAGTGCACGCCCTGAGCGCCACCATCACCGCCGTGGTGTACGCAGGTGAGTCAGGGGTGCACGCCCTGAGCGCCACCATCACCGCCGTGGTGTACGCAGGTGAGTCAGGAGTGCACGCCCTGAGCGCCGCCATCACCGCCGTGGTGTACGCAGGTGAGTCAGGAGTCCACGCCCTGAGCGCCACCATCACCGCCGTGGTGTACGCAGGTGAGTCAGGAGTCCACGCCCTGAGCGCCACCATCACCGCCGTGGTGTACGCAGGTGAGTCAGGAGTCCACGCCCTGAGCGCCACCATCACCGCCGTGGTGTACGCAGGTGAGTCAGGGGTCACGCCCTGAGCGCCACCATCACCGCCGTGGTGTACGCAGGTGAGTCAGGAGTGCACGCCCTGAGCGCCGCCATCACCACCGTGGTGTACGCAGGTGAGTCAGGGGTCCACGCCCTGAGCGCCACCATCACCGCCGTGGTGTACGCAGGTGAGTCAGGAGTGCACGCCCTGAGCGCCACCATCACCGCCGTGGTGTACGCAGGTGAGTCAGGAGTCCACGCCCTGAGCGCCGCCATCACCGCCGTGGTGTACGCAGGTGAGTCAGGAGTGCACGCCCTGAGCGCCACCATCACCGCCGTGGTGTACGCAGGTGAGTCAGGAGGCCACGCCCTGAGCGCCGCCGTCACCGCCGTGGTGTACGCAGGTGAGTCAGGGGTCCACGCCCTGAGCGCCACCATCACCGCCGTGGTGTACGCAGGTGAGTCAGGGGTCCACGCCCTGAGCGCCACCATCACCGCCGTGGTGTACGCAGGTGAGTCAGGAGTCCACGCCCTGAGCGCCACCATCACCGCCGTGGTGTACGCAGGTGAGTCAGGAGGCCACGCCCTGAGCGCCACCATCACCGCCGTGGTGTACGCAGGTGAGTCAGGGGTCCACGCCCTGAGCGCCACCATCACCGCCGTGGTGTACGCAGGTGAGTCAGGGGTCCACGCCCTGAGCGCCACCATCACCGCCGTGGTGTACGCAGGTGAGTCAGGGGTCCACGCCCTGAGCGCCACCGTCACCGCCGTGGTGTACGCAGGTGAGTCAGGAGTCCACGCCCTGAGCGCCACCATCACCGCCGTGGTGTACGCAGGTGAGTCAGGGCTGAGGGTACACGCCCTGAGCGCCACCATCACCGCCGTGGTGTACGCAGGTGAGTCAGGGGGGTAGGTGAGAGTCAGGGGTAGGGCTTGGTACCGCTGTTTTTTTTTCTATACCACTACTTTAACGATACCTGCTTTTCGGTACCGGTGCCTTAACGGTACCTTTTCCGATACCTGTGTTATTTTACTTGACTTAAAGGAACAGGCCAGCGTTTTTCCACACTGAGATATGTTCTTACCTGAGCTGTGACGAGTTCTTTAGGACCTGTCTGATCTTCAGTCACGTAAACACAGCGCAGACGGCGTTAGCATTTAGCCCCTCCCTCTCTCCTCTATAGCTCCAAAACAGGTCAAGATAGAAGCTACCGAGCTCTTCCACGTTTTCCCTATTTAAATATGGTTACGTGAAGTGTTCCACTACAAAGTATAATTACACACAATTAAACAATGTGGATTTTCTAAGCGGATAAAAGGGGGAACTATATTGTAAGGCGTAATAATACCAGGAGTAGTTCGAAATCCGCGCAGTAATCTTCACTTTACTGCGCGAGAGCTTGGTAGCTTCTATCTTGACCTGTTTTGGAGCTATAGAGGAGAGAGGGAGAGGCTAAATGCTAACGCCGTCTGCGCTGTGTTTACGTGACTGAAGATCAGACAGGTCCTAAAGAACTCGTCACAGCTCAGGTAAGAACATATCTCAGTGTGTAGAAACGCTGGCCTGTTCCTTTAACACAAAGGTGAGATTTCTAAATATGAGAGTCAGGAGGCGGCTGTGAAAGTAATAATAGCCTGAGTGTTTATGTGGGTCACGGCCGGAGCGTGTGAAGAGAACAGAGCCGTTAAAATATGACAAGAATCTAAAACAGAAAAGGCTCGGACCGGTTTGACACGAACAAACAGAGACTGACAGAGCCGTGTCCAGCTCGGGGGCTCCAGGTCAGAGCAGTTACATCCAGGTAAAGGCCGGACATGTTCTGGATGTAAGAACAGCTTTATTGTCCCACAGGTCTGGCCTCTCACTTACCCTTACCCCCGGGCATGACCGAGCTTTACCCAAATCTAAAGGCTTAACCTCTTAACTCCCGCCTGAACCGAGAGGATCTTTTTCCTCACGTCATCACATTTTTTTTCCATCATTTTTTTGTTGGGTATTCAACTCGTTTTCTCACTTTTTTGTCATTTTTTTGGTTATTTTTTCGTAAATTTTTTGTAATTTTTTGTCACATTTCTGTCATTTTTTTCGTACATTTTTAATAAATTTTTTATCAATTTTTTTGTCACATTTTTGTCATTTTTTTGTCATTTTTTTGTTGGGTATTCAACTTATTTTTTATAACTTTTTTGTCATTTTTTTTAAATCAAATTTTTGTCATTTTTCTGTCATTTTTTTTATCATTTTTTTGTCAATTTTTTATCATTTTTTTGTCATTTTTTTCATTTTTTTGTCAATTTTTTATCAATTTTTTATCATTTTTTTGTCATTTTTTGTCATTTTTTTGTCAATTTTTTATCATTTTTTTGTCATTTTTTTGTCACTTTTTTCATCATTGTTTTCGTCTCAGTTTTGTTGCTATTTTCACAGCTTTTTTCCAGAAGCTTTTAGATTTGGGCAAAGCCAAACTGGAGAAAATGCTCTGGGTTAAGGCGGGGGGTCAGAGGTTCACATGTGTATTTGTGGAAGTGTCGCATTTACGCTAATTTGGGCCAGACTGACCAGAGTCCAGGGCTGGTTTTCAGTCCCAGTCCGGCCCTGCCTGGTCGTGTTCATATAAAGAGCCTGACGTTGTGCCTGCAGGTGGCGCTGTCTCCTGGTCCTGTACATATAAAGAGCCTGACGTTGTGCCTGCAGGTGGCGCTGTCTCCTGGTCTTGTACATATAAAGAGCCTGACGTTGTGCCTGTAGGTGGCGCTGTCTCCTGGTCCTGTACATATAAAGAGCCTGACGTTGTGCCTGCAGGTGGCGCTGTCTCCTGGTCCTGTACATGTAAAGAGCCTGACGTTGTGCCTGCAGGTGGCGCTGTCTCCTGGTCCTGTACATATAAAGAGCCTGACGTTGTGCCTGCAGGTGGCGCTGTCTCCTGGTCTTGTACATATAAAGAGCCTGACGTTGTGCCTGCAGGTGGCGCTGTCTCCTGGTCTTGTTGATATAAAGAGCCTGACGTTGTGCCTGCAGGTGGCGCTGTCTCCTGGTCTTGTTGATATAAAGAGCCTGACGTTGTGCCTGCAGGTGGCGCTGTCTCCTGGTCTTGTTGATATAAAGAGCCTGACGTTGTGCCTGTAGGTGGCGCTGTCTCCTGGTCTTGTACATATAAAAAGCCTGACGTTGTGCCTGCAGGTGGCGCTGTCTCCGGGTCTTGTACATATAAAGAGCCTGACGTTGTGCCTGTAGGTGGCGCTGTCTCCTGGTCTTGTACATATAAAGAGCCTGACGTTGTGCCTGCAGGTGGCGCTGTCTCCTGGTCCTGTACATGTAAAGAGCCTGACGTTGTGCCTGCAGGTGGCGCTGTCTCCTGGTCCTGTACATATAAAGAGCCTGACGTTGTGCCTGCAGGTGGCGCTGTCTCCTGGTCTTGTACATATAAAGAGCCTGACGTTGTGCCTGCAGGTGGCGCTGTCTCCTGGTCTTGTTGATATAAAGAGCCTGACGTTGTGCCTGCAGGTGGCGCTGTCTCCTGGTCTTGTTGATATAAAGAGCCTGACGTTGTGCCTGCAGGTGGCGCTGTCTCCTGGTCTTGTTGATATAAAGAGCCTGACGTTGTGCCTGTAGGTGGCGCTGTCTCCTGGTCTTGTACATATAAAAAGCCTGACGTTGTGCCTGCAGGTGGCGCTGTCTCCGGGTCTTGTACATATAAAGAGCCTGACGTTGTGCCTGTAGGTGGCGCTGTCTCCTGGTCTTGTACATATAAAGAGCCTGACGTTGTGCCTGTAGGTGGCGCTGTCTCCTGGTCTTGTACATGTAAACCGAGCTTTACCCAAATCTAAAAGTTTAACCTCTTAACTCCCGCCAGAACCGAGAGGATCTTTCTCCTCACGTCATCACATTTTTTTCCATCATTTTTTTGTTGGGTATTCAACTCATTTTTGTAACATTTTTGTCATTTTTTTGGTTATTTTTTCGTAACATTTTTGTAATTTTTTGTCACATTTCTGTAATTTTTTCGTACATTTTTAATAAAAAATTTTATCAATTTTTTTGTCAAATTTTTATCACATTTTTGTCATTGTTTTGTTGGGTATTCAACTTATTTTTTATTACTTTTTTGTCATTTTTTTTTAATCAAATTTTTGTCATTTTTTGGTCAATTTTTTATCATTTTTTTGTCATTTTTTTGTCATTTTTTGTCATTTTTTTTTTCATTTTTTGTCATTTTTTTGTCAACTTTTTATCATTTTTTTGTAATTTTTTTGTCATTTTTTGTCATTTTTTTGTCAATTTTTTTAATCATTTTTTTGTCATTTTTTTGTCATTTTTTTGTCAATTTTTATCACATTTTTGTCATTTTTTTGTTGGGTATTCAACTTGTTTTTTATAACTTTTTTGTCATTTTTTTAAAATCAAATTTTTGTCATTTTTCTGTCATTTTTTGTCATTTTTTTGTCAATTTTTTATCATTTTTTTGTCATTTTTTTTTCATTTTTTGTCATTTTTTTTTCATTTTTTGTCATTTTTTTGTCATTTTTTTGTCATTTTTTGTCATTTTTTTGTCAACTTTTTATCATTTTTTTGTAATTTTTTTGTCATTTTTTGTAATTTTTTTGTCAATTTTTATCACATTTTTGTCATTTTTTTGTTGGGTATTCAACTTATTTTTTATTACTTTTTTGTCATTTTTTTAAAATCAAATTTTTGTCATTTTTTTGTCAATTTTTTGGTCATTTTTTGTCATTTTTTTGTCATTTTTTCGTCATTTTTTGTCATTTTTTGTCAAATTTTTATAACTTTTTTGTCATTTTTTTTAAATCAAATTTTTGTCATTTTTTTGTCAAATTTTTGTCATTTTTTTGTCAAATTTTTGTCATTTTTTCGTCAATTTTTTGTCACTTTTTTGTCACATTTTCATCATTGTTTTCGTCTCAGTTTTGTTTCTATTTTCACAGCTTTTTTCCAGAAGCTTTTGGATTGGGGTAAAGCCAAACTGGAGAAGATGCTCTGGGTGAAGGCGGGGGGTCAGAGGTTCACATGTGTATTTGGGCCAGACTGACCAGAGTCCAGGGCTGGTTTTCAGTCCCAGTCCGGCCCTGCCTGGTCTTGTACATATAAAGAGCCTGACGTTGTGCCTGTAGGTGGCGCTGTCTCCTGGTCTTGTACATGTAAACCGAGCTTTACCCAAATCTAAAAGTTTAACCTCTTAACTCCCGCCAGAACCGAGAGGATCTTTCTCCTCACGTCATCACATTTTTTTCCATCATTTTTTTGTTGGGTATTCAACTCATTTTTGTAACTTTTTTGTAATTTTTTTGGTTATTTTTTCGTAACATTTTTGTAATTTTTTGTCACATTTCTGTCATTTTTTCGTACATTTTTAATACATTTTTTATCAATTTTTTTGTCAAATTTTTATCACTTTTTTGTCATTTTTTTGTTGGGTATTCAACTTATTTTTTATTACTTTTTTGTCATTTTTTTTAAATACAATTTTTGTAATTTTTTCGTCAATTTTTGTCATTTTTTTTGTCATTTTTTTGTCAATTTTTTATCATTTTTTTTGTCATTTTTTTGTCATTTTTTGTCATTTTTTTGTCATTTTTTGTCATTTTTTCGTCAATTTTTGTTATTTTTTTGTCAATTTTTAATCATTTTTTCGTCATTTTTTGTCATTTTTTCGTCAATTTTTGTCATTTTTTGTCAATTTTTTATCATTTTTTCGTCATTTTTTTGTCATTTTTTTGTCATTTTTTCGTCATTTTTTTGTCATTTTTTTGTCATTTTTTGTCATTTTTTTGTCAAATTTTTATAATTTTTTGTCATTTTTTTTTAATCAAATTTTTGTCATTTTTTCGTCAATTTTTCGTCACTTTTTTGTCATTTTTCCATCATCGTTTTCGTCTCAGTTTTGTTTCTATTTTCACAGCTTTTTTCCAGAAGCTTTTAGATTGGGGTAAAGCTGGAGAAAATGCTCTGGGTGAAGGCGGGGGGTCAGAGGTTCACATATGTATTTGGGCCAGACCGACCAGAGTCCAGGGCTGGTTTTCAGTCCCAGTCCGGCCCTGCCTGGTCCTGTTGATGTAAAGAGCCTGACGTTGTGCCTGTAGGTGGCGCTGTCTCCTGGTCTTGTACATGTAAAGAGCCTGACGTTGTGCCGTTGTGCCTGCAGGTGGCGCTGTCTCCGGGGCGGTGCTGAACCCGGTCCTGGCCGTGGCGCTCCAGTTCCCCTGCAGTGGACACTCCCTCCTGGATTACCTGTTCGTCTACTGGCTCGGCCCCGTCCTCGGTAAATCACTCACAGGGCTTCATCCACCAGGCTGAACTCTCTCCCTTCCCTGGTGTAGATTTTTTAACCCTCGTGTGGCCTTCGCGGGTCATTATGTTCCGGGCGTTTGGATGCAAGGTGACACCAGGGGGCGCCTTCCAACCTTCTCAGTGTAAATGTGAGTTTCCTCAGAGTGAGACTTTAGGTCAGACATGAGTGACAGGAACATGAGGCTAAACACAGTGAGCTCTTTGTTTCATTGCTCTTCAGGCACAGACTGAGAAGTGAAGAAGGAAGTCATGGAGCTTCAGCTTTAGACAGAACTTCAGACTCTGCTGCAGGTAAGAGTCATATCATATTCTGAAACTCAAATATGTAAAAACATAATATATGGAACATTATTATTACAACTACTAAAAGAAAAATCTTTGAAAATCCTGTCTATCTATTTTTTATTTTTTTATTTACTCTTTCTAAAAAACAAAACCCAAACAAACCCAGGTCATCTGTATCTGCTGTAAAGTCATGTTTGTCCCAGTTCCTCTGAGTCGTGGAGCAGCAGGACTGATGTGGACAGATGTTACAGAAGAAGCTCATGAGGTTCATTTCTTCAACAGTTTCTATAGTAACTATTTTCTCCAAAGTAAAAGTAGATCTACCACAGTCCTGTCCACATCTGTCATGGTCCACATCTGTCATGGTCCACATCTGTCATGGTCCACATCTGTCATGGTCCACATCTGGGACAAACATGACTTTACAGCAGATACAGATGTTAGGGTTTGTTTGGGTTTTTCTTTTTTAGAATGAGTAATGAGTTTCTTTTAATAATTGTAATAATAATTAGTGCTGTGCAATTAATCGAAATTCGATTACGATTTCGATTACAACAATAAACGATTACAAAATTAGCATAATCGCAAAAAATCGATTATAATATTTTTTTTTCAAATTTTTTTGTTTTCAAATTTTTTTTCGATTTTTGTCATTTTTTTGATGGTTTTTTGTCACTTTTTTGATGGATTTTTGTCTTTTTTTTTTAAATGTTTTTTTTGTCATTTTTTTAATGGATTTTTGTCTTTTTTTAATGTTTTTTTTGTCACTTTTTTGCTGGAATTTTGTCTTTTTTTGATGGATTTTTGACATTTTTTTTTATGGATGTTTGTCATTTTTTTTATGTTTTTTTTGTCATTTTTTGATGGTTTTTTTGATGGATTTTCGTCACTTTTTTGCTGTATTTTTGTCATTTTTTTGATGGATTTTTGTCATTTTTTTAATGTTTTTTTGTCATTTTTTTGATGGATTTTTGTCATTTTTTTGATGGATTTTTGTCATTTTTTTGCTGGATTTTTGTCACTTTTTTGATGGATTTTTTTAAAGGCAACAAATTATTGTTTGAATAATCGTGATTTCAATTATGACAAAAATAATCGTGATTATTATTTTTTCAATTATCGAGCAGCCCTAATAATAATTTTCCATATATGATGTTTTTACTACAGATTTGAGTTTCAGAAAATGATATGACTCTTACCTGCAGCAGAGTCTGAAGTTCTGTCTAAAGCAGAAGCTCCATGACTTCCTTCTTCACTTCTCAGTCTGTGCCTGAAGAGCAATGAAACAAAGAGCTCACTGTATTTAGCCTCATGTTTCTGTCACTCATGTCTGACCTAAAGTCTCACTCTGAAGAAAGTCACATTTACACTGAGAAGGGAAGGGCGCCCCCTGGTGTCACCTGCATCCAAACGCCCGGAACACAATGACCCGTGAAGGCCACACCAGTTCTGTATAAGTAAAGTGACCGTGGCAGTAACTTCTCCTGTTTCCTGGTGTGTCGTTCCAGGCGTGGCCAGCTGTGACCTGCTGTTCCAGATCATCGTCCCGTTCCTGAGCGAGAAGGACGTCCACAAGCAGAAGACTCAGTGATGGACTTCACCCTCACGGACTTCACCCTCATGGACTTCACCCTCATGGACTTCACCCTCAAGGACTTCACCCTCACAGACTTCACCCTCACAGACTTCACCCTCAAGGACTTCACCCTCATGGACTTCACCCTCAAGGACTTCACCCTCACAGACTTCACCCTCACAGACTTCACCCTCACAGACTTCACCCTCACAGACTTCACCCTCACAGACTTCACCCTCATGGACTTCACCCTCATGGACTTCACCCTCAAGGACTTCACCCTCACAGACTTCACCCTCACAGACTTCACCCTCACAGACTTCACCCTCACAGACTTCACCCTCAAGGACTTCACCCTCACAGACTTCACCCTCACGGACTTCACCCTGATGGACTTCACCCTCACAGACTTCACCCTGATGGACTTCACCCTGATGGACTTCACCCTCAAGGACTTCACCCTCAAGGAGTTCACCCTCAAGGACTTCACCCTCAAGGACTTCACCCTCAAGGAGTTCACCCTCAAGGACTTCACCCTCAAGGACTTCACCCTGATGGACTTCACCCTCATGGACTTCACCCTCAAGGAGTTCACCCTCAAGGACTTCACCCTCAAGGACTTCACCCTCAAGGAGTTCACCCTCAAGGACTTCACCCTCAAGGACTTCACCCTCATGGACTTCACCCTCACGGACTTCACCCTCAAGGACTTCACCCTCAAGGACTTCACCCTCACGGACTTCACCCTCACAGACTTCACCCTCATGGACTTCACCCTCATGGACTTCACCCTCACAGACTTCACCCTCACAGACTTCACCCTCATGGACTTCACCCTCATGGACTTCACCCTCACGGACTTCACCCTCAAGAACTTCACCCTCAAGGACTTCACCCTCACAGACTCCGCCCTCACAGACTCCACCCTCACAGACTCCACCCTCACAGACTCCGCCCTCACAGACTCCGCCCTCACAGACCTCAGCTCGACCTGTGCAGCACAACCACAGAAGCACATGGTCTCTGCGATCACGCGTGTACGAGTCCGTGTAACCGTCGGGACCTTTAATAACTGACTCTTCTGAGCCGCGTTTGTCGCCTTCAGCTGCTCTTTCAGGACAGAAGCACAATCCCGCTGTATTTGAAAGCTCAGAACCTCCAGAGTTCAGTCCGGGCGCTGAGTGTGTGAAAATCTTTAAGTTTAGGACCAAAATAATCAACTGTGACCTCAGTTATTTTCACTGTTTCTGTGAATAAATCTACATTACGAAGGTTTGTGTGACGAAGGTTCAAACACTAAAGCTGTCATCTGTACTGGGCAGTTTCAGAACTTCAGTCAATGGGGCAAAGGACTCAAAGGCAAGGCAAGGCAACTTTAAAAAAAATTAATAAAAATGTGACAAAAAACCAAAAAAATGTGACAAAAAAATAATAAAAATGTGACAAAAAATAATAAAAATGTGACAAAAAAATAAATAAAAATGTGACAAAAAATAATTAAAAATGTGACAAAAAAATAAATAAAAATGTGACAAAAAAATAAATAAAAATGTGACAAAAAATAATTAAAAAAGTGACAAAAAATAAATAAAAATGTGACAAAAAAATAATAAAAAAGTGACAAAAAATAAATAAAAATGTGACAAAAAAATAATAAAAAAGTGACAAAAAATAAATAAAAATGTGACAAAAAAATAATAAAAAAGTGACAAAAAATAAATAAAGAAGTGACAAAAAATAATAAAAAAGTGACAAAAAATAATAAAAATGTGACAAAAAAATAATAAAAATGTGACAAAAAATAAATAAAAATGTGACAAAAAATAAATAAAAATGTGACAAAAAATAATAAAAATGTGACAAAAAAATTATAAAAATGTGACAAAAAATAAATAAAGGTTTGTGTGACGAAGGTTCAAACACTAAAGCTGTCATCTGTACTGGGTAGTCTCAGAACTTCAGTCTATGGGGCAAAGGACTCAAAGGCAAGGCAAGGCAACTTTATTTAGCCCCAGGGCAGCTTGATTGATTTACAAACTGAAAGAAAGTAATAAAACACTATCAACATTTGAAACAACACAGAAAAATGGATTTACAAAACTCCTCGGTTCATTCAGTCGTAATATGATCATAAGACATTATTAAAGGCTAAACCTCAGGCCTTTTTCCTCAGATGAAACGTCTTCACAGAGGCTGATCTTCCATCTTCACTTCAGCTTCTCTGTTTCTCTCAGACCTGGGACAGAAAAGCTGCTTTTACTGTAACACTGAACAAACTAAACCAGGTCAGAGTCGGAGGTTCACTGTTACGTAAAGGTCCAGTCGGTAACGTTTCAGAGGATTAGTCATTAACTGTTTCCCTCCCACCTGAGCAGAGCACTTTCTCTGCAGTTTGGTTTTACCCAAATGTGAAGGTTTATTGGAAAAGTGCAAAAAAATCAAATCAAAAATGTGACAAAAAAACAAAAAAATGTGACAAAAAAATAAATAAAAATGTGACAAAATTACATAAAAATGTGACAAAAAAATAAATAAAAATGTGATAAAAAAATAAATAAAAATGTGACAAAAAATAAATAAAAATGTGACAAAAAATAATAAAAATGTGACAAAAAATAAATAAAAATGTAAAAAAAAAAATGTGACCAAAAATAATAAAAATGTAAAAAATAAATAGAAAATGTGACAAAAAATAAATAAAAATGTAAAAAAAAATAAAATAAAAATGTGACAAAAAATAAATAAAAACGTGACAAAAAATAATAAAAATGTGACAAAAAAATAAATAAAAATGTGACAAAAAAATGTGACAAAAAATAAATCAAAATGTAAAAAATAATAATAAAAATGTTAAAAAAAAAAAAAAGTAAAAAAAAAAAAAAAAAATGTGACCAAAAATAATAAAAATGTAAAAAATAAATAAAAAATGTGACAAAAAATAAATAAAAATGTAAAAAAAATAAAATAAAAATGTGACAAAAAACAATAAAAATGTGACAAAAAATAATAAAAATGTGACAAAAAAATAAATCAAAATGTAAAAAATAATAATAAAAATGTTAAAAAAAAAAAAAAGCAAAAAAAATAAATAAAAATGTGACAAAAAATAAATAAAAATGTAAAAAAAAAAAAAATAGTGACAAAAAATAAATAAAAATGTGACAAAAAATAAATAAAAATGTGACAAAAAATAAATAAAAATGTGACAAAAAAATAAATAAAAATGTGACAAAAAATAAATAAAAATGTGACAAAAAAATAATCAAAAAGTGACAAAAAATAATAAAAATGTGACAAAAAATAAATAAAAATGTGACAAAAAATAAATAAAAATGTGACTAAAAAATAAATAAAAATGTGACAAAAAATAAATAAAAATGTGACAAAAAATAAATAAAAATGTGACAAAAAATAAATAAAAATGTGACAAAAAATAAATAAAAATGTGACAAAAAAATAAATAAAAATGTGACAAAAAATAAATAAAAATGTGACAAAAAATAAATAAAAATATGACAAAAAATAAAAAAAATGTGACAAAAAATAATAAAAAAGTGACAAAAAATAATAAAAATGTGACAAAAAATAAATAAAAATGTGACAAAAAATAAATAAAAATGTGACAAAAAAATAAATAAAAATGTGACAAAAATTAATAAAAATGTGACAAAAAAACAACAAAAATGTGTCAAACTCTGGCAAATATGAGATGAAAAAGAATGTGAAAAAGTGACAACAACGAGGCAGCAATTTGAGGAAAAGGATCTGTTTTGTGTGTCTTGGCTTTGAGGCGTTACTCAATATGCTGTAAGCGTCAAAAAAATGACAAAAATGTAATAAAAATTTGACAAAAAAAATTACAAATATTGACAAAAAATTACCAAAAAAATTACAAAAAAATTACAAAAAAATTACAAAAAAATTACAAAAAAATTACAAAAAAATTACAAAAAAATTACAAAAAAATTACAAAAAATGACGAAAAAATTACAAAAAATGTGAAAAAAAGTTACAAAAATGAGTTGGATACCCAACAAAAAAATGATAGAAAAACAACCTTATGACGTGAGGAAAAAGATCCTCTCGGTTCAGGCGGGAGTTAAGAGGTTAAGTTCATAAAGTTCCAGGAGAAAACTTAAGTCTTTGTGTCTGAAAAACCGTCATTAAAGAAACAGAAACACAAAAGCAGCTCCTGTGAGTCTCTGGTTTATCCGTATCCGTCACGTGACGCTCTGGCCGCCTGTAGAGGGCAGCAGCGCCGCCGTTTCCTGCGGCGGGAGAAGAAGAAGAATCACTTCCGGTCTGCCGAGGCCGCTGTTAGCCACGTTAGCCACATTAGCCCCGGACATAAACATTCCGCTCCTGTCGGTTTATTTCGGTGTTGTTCTCCTGAAACCTCGGGCTCAGGGAAACGTCCGCCTCTCGCTCTGACGGGGCGACGTTTCGGGCCAAAATGTGACTTTAGGACCTGACGTTTTGCAGTTTGTCCGTTCAGTAAAGGTGAGGTTTTTCTGCAGCGCTAACCCTGCGGCTAAAACACAGAAAAGGGGATTGTTTTAACGTGAGGAAACGTCTGAGTTTAGAGGAAACTGCAGAGGATTCATGTGGGTTAGGGATAAAAAAAGGTTAAAAAGATCCGAGAATATCCGTTTATCCTGAAGCTGCTGCTGCTGCTGTGAGGCTCTGCGTTTACCAAACAAAACAAAGGGTTAAACTGCAGTCATGAGTCCGTGTGGTTGGGGGTAATAGTGTTAACAGTGTCACCAGTTTTAGAGACATGTTCTTACCTGAGCTTAGACGAGTTCATGTGGACCTGTCTGGTCTTCACGCGTGTCCTCAGTCACGTAAACACAGAAGGCGTTAGCATTAGCCTCTCCTCCTCTATAGTGTTAGCATTTAGCCTCTCCTCCTCTATAACGTTAGCATTTAGCCTCTCCTCCTCTATAGCGTTAGCATTAAGCCTCTCCTCCTCTATAGCGTTAGCATTTAGCCTCTCCTCCTCTATAGCGTTAGCATTTAGCCTCTCCTCCTCTATAGCGTTAGCATTTAGCCTCTCCTCCTCTATAGCGTTAGCATTTAGCCTCTCCTCCTGTATAGCGTTAGCATTTAGCCTCTCCTCCTCTATAGCGTTAGCATTTAGCCTCTCCTCCTCTATAGCGTTAGCATTTAGCCTCTCCTCCTCTGTAGTGTTAGCATTTAGCCTCTCCTCCTCTATAGTGTTAGCATTTAGCCTCTCCTCCTCTATAACGTTAGCATTTAGCCTCTCCTCCTCTATAGCGTTAGCATTTAGCCTCTCCTCCTCTATAGCGTTAGCATTTAGCCTCTCCTCCTCTATAGCGTTAGCATTTAGCCTCTCCTCCTCTATAGCGTTAGCATTTAGCCTCTCCCTCTCTCCTCTATAGCTCCAAACCAGGTGAAGATAGAAGCTCCCGAGCTCTTCCACGTTTCACCTGTTTAAATATGGTTACGTGAAGTGTTCCACGGTAAAGTATAATTACACAAAATTAAACATGTGGATTTTCTAAGTTGATAAAAGGGGGGACTATATTGTAAGGCGTAATAATACCAGGAGAAGTTCCACATCCGCGCAGTGATATCTTCACTTTACTGTGCGGACGACAAAGAGCTGCGACAGTTAGGATTATTTTTGTGGTCCTTAGCTTTCAAATGAGACATGACACTGTTGCTCTGCAGTCGAGAAGCTTTTAGATTTGGGTAAAGCCAAACTGGGCAACTCTGTGTCATTTATTTGAGCTGAAACACATCCTGTAATCCTGGACCAACAGAGCCTGGACCTGAAACATGTTTTTGATTCTTTGTTAATCCGTGTTCCGTGTCGGTGGCGTGTTCCATGTTCCGTGTTGGTGGCGTGTCCTGTGTCGGTGGCGTGTCCTGCAGCCCATGATTCAGCTGGAGAAGCCAGTGCTGCCCGGGACCATGCCCGTGGTGTGGCCCACCGTCCTGGACCTGGGCCGCGACGAGTGCAAAAGGATCCTCCGCAAACTCGGTAAGAAACAGATTCAGTCAATGAGGAGCCGATATATCGTCTACACGATCGTATCGAGTCAATGATCAGAGGAGCCGATATATCGTCTACACCGGGGGTCCTCAGACTCTTCACTCTGGGGGCCACATTATTGTTCCTGACTGCGATGGGGGCCGGGCCGGGTCAGCTCTAACATAGGATTGTTTGACTCAGACCAAAACGCCTCTTTGTGAAGTAGAGACGACTCGACTTTATCCGCAAGGCAAGTTTATTTGTAGAGCACAATTCATACACAAGGCAGTTCAAAAGCTTCACAGTTGCATAAATATAAGAAAACAAATACAATCAATAAAAACATCAACATAGAATTAATCAATGACAGTAAGAGGCGAGAGTGTAGATAAAATACTTCAGTCATTTGCATTTTTTAGTCTTGTTTTGACTCGCTCTGTCTGTCCTGTCACAGGATCAACACTTGATTCTGGCTCATGTTTGTTTCACTGTAGTGGTTTTGCAAATATAGTGATCAAGTCTTCACACTAAAAGTTTCCATTTATTTTATATTTTCAAATCAAACATCATCTGTAATGTGACCAAAGTAATAACTTCTTACACTTGTGCTTTACAAGCCTGTTCACAAGCTTCTCAGAGTACTGTCGTCATTATTCATTCTCTCCACACTTCATTTACCACGTGGCTGTAATGTGTTTATATTCTGATCTCTTATGTCAGTGCCCTCTGCTGGACACCTGTGGAATTATTTTATATTGATTCAAATTGCCCCCTAGTGGCTGGAATGAGTAAACTGGTTATTTAGTTAAAATATCCGAACTCCGCACAGGAATGGGCTGAGACTAACTTTTGCTCTACAAGTGGGGGCCGGATTAAATCATCTCGCGGGCCGGATTTGGCCCGCGGGCCGTAGTTTGAGGACCCCTGGTCTACGTGATCGTATCGAGTCAATGATCAGAGGAGCCGATATATCGTCTACTCCAGGGGAGGCAGGTTTTCTTGGCTGAGGCCGATTTTCTTTATTGTAAACAGACCGAGGCTGAAGCCGCTGATTATCAGCCCAAAGTAAAGCACAACACTGAAACATGAGCATCATGAGATAAATGACTGAAAATTGCTTGAATTAAAATTGCTTGAATGAAAGTTCTTGAATAAAAGCACCAATGGAACAAGAATAAAACACACTTGAAATCAGACAAATAATTGTTTTCACTTGAAATGACACAAAATTATCTGAATTAAGAGAATAACGACGACTAGAGGTTTTATTTAAACTAAAACCAGAACAAATCTACTCAAACCTTTGATTTAATCTCTTAATGCAAGTACTATGGTATGGTTTTTATTTAGACAGGGACAGTGCACAATTTAACATTGACCAAAAGGAAAGATGTGCCAGGTTATAGCAAAGATGCTAATTTCCACCTGTAGTCCCTGGGCAGGTTGATGTTACAGTAGAAAATCTGATTTTAAATGTAGATGAGATCCATTGTTGTACATAATATATTATTATATTGACAGTATTTCTCCTTTTTTTTCTCCCATTTAACTCTAATATTGTTAAAAGTACTTTCTGATTTGTGTCATAGTGTTTCTCAAAATCACTTTGAGGGCCAGAGGTTCTGTGCTGTAGGGCCGGATTTGGCCCTCGGGCCTGACGTTGCCGACCCCTGGTCTACACGATCATATCAATGAATCAGTCAATGATCAGAGGAGCCGATATATCGTCTACACGATCGTATCGATAAAGTTACAGTATGGAGTTATGGATTATGGGGAAGCGGAAAAAAAACAAATGTGTAAAGAGTTTTTTCTGCTGTTCAGGACAATAATCTCAGAGACAAAGTATTTTTACAAAACATTTGCATCAAAAAGTGAATTGTCCTGAAATAAAAACACTTTCCACATAAGTTCCTGATTTTTCTCCCTCCTTTTTTTCCCCTAATTTGGAAAAAATGCAAATTCACGATTATCGAGTTTATTTCCAGCGTCGAGAAATGTGGAAAAAATGGAAAAACAAAACAATAACGGGGAAAAAAGGGGAACAAAGTGTAGAGCGTGTGGATCTGCAGCCTGGATCTTGTAGACGAGTCCACTGTTCAGACGGAGCTGTGTAACTGACCGTGTCTCTGATGACATCACCACATTGACCTGGCGGTGACCTCTGTGTGCAGAGCTGGAGGCGTACGCCGGCGTGATCAGTGCGCTCCGAGCCCAGGGAGACCTCACCAAAGACAAGAAGGACCTGCTGGGGGAGCTCACCAAGATCCTGGGGTTGGTCACGCGCTGAAGCTCAGACGTTCCTCGGTTCTTTTGTCTCATCTGTGTCTCTGTCTCCAGCATCTCCACCGAGCGTCACCGCGCTGAGGTTCGCCGCGCCGTCAACGACGAGCGCCTCACCACCATCGCCTACCAGTGAGTTCCACTTCAGCCAGAGAAACTAAGTCAGAAACTAAGTCAGAAACTAAGTCAGAAGCTAAGTCAGAAGCTAAGTCAGAAGCTAAGTCAGAAACTAAGTCAGAAGCTAAGTCAGAAGCTAAGTCAGAAGCTAAGTCAGAAGCTAAGTCAGAAACTAAGTCAGAAACTAAGTCAGAAACTAAGTCAGAAGCTAAGTCAGAAGCTAAGTCAGAAACTAAGTCAGAAGCTAAGTCAGAAGCTAAGTCAGAAGCTAAGTCAGAAGCTAAGTCAGAAACTAAGTCAGAAACTAAGTCAGAAGCTAAGTCAGAAGCTAAGTCAGAAACTAAGTCAGAAACTAAGTCAGAAGCTAAGTCAGAAACTAAGTCAGAAACTAAGTCAGAAACTAAGTCAGAAACTAAGTCAGAAACTAAGTCAGAAACTAAGTCAGAAGCTAAGTCAGAAGCTAAGTCAGAAGCTAAGTCAGAAGCTAAGTCAGAAGCTAAGTCAGAAGCTAAGTCAGAAGCTAAGTCAGAAGCTAAGTCAGAAGCTAAGTCAGAAGCTAAGTCAGAAGCTAAGTCAGAAGCTAAGTCAGAAGCTAAGTCAGAAGCTAAGTCAGAAGCTAAGTCAGAAGCTAAGTCAGAAGCTAAGTCAGAAGCTAAGTCAGAAGCTAAGTCAGAAGCTAAGTCAGAAGCTAAGTCAGAAGCTAAGTCAGAAGCTAAGTCAGAAGCTAAGTCAGAAGCTAAGTCAGAAGCTAAGTCAGAAGCTAAGTCAGAAGCTAAGTCAGAAGCGAAGTCAGAAGCGAAGTCAGAAGCGAAGTCAGAAGCGAAGTCAGAAGCGAAGTCAGAAGCGAAGTCAGAAGCGAAGTCAGAAGCGAAGTCAGAAGCGAAGTCAGAAGCGAAGTCAGAAGCGAAGTCAGAAGCGAAGTCAGAAGCGAAGTCAGAAGCGAAGTCAGAAGCGAAGTCAGAAGCGAAGTCAGAAGCGAAGTCAGAAGCGAAGTCAGAAGCTAAGTCAGAAGCTAAGTCAGAAGCTAAGTCAGAAGCTAAGTCAGAAGCTAAGTCAGAAGCTAAGTCAGAAGCTAAGTCAGAAGCTAAGTCAGAAGCTAAGTCAGAAGCTAAGTCAGAAACAGAGTCCGTTTGCTCGCGGACGCTTCTTCTGTGGCGGCTTTTTGGTTTAGAGCTTCTTCAGTTTACTACATTTCTAACTCACTCTCGATAATCATGTGTAATTCAAATCACAAACCGCCGCGTAATAAAGACGGGAGCCCAAGGACCACTTTTCTGAGGACCACCTGACAGAATCCCACTCCAACACGCCCCCAAAAAACAGCAACATAGGAAGGAACACAGGGTTAATGTCGTCGACTAAAATATTTAGTCTTAATTTTAGTCAAAGTGATATTTTTGTGACTAAAATTGGACTAAAACTAAATGAAAAGTTTCTCATGAGACTAAAACTGTGACTAAAATGTCCAGATGTTTGAGTCGACTAAAATCAGACTAAATAAAAATGAAAAGGAGAGACTAAAATCATCCAAACTTGTATTGAGCGTCTGAAAGAGCCTCAGATCATGTTTAAAGGATCAGCTCTGAGCTTTGTTCATGTGGAGCAGAAACATGAAGCAGAGGAACAACATTAAACATGATTAGAATCAATATTATCAATGCAAAGTCCACTAGATTAGTCTTGAATGTAGTCGACTAAAACTAAAAAATTGAAGATGTTTTTTTGACTAAATCTAGACTAAAGTCGAATTACATTTTCGTCAAAAGACTAAAACTAAATTAAAACATGTTGTCAAAATTAACACTGAAGGATGAGCTAAATGTTTAATATGCAACTGTTTCACGTCAAAAACAAATTATTCAAACACAAATGCAATGATTTGATCAGAAATTCTTCTATGAATTCATTTAATTTGAAAAAGTAAATGTGAATGAGCTGCAGCTTAATATGAACAACAAAACATGTGCAAAAAGCTGCTGTAACTGAAACAGCCTTAATGTCTTTCTAAAGAGCCGGTAGTTTCAAACTGAGGTGGTGGGTTTAGGAAGTCTATAGTTGTAACCATGACAACAATAAAATGCTAAAAATAATGCTGGGGAAAAATGTTCCCCTTAATGTCCAACATCACTGAAACTACTGGGATTTTACACATTAAACAAAAACAATTTCAGTCTCAAACAAACCAGTGCAGAAAACCTGACTTCACAGTTACAGTGTTGGGAAGGACGGTTCTGATTCGGTTCTGTGAAGTGTCAGCCGCGCATCCATGTGCATCATAACAGCTCCAGCTCTGTCCCTCAAACAGGACAGACTTGGCCCTGGTCACCAGTGATGTACCTGAACGTTCATATTTTGGGCGAACGTGAACTGAACGCACAGTGTTACTGCCTGATGAACGACACCATGAACGCCTTCATTCTGGTGTCTGTGAACGGCATTTCCCGTTCTTTTTACGTTCGTTCAATATGGAGCCAGATTTCTTATATCGGTGAATATAAAACCCCGCCACGCCGTCAGAGTTTACCAGCGGTTCTAAACTCTGACGGGTCCGCGGTGTAGCTCACGCTCGCTCAGCCCCCGCGCCAACAGCCCCGACTATGTCCAGTTCTGTGGCGCTGAACTCTGCTGTTTATGGCCCTGGCACAGGCCCTGACATCGGTAACCAGCGGGTCCGCACGGTGCCCGCGAGCAGCCACAGGGTGAGGTTACGAAGCGAGTTTCCCTTTCCCTCTGCTCCGTGCGCACTCATTTGCATAAAGCCACAATGTGGAGTTTTTTAACTACAAATTAGCTCCTACAACAATCTTATTCACATGATTAGTTTACCAAATTAACACAAATGCAATTCAATATTTGTAGCCTCATTTTCCACTAAGAATTTTCCAATTAAACAAAAAAAATAATAATAAAATAATAATAAAATAAAATATGATTAGCAAAGATATCCAAAATCCACTCTGAAAACAGTGACAGGCTGACATGAAATAGCTGCATAACACTAAGTGAGGCCATAATATTTTTGACTCATGGCTGAAGTCAACTTTCTCCAGCTCTCCCAAGGTTGGCAAAAATGCATCTCAAAATACTTAAGATCGTTGCTTTAAGGGGGAAATATACTTCTCACCTTTTTCACCCCGATCCGTTTTCATGCCTGAATAATAGCTCGCAGCAAAAAAATAAAAAAATAAAAAAGAACTATGAACTAGTTCATTTTTGGAACTATGAACGAACTATTTACTTTTAACAATTATGAACTATGAACGAACTAATTCATTTTGAAATTTGTGAACTGAACTTCGAACTAGTTCATGTAGAAAATGAACTTTCCCAACACTGCTGGTCACACTGCGCTGGTTACTCTGAAAGTTTGATCAAACTTTAAGTGATAAGAGTCGGCTCGATTGAGAAAGTCCAGACCCTTATATGAAACACAATGAGCACGAGGGTCTGCCAAAACCAGCCTACTTCAGCCCCATTCATTGTAAAGGTCCCGAGTCCTGTGTGAACCATAATGGCCGCTCTGTTTCCTGCTGCGCTCTTGGGGCGGAGCCTCCACAGGCTTCAGAGCTTGATTGACAGGTGCTGGAGCCAGTAAATGCACTGCAAATGCTTTCAAATTTCAGGCTGATAAACAAAAACTGGCGTGGTTAAGAATATTTAACCTCCCCCTGCGTGGCCACATGCTTTTTAGAAAAGAAAAACTCTTTGGAACCAGATTTTTAAGCCGTTCTTGGGACGTTTGAAGTCCCATTAGAATCAATGATCCCAAGTGGAGTCGCCCCCGGCCACCAGGGGGCAGTGTTACAGCAGTGTCAGCTCCCACCATGAGGACCACAGAGACGCATGTTCCTTCTTTTCTCTGAGCGGCACAAGTCAGTGCAGAGGCCGGGACATGGTGATGAAAACAACAACGACCCACAAAGAGCTGCGCAAAGCTGACAAAAAACAATGAAAAATGTGTGAGAAAGCGACAAAAACGTGACAACAAAAGAGAAGAAGACATGACAAAAATAGCTTTCGAATGCAGGCTGTGAGTTACTGTTGAGAAGCTTTAGATTTGGGTAAAGCCGTAGGAGATGTGTAAAGGTTAGTGCTAGATGTTCTGCTCCGGAGGGACAGTCTGCTGTGAAAACGTGAGATATCATGACACAAATTAAGGTTAGGGCCAGGGAAATGTTTAACCTCTTAACTCCCGCCTGAACCGAGAGGATCTTTTTCCTCACGTCATCACATTTTTTTTCATCATTTTCTTGTTGGGTATTCAACTCATTTTAGTAATTTTTTTGTAATTTTTTATCACATTTTTGTCATTTTTTCGTCCATTTTTAATACATTTTTTGTCACATTTTTGACATTTTTTTTAATCGATTTTTTGTAATTTTTTGTCACATTTTAGTCACATTTTTCGTCAATTTTTAATCATTTTTTTGTCACATTTTTGTCAATTTTTTGTCACATTTTTGTCACTTTTTTCGTCAATTTTTAATCATTTTTTTGTCACATTTTTGTCACTTTTTTCGTCAATTTTTAATCATTTTTTGGTCACATTTTTGACATTTATTTTATCGTTTTTTTGGAATTTTTTGTCACATTTTTGTCATTTTTTCATCCATTTTTAATCAATTTTTTGTCACTTTTTTGTCACATTTTTGTAATTTTTTTGTCACAAATTGTCACATTTTTGCCACTTTTTCATAAATTTTTCGTCACTTTTTTTGTCAATGTTTTCTCACTTTTTTGTCACATTTCCATCATTGTTTTATTGCTATTTTCACAGCTTTTTTCCAGAAGCTTTTGGATTGGGGTAAAGCCAAACTGGAGAAAATGTGCTCGGTTCAGGCGGGAGTTCAGGGGTTAACCTTAAAGATTAGGATTATTTGTATTTTTAGATCTATACAAACTCTCAGCAGACGTCCCTCCGGAGCAGACGATCCAGCGCTGACCCTGTGTAACTGAGGTGTTTTGTTAAAATGGCGTCTCTCCTCGTGCAGCATGTCGGGCCCCAACAGCGGCTCCGAGTGGTCCATCGAGGGGCGTCGCCTGGTGCCCCTGATGCCCCGCCTGGTGCCGCAGACGGCCTTCACCGTCAGCGCCAACGCCGTCGCCAGCGCCGCGGCCAATCAGAACGCCACGCTGCTGCTGCCCGCCCAGACGGGCAACAAGGAGGGTCAGTTTCCATGGTTACAGCTGTTGTCTGTGGCGATTGTGTTGAACCCCGTGTGTGTTTCCCGCAGTGGTGGTGTGTTACTCCTACACCAGCACCACGGGCACCTGCAGCAGCGCCACGGCCGCCGGGGCGGTGATGGGCGCCGCCATGAAGTCGCCCCGACCGCCGAGCCCCTCCTCCAACGTGGTGGTGCTGCCCAGCGGGAGCACGGTCTACGTCAAGAGTGAGTCTCCGGAAACCCAACCCAGACCAGTTTAACCTTTGACCTCCACTTTCCCCGAGCTCTTTCCTCGCCATGATGTCACCGATGCTTTTACGTAGGGCTGTGCAATTAATCGAAATTCAATTACGATTTCGATTATTACACTAGACGATCACAAAAATAGCATAATCGAGAACAAACGATTATTAAGGATGCCCTCCCGCTCGTCCATCCAAAGCGCAAAAAGTCCGTCCTGGCGCTGTGTGGGCGCGGCTGATCAGCTGAAACACCAGCGCAGCGACAGAACTGTGAATAATATTGTACAAATATTTCTTATACCTAACTCTTGAAATAACGCCACTGTTAAGAGCTCACCTTGTGCTGAAGGAGAACAGCTGCTTTAGAAGCCTCGACATCCTTTGCTCAGGCACTGGTTTAGTTTAGTAGAAAAAACTGAAACTCTTCTTCAGGAGCAGATCAAGGAGCTCAAACAAACTCTTATTACTTCAGCTGCTGAGATGTTTCTGTTTCCTTCGTATTTCACTAAAGGCTCAGGCTTTGGTCTGACATATAAAAACATTAGCGCTGTGTGATGATGTCATCAGGCCGCTCTGTTGGACAGGTGTGAGGGCTGGCCAGCAGGGGGCAGGTGTCCCTATATAATTAGTTTAGAAACTGAACATATTAAAAAGTAAAAAATAAAAAATAAAGGTTTTTATTGTCCAATGAAAAAGTAGTCCATAGTTGTTTTTTTTAAAATAATAATAAAAATGAATAAATAAAACAAAGATTTTTTTTTTAAGGGAACAAATAATTGTTTGAATAATCGTGATTTCAATTATTACTAAAATAATCATGATTATTATTTTTTCTATAATCGAGCAGCCCTACTTTTACGGCTCGGTTTTTGTCGTTTTCCGTCACTTTTTTATCCCGTTCTCGTTGCGTCTTTGTTTCCAGCGAGGCAGGAAGAAGCGAAACCTCGGCCCCGTGAGGTTCAGTCGTCGCAGCAGCTCAGACTTCAATTCTGATTCGATCAGTTTGACCTACAGGGGTGTAAGGTCAAATGAATGAATGTCATTATTTCTGCATTAAAGCAGCGCTAAGTAACGTGTTTACCTTAATAACTCCTCCCCGTCGTCCCTGTGGGGGAAATACAAGTGTTTATGGGATGATTGGAGGGTCTTTCATCGCCCCCTGGTGTCACCGGTGCGGAGAAAGCAATACACACTAATGTAATCACGAAGAAGAAGCTAACATGCTAACGGGCAAAGCTAACTGCGGCTAACGTCACTTTAAACAGTATTTACAGCTAAGTTTGAGTTAAAAAAACATTTTTTCCGTTGTATAATTGGATGAATAATATCCCTCTCTCCCTTCACCTTTCCTGTCAGTGAAGTATTTATTCTCCAAGACAATTAATACGTTAAAAAAACGTAACTTGCTACGACACCTGCAGTCGCACCTATGGCCTCTAGGGGGAAGAGTTACTGCTTTAATGGAGTCGGGGAAAGCTGCAGACCGTGACAGTGCGCCCTCTGCTGGATAAGCTGGATCTAGACCGATCAGCGTTAGGAAGGCTGATGCTGATCTACTTCACACGTGAGGAGTCGGCGAGTTATTTAAATGTTTCCATGAAAACAAAACAAAAGTGTTTTGAACACGTTTGGAAAGAACGATCCTAATCCTAACGATTTTAAACTACATTTAACAATAATTGTAAAACATAAATTAATATTTATGTTTACAACATATATAACAAATACCGTCGTGGATCTGCTCGTACCAGCAGAGGGCGCACTATCACCATCGTGGATCTGTCTCGGCTCCGGGTCTGCAGCTTCATATTTCTGCATGAATGAGGCGTTTAAACTGTTTTTATTAAACAGTTTAATTAAACAGTTTAACCCCTTAACTCCCACCTGAACCGAGCACATTTTCCCCAGTTTGGCTTTACCCCAATCCAAAAGCTTCTGGAAAAAAGGTGAGAAAATAGCAACAAAACTGAGACGAAAACAATGATGGAAATGTGACAAAAAAGTGACAAAAAATTGATGAAAAAGTGGCAAAAATGTCACAAAAAAATGACAAAAATGTTACAAAAAATGACAAAAAAATTATGAAAAAATGACAGAAATGTGACAAAAATGTGATAAAAAAAATTGACAAAAAATGACAAAAAATGACAAAAATGTGACAAAAAAATGACAAAAATGACAAAAATGTGACAAAAAATGACAAAAATGTGACAAAAAAATGACAAAAAAAATTTGAAAAAGTGACAGAAATGTGACAAAAATGTGATAAAAAAAATTGACAAAAAATGACAAAAAAGTTACAAAAATGAGTTGTATACGAGCGATCGCGATGTCGTCTCATCCGTTGGCCGTGGTCGGCATTTTACATTTTCGTATTTGATAAACATTTTATTAAAATCCTATAATCAGCAAAAACAATGTCCATAAACAGGGCGTTGCTTCTCTTTCGCTGTAACAGATCATTTTATAAAACCGAGTTAGACCTGTCTGCATCAGCTGCCGACCATTCACCAAAACATCCGGCCAAAATTGCCGGAAACAATAACAGCGATCGCTCGTATACCCAACAAAAAAATGATGGAAAAAAAATCTGACGTGAGAAAAATCCTCTCGGTTCAGTCGGGAGTTAAGAGGTTAATTAAACAGTTTAATGAAACAGTTTGATTCCATTTTCCATGCTGTGATGCTGTGATGCTGCGATGCTGGAGTTAATCTGAGCGTGATGACCTGAGCGTGATGACCTGAGCGTGATGGATTCCTCTCCGTGTTCCTCTCAGGCGTGAGCTGCTCCGACGAGGACGAAAAGCCCCGTAAGCGGCGCCGGACCAACTCGTCGAGCTCGCCGCCCGTGGTCCTGAAGGAGGTGACGAAGGCGTCTCCGCCCGTCGCCAAGAGCCTGAGCTCCATCGGCGCCGTGCCCGTGAGCGGCAGCCCCAAGATGAGCAACATCATGCAGAGCATCGCCAACTCTCTGCCCCCTCACCTGTCGCCCGTGAAGATCACCTTCACCAAGCCCTCGCTGCAGACCACCAGCGCCACCACGCAGAAGGTCAGTGTTACTACAGACCACCAGCGCCACCACGCAGAAGGTCAGTGTTACTACATGATAAAAATTTGACAAAAAAATGAAGAAAAAAAATGACAAAAAAATTGACAAAAAAATGACGAAAAAATGACAAAAAATTGATAAAAATTTGACAAAAAAATGGACAAAAAATATGATAAAAATTTGACAAAAAAATGACGAAAAAATGACAAAAAATTGACAAAAAAATTGACAAAAAAATGAAGAAAAAAAATGACGAAAAAATTAAAAAAATGCGGAAAAAAATTGACTAAAAATTTGACAAAAAATGACAAAAAAATTGACAAAAAATGACAAAAAAATTGACGAAAAAATGACGAAAAAATGACAAAAAATTGATAAAAAATTGACAAAAAAAGAAAAAAAAACACGAAAAAAATTACAAAAATTTGGAAAAAAATTGACTAAAAATTTGACAAAAAATGACAAAAAAATTGACAAAAAATGACTAAAAATTGACAAAAAAATGACGAAAAAATGACAAAAAATTGATAAAAATTTGATTAAAAAAAAATCTAAAAAATGAAAAAAAACATGACGAAAAAATGACAAAAATGTTACTACAGACCACCACCACACAGAAGGTCAGTGTTACTACAGACCAGCGCCACCACACAGAAGGTCAGTGTTACTACAGACCAGCACCACCACGCAGAAGGTCAGTGTTACTACAGACCACCAGCGCCACCACGCAGAAGGTCAGTGTTACTACAGACCAGCACCACCACGCAGAAGGTCAGTGTTACTACAGACCAGCACCACCACGCAGAAGGTCAGTGTTACTACAGACCACCAGCGCCACCACACAGAAGGTCAGTGTTACTACAGACCAGCACCACCACGCAGAAGGTCAGTGTTACTACAGACCACCAGCGCCACCACGCAGAAGGTCAGTGTTACTACAGACCAGCACAATCACGCAGAAGGTCAGTGTTACTACAGACCACCACCACACTCTGACCCTGTTCTTCTCCTCAAAATGTGACAAACAAAATGACAGAATTGTGATAAAAATTTGACGAAAAAATGACAAAAATTTGACAAAAAAAATTACGAAAATGTGACAAAAAATTTGACAAAAAAATGACAAAAAAATGACATAAATGTGACAAAAAATGGACTAAAAAATGACAGAAATTTGATGGAAAAATGATGAAAAAATGACAAAAAATTGACGAAAAAATTACAAAAAATTGACAAAAAAATTATAAAAAAATTACGAAAAATGGACGAAAAAATTACACAAATTTGACAAAAATTCGACAAAAAAAGGCCAAAAATGTGATAAAAAAATGTCAAAAAAATGACGAAAAAATGACAAAAATGTGATAAAAATGTTACTACAGACCAACACCACCACACAGAAGGTCAGTGTTACTGATCTTGAAGGTCCTCTGACCCGGTTCTCCTCCTCTGACCCGGTTCTTCTCCTCTGACCCGGTTCTTCTCCTCAAAATGTGATAAAAAAAATTGACAAAAATGTGACAAAATATGACAAAAAAAACGACAAAAAATTGACGAAAATGTGAAAAAAAAATTGACAAAAAAATGATGAAAAAATGACGAAAATGTGAAAAAAAATTGACAAAAAAATGATGAAAAAATGACGAAAATGTGAAAACAAAATTGACAAAAAATGTGATAAAAATGTGACAAAAAATTTGGCAAAAAATGACGAAAATGTGATAAAAATTTGAGAAAAAAATGACGAAAAAATGACAGAAATGTTATAAAAATTTGACAAAAAATGACAAAAATGTGACAAAAATGTTACTGCAGACCACCAGCACAACTACACAGAAGGTAAGTGTTACTGATCTTGAAGGTCCTCTGACCCGGTTCTCCTCCTCTGACCCGGTTCTCCTCCTCTGACCCGCTTCTCCTCCTCTGACCCTGTTCTTCTCCTCCTCCTCTGTTCCCTCCTCTGACTCTGTTCTCCTCCTCTGACTCTGTTCTTCTCCTCTGACACGGTTCTTCTCCTCTGACCCTGTTCTTCTCCTCCTCTGACTCTGTTCTCCTCCTCTGACCCTGTTCTTCTCCTCTGACCCGCTTCTCCTCCTCTGACCCGGTTCTCCTCCCCGTTGTCCAGGTGATCATCGTGACCACGTCTCCGAGCTCCTCCTTCGTCCCGAACATCTTGTCGAAGTCTCACGGCCACGGCGGCGTCTCCAAGCTCTGCTCCACCGGCGTGCTGACTCCGCCCACCCACAAGCAGACCGTGGTGTTCCCGGCCAGCACCGTCGCCGTGACGACCGTGGTCTCCTCCTCGCCCTCCGTGCTCATGTCCACCATGGCGCCGTGTAAGGAATCCAGGGGTTTAGCTCTGAACTCCCGCCTGTTTCCTCACGTCATCACACTTTTATTCCATCATGTTTTTGTTGGGCATTCAACTCATTTTTGTAGCTTTTTTGTAAATCAAATTTTTGTCATTTTTTGTCACATTTTTATCACATTTTTGTCATTTTTTTGTCACATTTTTTGTCATTTTTTTGTCATTTTTTGTCAAATTTTTATAAATTTTTTGTCATTTTTTTGTCAAATTTGTATCACATTTTTGTCACATTTTTGTATTTTTTTAAAAATTTTTGTCACATTTTTTATCAATTTTTTGTCATCTTTTTGTTTTGTTTTTTGTCAAATTTGTATCACATTTTGTCACATTTTTGTCATTTTTTCGTCAATTTTTTAATCAAATCTTGGTGTTTTTTTTGTCACATTTTTGTCATTTTTTGTTACATTTTTGTAATTTTTTTGTAATTTTTGTCACATTTTTTATATTTTTTTTGTCATTTTTTGTTACATTTTTATCAAATTTTTGCCTTTTTTTGTCACATTTTTGTCAAATTTTTTAGCAAATTTTTGTCATTTTTTTGTGACATTTTTGCCACTTTTTCGTCAATTTTCCGTCATTTTTTGTCACATTTTTGTCATTTTTTGTTACATTTTTGTAATTTTTTTGTAATTTTTGTCACATTTTTTATATTTTTTTTGTCATTTTTTGTTACATTTTTATCAAATTTTTGCCTTTTTTTGTCACATTTTTGTCAAATTTTTTAGCAAATTTTTGTCATTTTTTTGTGACATTTTTGTCATTTTTTGTCACATTGTTTATAAATTTTTTGTCATTTTTTGTCACATTTTTTATCACATTTTTGTCATTTTTTTGTCATTTTTAGTCAATTATTTGTCAATTTCTTGTCAATTTTCCGTCATTTTTTTTGTCAAATTTGTATCAAATTTTTTTAAAATTTTTGTCACATTTTTTATCAATTTTTTGTCATCTTTTTGTTACATTTTGTCACATTTGTGTCATTTTTCGTCACATTTTTTAATCAAATTTCTGTGATTTAAAAAAATTACTAAAATATGACAAAATATTTTAGTAATTTTTAAAAAAATGTCACATTTTTTATAATTTTTTGGGTCATTTTTTGTCACATTTTTGTCATTTTTTGTCACATTTTTTATCAATTTTTTGTAATTTTTTTGTCGCATTTTTGTACAATTTTTGTCATTTTTAGTCAATTTTTTGTCAATTTCTTGTGACATTTTTGTGACATTTTTGCCACTTTTTCATCAATTTTCCGTCACTTTTTTGTCACATTTCCATCATTATTTTCGTCTCAGTTTTGTTGCTATTTTCCCACCTTTTTCCCAGAAGCTTTTGGATTGGGGTAAAGCCAAACTGGAGAAAATGTGCTCGGTTCAGGCGGGAGTTAAGGGGTTAAAAAATAAAGACAAAATTGGGAAACGTTTAAATAATCTGGTGAAATAAAAGTGTAATAATTGCTAAAGTCGGCGCTCCTCGTTTCAGCCGGCGGCTCGGCGGGCATGAAGCTGACCTCCGCCCGGCTGCCCACGCCTAAAACCCTGGTGGGCTCGCCGTCGCAGATCCTGGCGCACCTGCCCAAGCAGCAGTCGCCCAAGCAGCTGCAGCAGGGCTCGCCTGTAGGGGGCGCCGGCGTGAGCCAGGGCCCCGGCGGCTCCCCGGGGTCCAAGCCCACCATCCAGATCAAGCAGGAGTCCGGTACGCCGCCGCCATGTTTAACATCAGGTTATCAGTTTCCTGTTGAACATCCGTGTGTTCTTAGGAGTGAAGATCATCACGCAGCAGGTCACGCCCAGTAAGATCCTCCCCAAACCCTCGTCTGTGGCCCTGTCCAGCAGCAGCTCCTCCCCCATCATGGTGGTCAGCAGCAACGGCGCCATCATGACCACCAAGCTGGTCACGCAGCCCACGGGTGAGACGCACACGCAGCCGGTCATACATGTTCCTCACATGTTCCTCAGGGTCAGCAGGTCATACATGTTCCTCACATGTTCCTCAGGGTCAGCAGGTCATACATGTTCCTCACATGTTCCTCAGAGTCAGGCTGGGAGATGATGGACACGCAGGAACACGTGTAGCATCAGTGATCACGCCCTGCTCTGACCTTCACACACAGTCATGCCAATAAGTTCACTCCCCCTGGAGGAACATGAGGGAAACACAAACACGTTTCATCTAAGCCTGTGATGAAAAGTGCCTCAAACTGTGAAACATGGAGGAGTTTCTCTGATGCTCCAGCAGAACAAAGTGAAGGTCCTGTTAGCTCCATCTCAGTCTGACCTCAGTATCACTGAGCCACTGTGGGGGATCTCACACCTGCTGTCCATGAAGACAGACCAGGAACTTACAGGACCTGGAGGTTTTAAAACCTCCTGAGACCCGAGAGTTCGTCTGCTGTGCATTTTATAATTGTTGTTGTTATTTGGGATAAGTCGGACCTAATAAGTATAATAACTATAATGTGATGTTGTACAGGAAGTAGTTTTTGCAGAAAATGATGTGAGGACAGTGGGTCTGTCAGAACCTTATGAAATATCATTTGCTGTTAAAGGCCAGAAGGTCCTAATTAGTCACAATTCTAAATTTCAGCTGAATATAAGAAGTAGTTTAGGTTAAGAGGTTAAAACTATGATGATCTGCAGCCCAGATTCACTTAGATTTAGTAAAAGTTGTGTTTTTCAGGCGATGAGAGACAAAACTGGTATCGGTTCAGTATCGGATATTTGTAGCCAATACCCAATATCGAATTTTTTACAGTGTCGGTTCCGATATCGAATATCAGTATCGGATCGTGAAAAAAATAAAAAATATACAAAAAATAAACAAAACTCTACATCTGAGACGGGTGCTAAATAGGCTAGCTATCTAGCACGCTAGCTACATCGTTTATTTCTACGACAATTTACCACTTAGTATTTTAGTATAAGATTTACAACTGTACAACATGACTCTGCAAATGTGCCACAATAACTATTTATAACTGTAAACCATGTAAATAGTCCCAAGTTTAGCCACATGGTCGAATAAATAACGTTATATCGTCCCAACGTCCTCAAACCAGTGCTTCACATTCACTGATGTCCTCACATGTCCCCACATGATGAAGAGACAGTGTTGTACATAAATAAATGTATTTTATTCATATCATTTGGATAGATTTTTTACCTGGATCATTTACTTTGGAGAACTGCTGTAGAAGGATTTTGCTGATGTTCCGCCATCGTCTTCTCACTTACATCGGTGTAATGTTATGATATCACCACCAGATGGCGTGGGCAGTGTCCCCACATGTGGCCAACAGGTCAAAGATGGACAATCATCATGTCCTCGTATGAGGTCACAGGGTCTCAGGAGGTTTTAAGAAGAATGAGCCGCTTCACCATCAGATTATGAACAGAACCTTCTCCACGGCCACAGACTGAGCTTCACTGAAGCTAAAGGAAAACACACAGATTGAGGGACTGAGGTGAGGAAGCTTCAGATCAGGGTCATTTTAGTGTTTTATACAGTGATGGTGATTTGAAATGAGCTCACACATAAATGGCTTCATAACATCACTGAGCCTTCCATCCTCATGGCCCCAGCCCCTATGGCGCCTCCTGCTGGTGGGTCCACAGAAGGACGGCCTCAGGATTCTCATTCTTTGTCTGTAGCATCACTGACCATGAGGAGGAGAAAGGTTTCGTGTTTCCTCACATGTTCTCGTTGTCACTCTGATGTTTTTCCCGCCGCAGCCACACAAACCACCTACACCAGACCCACCGTGGGCCCCGGCCTCGGCGCTCGCCTCGCAGCCTCCGGCGCCGGCGCCACCTACGTGAAGACGACCAGCGGCAGCATCATCACCGTGGTGCCCAAGTCCCTGGCCACGCTGGGCGGGAAGATCATCAGCAGCAACATCGTGTCCGGTGAGAAACTAAACCGTTTTATGAACTGATGACTGTCCACAGCAGGGGGCCCAAACTTTTAGTCTCTGAGGCCAAAATGAAAAAGTGCCTGTGAGTCGCGGGACAAACACGGCGACGTCAAGCACGAAACACACATAAAACTGCAAATTATAAAGTTACTTTAGTTTATTTTTTGGATAGCCCACATTTGCATTTGATTCTATCTATGCAAATAACATGCTATATTAAAACAAATGGTAACTACGGCAAAAGCCTAGTTTTAGTAAAACAAAATCAACCATTGTAGCAATTTAGTGCAAAAGAAACACCTGCATCTGCAGCACCTACCTTACCTAGCTTTACCTCATCCGTTCACTCAAAGAAAATGACACATTAGATCATTTTGAAAGTGTCAGTTCAGCATCAACTCTTTTATAAGTCAGTTTTTAACATATACTGTTATTAATGTAACAACCTTTGCAATAAAAGTTGGAAAATTCTGAAAGTTGAAGCTACAAAACTCTGTGATTGATAAACACCAAGACACCACAACAGTGTTTCCTTAACTTTGTGAGAGAAACAGCGCCTCCAATTTGACGCTAGTGGTCAAATAGTGTACTGCATCCATATTTACCACTGAGCAGTGGCGTGCGCAGACATTTTGAGGGGCAGGTGCTAAACCAAGACAAAAGGGCCAAACCCCCCACCCCCCGCCCCCCCAAAAAAAGAGAAAAAAAGTGATTTTTCTGTAGTTAGTGACACTAACAGATTGAATAACACAGCAACATAAAATGTCTAATTATGTGAACCTAATAGTAAACTACATAGACTTTAAAGGACGATGTAGGACCATCACAAGGCTCTGCACTTAAGTCTAGCACAAATACAAATAAATGATGCAAAGGTACTGTAGCCTACACTTAAAACATCTGGTTTGTCAATATCATGACATGAATATTTCAGGAAAATGTAGTTGCTCAAATAAATGAAACTAAACTAAACTCTGTGAACCACTAACGTCCCGTCTCCTCTGAAGGCACCACCACGAAGATCACCACCATCCCCATGACCTCCAAACCCAACGTCATCGTGGTGCAGAAGACCACGGGCAAAGGCGCCACCATCCAGGGCCTGCCCGCCAAGAACGTGGTCACCACGCTGCTCAACGCCGGGGTCAGTCTGCATGATCCTTATTCCTCAGGCTGTGTTTGAATGGTTATACACGTGTGACAGCAGGGGGCGCTGTCTTCAGGACATTCATGTGTCGTCTGAGAGGGAAACTAAAACTGTGAGCCACTATTTCTTCAGAAATGAGACGCAAAAGACATGAAACATATACAATAGGAGGTGATTTTCTCCTGAGGGTGAAGGAGGTTGTGGAGGCTCCGACTGAGCTGTCGCTTCAGGAGATATTTATTTATTTATTTATTTCAGTCATGTTAGTTACATGTTTTCACATTTCAACAACTATACATGATTTTTTTAAATGATTTATTTATATACATGATTGAAAAGGAGCACGATGAAGACGACGCTTATGCTAACTGCCCCTTTCTTCAGATACAAAAGGTAGACAAGAAAAAAAAAAACATAAATGGTCTGATTCGCAGGTATTATATTTTAAGCCATAAACTAGAATAAACAACACAGGTACTACTGTTTTTAAAGTTGAAATCTAATATTTAAAGTGGTGTGTAAGAGTTGATATTTGTTGATTTGAACTGTTTTTTAAATTGGGGCACTGTGGAGGAGTTCTTTAAGGGCAGGGTGTTCCACAGTTGCCGATCCGCTTCTGGGTTGTTCTGGCAAAGGGAGAGTAAAATGAAGTTTTCTACGACCTGGATGCATCAGCGTTAAATACAAACATCAATTGTACAGATTGAGGCAATCGAAAAAATCTTGCTTTATACATTATTATCAATGTTTGTAATTTAATGAGATCTTATAATTTTAATAGTTTTGATTTTATAAATAAGATATTGGCCTTTAATCACGTGGTATCGGCCGATATCCGATATTAAAGATCTCCACATCTGGAGGAGGGGCCCGGGGGCTGCTCTGGGGTCAGATACAGAGACACAGTAAAGTTAACTTAACTTTAAAGGTGATGTTTGTGTGTTTGACCCCTGTGTGAGCGGTCACTGCAGGAGCCTCTACAGGAGCCTCTACAGGAGCCTCTACAGGAGCCTCTACAGGAGCCTCTACAGGAGCCTCTACATCACAGCCTCTACATCACAGCCTCTACATCACAGCCTCTACATCGCGGCTCCTCTTGTAGGGTTTTCGAGGTCACTGTGATGAAAGTAAAGGCTCCTGTAGTGACCGCTCAGGCAGTCCAGGTCAAACACAAACATCTGCTTTTCTTCTATACCTGAGTTTTTTAAAGAGGCTAAATGAAAACCTCCTGTGATCCACAGTGAGAAAAGAATCCTGTGTTGTGCCTTTGTCGCCACTAGGTGGTGCCAGCGCTCTGTTTATAACAGTAACAAACCAACAGTGACTTCATAAAGACCTTTATTTCCTCAGGAGGGTTTCTGTGTCTTTGCTCATTAATGAATCTGACACAGGCGGAGACTTTAGCAGCAGCTTTTTTATCCGCAGAACATTTATCTGGAAACAAAAGGCCCAAAGGTGGAAAGTCAGAGAGTCAAGAAGAAGAGACTAAGATCTCAGGAGCAAAAGGCGCTCTCTGAAAGTCACTAGCCCCTCCCCTTCGCCACTTTGGATGAAAATTAAGGTGTTCCTAAAAATGTTCATTTACTCAAAAATGATCATTTAAAGAGGGGGTGTTCTGCTTTAAAGAGGGGGTGTTCTGCTTTTTGTCAGTCCCATAGCACCAGTCTATATCCCACTACAATGATGACAAACCTTCTGTTGGTCTGTAAATGCAGTAAATTAGAATAACTGCCTTGTATAAAATGTCTCTCTCAAAATGGCTGTAGTGAATGTGTTGAAATCGGCCTCTGTCTCTTTAAGAACCTCTGAGCCTTTAGACACGCCCCCTCCACACGCTGTCTGTGGCATCAGTGGGGAGGGGGTTCTGCTGAGGAGCAGTGGTTGGTTACTCGGCTGGTGACCAAAGCTCGGAGGCGTCTCCAGGAGGTGGGGGCGTTCCTAGGAGGACTCAGGCAAACCTATCCCTAAAATGGCCGCCATCAGAGTTTTTACAGATTACTCAGAAATACGTGAATGTGCCAAGGCAACACTTCAGCCATGTTTTTAATGAGGGAGTGACAGAATAACATGATGGAAAGCTTGAAAAAGTCCATTTTGCAGAATACCCCCCTTTAAAAGAAGTATCTAAACCAAACCAGTCTCTGAAACGGCCCTGATACAAGAACAGTTACCGTCACAGAGATGTGGAAAAGTCAAACTTTAACCGCTGTGTTTTCGGCCTTAACCTAAACATCTGGATGTCCCTCCTCTTCCATGTGCCTGGCGTGTGCCTGACGTGTGCCTGGCGTGTGCTGCGTGTGCCTCCAGGCCGAGAAGAGCCTCCAGGCCGTGCAGGGAACCAAGCCGGCCATCATCACGGCCTCGCGGCCCATCACCAAGATGATCGTGACCCAGCCCAAAGGCCTCGCCGCCGGCGCCACGGCCACCAAGATCATCCCCACCAAGATCGTGTACGGGCAGCAGGGCAAGACGCAGGTCAGGCACGGGCTGCTACATGCTACATGCTACATGCTACACGCTACACGCCACACGCTACACGCTACACGCCACACGCTACACTAAAACTCTTCTTCAGGAGCAGATCAACGGAGCTCAAACAAACTCTTATTACTTCTGCTGAGATGATTGTTTCTGTTTCCTTCACATTTCACTAAAGGCTCAGGCTTTGGTCTGACATAAAAACATCAGCGCTGAGTGATGATGTCATCAGGCCGCGCCGCTCTGTTGGACAGGTGTGAGGGCTGGCCAGCAGGGGGCAGGTGTCTCTATAGGATTAGTTTAGAAACTGTCGTCCATAGTTGTTTTTTAAAATAATAATAAAAAATTAATAAATAAAATAAAGATATTTTTCTTTTAAGGCAACAAATAATCGTTTGAATAATCGTGATTTCAATTATTACTAAAATAATCGTGATTATTATTTTTTCTATAATCGAGCAGCCCTAGAGGGGTGTGTTAAAGGAACAGGCCAGTGTGTTTCATACTGACATGTTCTTACCTTTCACACGTGTCCTCAGTCACGTTAGCGCAGACGGCGTTAGCATTAGCCTCCCCTCCTCTATAGTGTTAGCCTCTCCTCCTCTATAGCGTTAGCATTAGCCTCTCCTCCTCTACAGCGTTAGCCTCTCCTCCTCTACAGTGTTAGCCTCTCCTCCTCTATAGCATTAGCCTCCCCTCCTCTATAGCGTTAGCATTAGCCTCTCCTCCTCTACAGCGTTAGCCTCTCCTCCTCTATAGCATTTAGCCTCTCCTCCTCTACAGTGTTAGCATTAGCCTCTCCTCCTCTACAGCGTTAGCCTCTCCTCCTCTATAGCATTTAGCCTCTCCTCCTCTATAGCGTTAGCATTAGCCTCTCCTCCTCTACAGCGTTAGCCTCTCCTCCTCTATAGCATTTAGCCTCTCCTCCTCTATAGCGTTAGCCTCTCCTCCTCTACAGTGTTAGCCTCTCCTCCTCTATAGCATTTAGCCTCTCCTTCTCTATAGCGTTAGCATTTAGCCTCTCCTCCTCTACAGCGTTAGCCTCTCCTCCTCTACAGTGTTAGCCTCTCCTCCTCTATAGCATTTAGCCTCTCCTTCTCTATAGCGTTAGCATTTAGCCTCTCCTCCTCTACAGCGTTAGCCTCTCCTCCTCTACAGCGTTAGCCTCTCCTCCTCTACAGCGTTAGCCTCTCCTCCTCTACAGCGTTAGCCTCTCCTCCTCTATAGCATTTAGCCTCTCCTCCTCTACAGTGTTAGCCTCTCCTCCTCTATAGCATTTAGCCTCTCCTTCTCTATAGCGTTAGCATTTAGCCTCTCCTCCTCTATAGCGTTAGCATTAGCCTCTCCTCCTCTATAGCGTTAGCATTAGCCTCTCCTCCTCTACAGCGTTAGCCTCTCCTCCTCTACAGCGTTAGCCTCTCCTCCTCTATAGCGTTAGCATTAGCCTCTCCTCCTCTATAGCGTTAGCATTAGCCTCTCCTCCTCTATAGCGTTAGCATTAGCCTCTCCTCCTCTACAGCGTTAGCCTCTCCTCCTCTATAGCGTTAGCATTAGCCTCTCCTCCTCTACAGCGTTAGCCTCTCCTCCTCTATAGCGTTAGCATTAGCCTCTCCTCCTCTATAGCGTTAGCATTAGCCTCTCCTCCTCTATAGCATTTAGCCTCTCCTCCTCTATAGCGTTAGCATTTAGCCTCCCCTCCTCTATAGCGTTAGCATTTAGCCTCTCCTCCTCTATAGCGTTAGCATGTAGCCTCTCCTCCTCTATAGCGTTAGCATTTAGCCTCTCCTCCTCTATAGCATTTAGCCTCTCCTCCTCCATAGCGTTAGCATTTAGCCTCTCCTCCTCTATAGCGTTAGCATTTAGCCTCTCCTCCTCTATAGCGTTAGCATTTAGCCTCTCCTCCTCCATAGCGTTAGCATTTAGCCTCTCCTCCTCTATAGCGTTAGCATTTAGCCTCTCCTCCTCTATAGCGTTAGCATTTAGCCTCTCCTCCTCTATAGCGTTAGCATTTAGCCTCTCCTCCTCTATAGTGTTAGCATTTAGCCTCTCCTCCTCTATAGCGTTAGCATTTAGCCTCTCCTCCTCTATAGCGTTAGCATTTAGCCTCTCCTCCTCTATAGCTCCAAACCAGGTGAAGACAGAAGCTCCCGAGCTCTTCACGTTTATTTAAATATGGTTACGTGAAGTGTTGCACGATAAAAAGGGACTATATTGTGGCGTAACAATACCAGGAGTAATTCCACATCTGCGTCTTCACTTTACTGTGTGGACGCCGATGTAACTATATTTAAATAGTGAAACATGAAGAGCTTGGGAGCTTCTGTCTTCACCTGGTTTGCTATAGAGGAGGAGAGGCTAAATGCTAACGCTATAGAGGAGGAGAGGCTAAATGCTAACGCTATAGAGGAGGAGAGGCTAAATGCTAATGCTATAGAGGAGGAGAGGCTTATTGCTAACGCTATAGAGGAGGAGAGGCTAAATGCTAACGCTATAGAGGAGGAGAGGCTAAATGCTAAAGCTATAGAGGAGGAGAGGCTAAATGCTAACGCCGTCTGTGTTTACATGACTGAGGACACGCGTGAAGACCAGACAGGTACACATGAACTCGTCTCAGTCTGGAAACACTGGCCTGTTGCTTTAAGGTGCACGTTGCCTTCACACGGCGAGCTCCTCTCGGTGCAGACTGCGCTCTGACCGAGTCATGGCTCAGTCATGTTTGACCTCTGACCTCTGCAGTGTGACATGACAGCGAGGTCAGTCACACGTCCAGGGAATTTCTCATCTATTCAATCAAATCTTTCATTTCCTACAGTCCTGAGTGATGGTTGTGGTGCCGTTAGTGCAGCACAGTCACGGGACGGTGGTTTTAGATACTTGTGTGATGGTAAAGTGCCCCGGGCTGGTTCTGTGGTGACGCTCAGCGACTCCAAACACGAGGTCATGTGTCCTTTTGACGCCTCTGTAGTTTCTAAAACGACTATCATTTCATGTGAAAATGCAGAAATCCCCTGGTAAAGGTTAGATCTGCGACGCGGCCTCAGTTCCTCCAGCGTTTAGTGAGAAAATCCCCAAAACAAACCTGTGCCTCTGCCTGTTTTTTCAAACTACAGCAGAATGTGTTAGATGAATCACAGCTGGAGAGTAAACTGCAGATGAATGAAGCCTCTGTTGGACGTGGCGACACCGGAGCGACATCGCGGTAAAAAGAACCGTCTCCTAAAGCGCCACAACAATAGTAAACTCAGCCAGTCTCTAAGACGGTGTTCGTTTCAACAATCCAAAGGTTTAACAAACTAAACCTGGATCCTGTAGCGCTTTGTGAGTCCTCAGTGCAGCCTGAGGACGAGCAGGCGGAGTCAGGTTTCCATTTATCAGACGCCGCTCACAGATCAGAGCACAGAGAGCAGGAGTCACGAACAGCACCTGAAGAAACTAATCTGACCTAACGGATCCACCAGAGGGGCGGGGTTTAGACAATATTACACCATGGTCTGGGTGATACTGGATTCTGATTGGCCGGTGCATTATTTTGGTGTAACCGCACACGTAGTCCGGTAGTTAAATCACTGGGATGTCACTCCGCTGTGGCGTCGCCGTAGCAACGCCTGACACAGCTGAGTCAGATAAAGGCGTAATTAGTGACTGACAGGAACGTATGAGATGGATTTAGTGTTTGCTAAATGTTTGTAGAGGAGAGTGAGCAGCTAGGTTAGCTACTGTTAATAACATATGAGCTTTACATTTCTATTGGAAACGGTTAAGGCTATTCATCATTTTCAGGCGTACATAAAATGATCCTGCATTGAAGCATCTTTGTCTGGATTAGTAAAGTCAAACATAAAAGTTTGAGTTGGGGGGGCCCAGGTGTGAGCGACTCCACCGCAGCTGTTTCCATAAACAGTTGAGCTGGTTGAGCTAGCTAGCTTTAGCTTCAGGTTAAACCTTGTAAAAGGTAAATAACTGGTGCCCACGAGTGGCGCATATCGGTGTTTCCTTCCAGGGAAAAGTGTTTCCGGGTTAGTCCTGTTGTGTTGTGATTCTGTGCTGATGTTGTGTCGTTGAGCCTGACTGAGATCCTCGTAATAGCTGCGGAGAATGACTCGCTCTGAGACCAGCCTTCAGTGACCGGCTAATAACCCACACAAAATAGTCCCGTAGTCTGGCAGATTTAGTGACTTTAGTCAATGAAAAACACATTTATTATAAATGTTAGGTTTGTGGGACCCTGGTATAAGCGGATTAAACAACGAGGAGCCGCGTTAGACGTTATAATGCACTTCGCGGAGTGCGTTATTTAATCCTTACTTAACAACAATAATACACACATTTTCATCAGACATGTTTACAGATCCAGCTTTCTGCTTGTGATGCCGATACTGGGGCTTTGAGTATCGGCCGATATTAACCGATACCAAGAGACTTTCCTAAAAGTGGCAGCTGTGATCAATAACCTTATCTTTTCAAGCAAACAAGGTGATCGATTATTAATGAACTGTAATGGAATGAAACAAATAACTGGACTTTTCTCCACTGAACATCCCCAAGATGAAAAATGAGATAAAGTCACATTTCTCATGGTTGGATCTAAACACCTTCAATCTGCAACAAGAACAAATGGGAGGTGTGGAAGACCCAAAACACGTCTCCAGAGCTGAGCCAGAGGACCTGATTGGCTGGTATATAATTCTATGGTTTCGCCCCAACATTTTGACTGAAGGAATAACCTGAGCCGCTTTGACTGTGTCTGAGGAAGTTCCCTCATGATCACGTGGTTGAACCTCCCGCTGTAAAGGAGGAGGTTCAGCGTGGTTGAACCTCCCGCAGGTGAACGTCGTAGAGTTCACAGCGGGAGGTTAAGCGTGGTTGAACCTCCCGCTGTAAAGGAGGAGGTTCAGCGTGGTTGAACCTCCTCCTTTACAGCGGGAGATTAAGCGTGGTTGAACCTCCCGCAGGTGAACATGCCGGTGTTTGTGTGGGTGCAGGTGCTGATCAAGCCGAAGCCGGTGTTCCAGGCGGCGGTCGTGAGTGAACAGGCGCGACAGCTGGTGACGGAGACGCTGCAGCAGGCGAGCCGCTCTGCAGAGGCGGGGCCGGGGCTCCAGGAGGGGGCGAGGGACGAGGTCTTCACCGAGGGCGGGGGCGGGCTGCTGTCGGAGGCCGGATCGTCCACAGGTCACTGCACTCACAATATTACAGTCAAATCACCCAAACTCCCTTCACCTCGTTTGTTCTCTGATGATCTGAGGCTTTGATTCATCCAGGAAGTCTCTCCAGTATCAGACCATAATCAGACCATAATCAGACCATAATCAGACCATAATCAGACCATAATCAGACCATAATCAGACCATAATCAGACCATAATCAGACCAAAATCAGACCATAATCAGACCATAATCAGACCATAATCAGACCATAATCAGACCATAATCAGACCATAATCAGACCATAATCAGACCATAATCAGACCATAATCAGACCATAATCAGACCATAATCAGACCATAATCAGACCAAAATCAGACCAAAATCAGACCATAATCAGACCATAATCAGACCATAATCAGACCATAATCAGACCAATATCAGACCAAAATCAGACCATAATCAGACCATATTCAGACCAAAATCAGACCATAATCAGATCAATATCAGACCAAAATCAGATCAAAATCAGACCATAATCAGACCATATTCAGACCAATATAGATCAAAATCAGACCAATATCAGACCATAATCAGACCATAATCAGACCATAATCAGACCATAATCAGACCATAATCAGACCATAATCAGACCATATTCAGACCAAAATCAGACCAAAATCAGACCATAATCAGATCAATATCAGATCAATATCAGACCAAAATCAGACCATAATCAGACCATAATCAGACCAAAATCAGACCAAAATCAGACCAAAATCAGATCAAAATCAGACCATAATCAGACCATATTCAGACCAATATAGATCAAAATCAGACCAATATCAGACCAAAATCAGACCAAAATCAGACCAAAATCAGATCAAAATCAGACCAAAATCAGACCAAAATCAGATCAAAAGCAGATCAAAATCAGACCAATATAGATCAAAATCAGACCAATATCAGACCAAAATCAGACCAAAATCAGACCAAAATCAGACCAAAATCAGACCAAAATCGGATCATAATCGGACCAAAATCGGACCAAAATCGGACCAAAATCGGACCATAATCGGACCAAAATCGGACCATAATCGGACCAAAATCGGACCATAATCGGACCATAATCGGACCAAAATCGGATCATAATCGGACCATGATCAGACCATGATCAGACCAAAATCAGACTAAATAAAAATGAAAAGCAGAGACTAAAATCATCCTTCTTCTATTGAGCGTCTGAAAGAGCCTCAGATCAGGTAAATCCTCTGCTAAACGATCAGCTGAGCTTCGATCATGAGGAACAGAAAAAAAACCCTTTCAATTTTAGTCGACTAAAACTGAACTAAAATTGAATTGCATTTTTGTCAAAAGACTAAAGCTAAATTTGAATATGTATGAGCGTTTTAAAAATGTTAAAAATTCAGAATCTTTTTCAAAAAAATGTATTTAGAACATTTTTTTGGAACAGTTGCTGGCTACGTTTTCATGGCCAGAAAAATCAGATAACTGAAACTCTGGGCTCTATTTCAGGGATGATGCAGCAGCTCTAACCACTGTGTTATTGTTTGTATAGTTTGTGACGTTAGCTTGACCTTTAGTTTCTTTTTTCTCCCCCTGTGAGTTTATCCTGAAGTGAAAGATCAGATCCTTCAGTAATCTGACAACTCCACAAACCAGATCATGACCAGATCTTTGGTCTCCATGTTGCTCTCCAGTCCGGACGCTTTTAGATTTGGGTAAAGACGATGTGCTCGGTGAATCTGCTTTTCACACTGATGATTTGACTGTGACAAAAGAGCAGAAAGTCCCGAGCAGCTCCTCCTCAGGCTTTCATCAGCAGCTCCGGGGAAACAAAAAGACAAAGTGAAACTGGAAATGTGTGACTTTAACGTCCCCGTCACAGCCCGGTTCCTTCCTGTTCTTCTGAAAACAAACAGAGTCTGATAGTGAGAGTTCCCTGTAAACTGGAGGGAAAGCCTTTAAACTTCCTGATGATGTTTGCTTTGTCTCTTTGAATCAGCGACGCCACAGCTGTAAAGTCAGTCAACATGAACTGTGGAGCTCAGGGGGAAAACCAGGAGCCGAGAAACGGAAGTGAAACTGAAAATACTACATTGTTTTGACAACAGTGACCTCACCTGTGTCTGCACCTGCGTCTGAAACATGCGTGTGCGCTCTGAAAACATCTCCACAGAGACCAATACCCATTATAACAGCGTAATAAAGTATAAATAAGAGCAGGTTATTTACTGTATTTCCACGTTTAACCTCTTAACTCCCGCCTGAACTGAGAGGATCTTTTCCCTCACGTCATCAGATTTTTTTTCCATCATTTTTTTGTTGGGTATTCAACTTTTGTAACATTTTTGTCATTTTTTTCGTCATTTTTTTGTCAAATTTTTGTCAATTTTTTGTCATTATTTTGTCACATTTTTGTAATATTTTCGTTCATTTTTTGTCACATTTTTTGTCAATTTTTAGTCAATTTTTTGTCACATTTTGTCACATTTTTGTCATTTTTTCGTCCATTTTTTGTCAGATTTTTATCAAATTTTGTCACATTTTTGTCATTTTTTTTGTTATTTTTTGTGAATTTTTTGTCCTTTTTTCGTTGATTTTTTGTCACATTTTTGTCATTTTTTTGGTCAAATTTTATCACATTTTTGTATTTTTTTGTCGATATTTTTTTTACCACATTTTTGTCAGTTTTTTGTCATTTTCTGTGAATTTTTTGTCATTTTTTCGTTGATTTTTTGTCACATTTTTGTCATTTTTTGGGTCAAATTTTTATCACATTTTTATCACATTTTTATCACATTTTTGTCATTTTTTTGTCACATTTTGTCACATTTTTGTCATTTTTTTGTCACATTTTGTCACATTTTTGTCATTTTTTCGTCCATTTTTTGTCTGATTTTTATCAAATTTTTGTCACATTTTGTCACATTGTTGTATTTTTTTGTCGATATTTTTTTTACCACATTTTTGTCATTTTTTGTGAATTTTTTGTCAATTTTTTATCACATTTTTGTCATTTTTTTGTCACATTTTGTCAAATTTTTGTCATTTTTGGTCAATTTCTTGTGACATTTTTGCCACTTTTTAATCCATTTTTCGTCACTTTTTGTCAATGTTTTCCCACTTTTTTGTCACATTTCCATCATTGTTTTCGTCTCAGTTTTGTCGCTATTTTCTCACCTTTTTTCCAGAAGCTTTTGGATTGGGGTAAAGCCAAACTGGAGAAAATGTGCTCGGTTCAGGCGGGAGTTAGCGGGTTAACCTCTTCACCCCCAGCTTGGCTTTACCCAGATCTAAAAGCGTCACTCTGGCAACAAAAACGAGGATGAAAGTCTAACAGAAATGTGACAAAAGAGTGAAGAAAACGAAGCAAATACGTGACAAAAAACCCGACAAAAACACGCAAGAAAAGCAAATACAATACTACAAACAAGTGAACAACGACAAAAAATCTATGGAAGAAGTGATGAAAAAGCAATAAAGACACAAAAAGCAAAAAGCAAAGCAAAAAGCTACCAAAAACGGCCCCAAAAAGTGCCAAAAACAAAGCAAAGAAGTGACAAAAGAGCGACAGAAATGAAGCTTTAAGATTCAGGTCGAGCTGAACGGGATCCGAGGTGAACGTTTTGGTAATAACATCATTCATTTAAAAAGTATAAAAGAGAAAGACTGCGGCGTTACAGCCCCGTTGTCATGGCGACGCTAGGCCAACATGGCGGTTCTGAGAAAGGGCAGTTTTGTGTCGGAGCTAAATCATAAACGAACCCGAGAGCATGAACGTCATTTTCTCCATCATTCCTGGAAAAATGAGTAAAAGAAAGACGGACATTGCTGATCCCGAATGCACATGAAGACCTGACGTCGTGTGAATACGGCTAAAGCGTTAAAGCAGCACTTCGTAAAAGCTTTTATTGAAAACCACAAACTTAAAATCATCCCTTTAAAAGTCCTGGGGTTCCGAGTAAAGGTCCTGCGAGGAAAAAGATGCATTTAAATGAGATTAATGACGGTTATTGTCTCCTCCCCCTTGTCCCGGCGCAGACGCCCAGGCGGTGCTGCACGTGGTCTCCTCTCGGGAGGCGGAGTGGACGGAGCAGGAGGTGTCAGTGGAGTCCAGCCCAACCATCATCTACCAGGAGCTGACCCCAGGGGAGGCCCAGTCAGCCACCTCCACCATCAAGGCCCTGCTGGAGCTGCAGCAGACCACAGGTGAGTCCTATAACCCCGCCCACAGGCCACAGGTGAGTCCTATAACCCCGCCCACAGGCCACAGGTGAGTCCTATAACCCCGCCCACAGGCCACAGGTGAGTCCTATAACCCCGCCCACAGGCCACAGGTGAGTCCTAAAACCCCGCCCACAGGCCACAGGTGAGTCCTGACCCCGCCCACAGACCACAGGTGAGTCCTGACCCCGCCCACAGACCACAGGTGAGTCCTGACCCCGCCCACAGGTCACAGGTGAGTCCTATAACCCCGCCCACAGGCCACAGGTGAGTCCTATAACCCCGCCCACAGGCCACAGGTGAGTCCTAAAACCCCGCCCACAGGCCACAGGTGAGTCCTGACCCCGCCCACAGACCACAGGTGAGTCCTGACCCCGCCCACAGACCACAGGTGAGTCCTGACCCCGCCCACAGGTCACAGGTGAGTCCTATCACCCCGCCCACAGGCCACAGGTGAGTCCTGACCCCGCCCACAGGTCACAGGTGAGTCCTGACCCCGCCCACAGGTCACAGGTGAGTCCTGACTCCGCCCACAGGTCACAGGTGAGTCCTATAACCCCGCCCACAGACCACAGGTGAGTCCTATAACCCCGCCCACAGGTCACAGGTGAGTCCTGACCCCGCCCACAGGCCACAGGTGAGTCCTATAACCCCGCCCACAGGCCACAGGTGAGTCCTAAAACCCCGCCCACAGGTCACAGGTGAGTCCTATAACCCCGCCCACAGGCCACAGGTGAGTCCTATAACCCCGCCCACAGGTCACAGGTGAGTCCTGACCCCGCCCACAGACCACAGGTGAGTCCTGACCCCGCCCACAGACCACAGGTGAGTCCTGACCCCGCCCACAGGTCACAGGTGAGTCCTGACTCCGCCCACAGGTCACAGGTGAGTCCTATAACCCCGCCCACAGACCACAGGTGAGTCCTATAACCCCGCCCACAGGTCACAGGTGAGTCCTGACCCCGCCCACAGGCCACAGGTGAGTCCTATAACCCCGCCCACAGGCCACAGGTGAGTCCTAAAACCCCGCCCACAGGTCACAGGTGAGTCCTATAACCCCGCCCACAGGCCACAGGTGAGTCCTATAACCCCGCCCACAGGTCACAGGTGAGTCCTGACCCCGCCCACAGACCACAGGTGAGTCCTGACCCCGCCCACAGACCACAGGTGAGTCCTATAACCCCGCCCACAGGTCACAGGTGAGTCCCCAGCTCTCTCTTTCTGACGTTCATTCTCTGATGTTTTGTGTCTTTGCGTCTGAGTTTTATCCAGGAAGTGACTCCGACATGTCTGCGTCGCTCCCTGGTGTTTCCCACGCTTGTTCATTCACAAATACTGACATGTTCGGTATCTACGTGTAGCACGAAAGGCTGTGACCGAGATTACACATCTCACAAAATGAAATATGCCGAGGTTTTTTTGCATTTGTGCATCGTTTACACAGTGTACTATATAATATGCTGTTCACCCGCAGTGGGATTGGACTTGTACATGTTTTGTAAGCCGAGCTGTGAGTTTTGTTCCCGCTCGTACGAACAGTATCAGAGTGTTGCCCCTGGAAGGCGCAGAGGCCGAGTGTCAGAGGCGCAGAGGCCGAGTGTCAGAGCCGCAGAGGCCGAGTGTCAGAGCCGCAGAGGCCGAGTGTCAGAGCCGCAGAGGCCGAGTGTCAGAGCCACAGAGGCCGAGTGTCGGAGCCGCGGAGGCCGAGTGTCAGAGCCGCGTGACGTCGGCAAAAATTCATCAAAAATTCATCAAAAATGTGACAAAAACTCAACAAAAATGTGACAAAAATTCAACCAAAAAGTGACAAAAATTCAACCAAAAAGTGACAAAAATTCAACAAAAATGTGACAAAAATTCAACAAAAAAGTGACAAAAATTCAACAAAAAAGTGACAAAAATTCATCAAAAATTCATCAAAAATGTGACAAAAAATCATCAAAAATGTGACTAAAATTAATCAAAAATTCATCAAAAATGTGACAAAAATTCATCAAAAATGTGACAAAAACTCAACCAAAAAGTGACAAAAAATCAACAAAAATGTGACAAAAACTCAACAAAAAAGTGACAAAAAATCAACAAAAATGTGACAAAAACTCAACAAAAATGTGACGAAAATTAATCAAAAATTCATCAAAAAAGTGACAAAAATTCAACAAAGGCCGCAGAGGCCGAGTGTCGGAGCCGCAGAGGCCGAGTGTCAGAGCCGCAGAGGCCGAGTGTCAGAGCCGCAGAGGCCGAGTGTCAGAGCCGCAGAGGCCGAGTGTCAGAGGCGCAGAGGCCGAGTGTCGGAGCCGCAGAGGCCGAGTGTCAGAGGCGCAGAGGCCGAGTGTCAGAGCCGCAGAGGCCGAGTGTCAGAGGCGCAGAGGCCGAGTGTCAGAGCCGCAGAGGCCGAGTGTCAGAGCCGCAGAGGCCGAGTGTCAGAGGCGCAGAGGCCGAGTGTCAGAGCCGCAGAGGCCGAGTGTCGGAGCCGCAGAGGCCGAGTGTCAGAGCCGCAGAGGCCGAGTGTCAGAGGCGCGTGACGTCGGCCTCTCAGACGGATCGAGTGTCGCCGTGTCAGGAGTCAGTTTCCTCCTGAGTAAAGCCAGCAGCGGCTCCGGTAACTCCATCCAAGAGTCAGCAAACTCAGCCTGTGCAACCGGTTCATTTAGCCCACATTTACCCCACAGTCACTACACAGTCACTACAGACACTGCACAGTCACTACAGTCACTACACAGACACTACACAGACAGTACACAGTCACTACAGTCACTACAGTCACTACACAGACACTACACAGTCAGAAATGGGAATAAACTCGTACGTAAAAGTCTCCAAGTCTCTACATATTCAGGCTCATATGACACTGATACAAATGCAGATCAGAGTTTATGCCTTTATTATTATTTGCATTTTCTCAGTGTTAATGTAATGTTTAACCTGTTAAACACAACGCCTGAACGGATCCCATTTTCTCCAGTTTTGCTTTACCCTAATCAAAAAGATTCTTGGGAAAAAAGCACCAAAACAGCGACAAAAATGAGAAGAAAACAAGGATGTAAACGGAACAAAAATGTGACAAAAATTCAACCAAAAAGTGACAAAAAATCAACAAAAAAGTGAAAAAAATTCAACAAAAATTCATCAAAAAGTGACAAAAATTCAACAAAAATGTGACAAAAATTCAACAAAAATGTGACAAAAATTCAACCAAAAAGTGACAAAAAATTGACAAAAATTCAACAAAAATGTGACAAAAATTCATCAAAAATGTGACAAAAATTCAACCAAAAAGTGACAAAAATTCAACCAAAAAGTGACAAAAATTCAACAAAAATGTGACAAAAATTCAACAAAAATGTGACAAAAATTCAACAAAAATGTGACAGAAATTCAACAAAACTGTGACAGAAATTCAACAAAAATGTGACAGAAATTCAACAAAAATGTGACAGAAATTCAACAAAAAATGTGACAAAAATTCAGTATCAGAGTGTTGCCCCTGGAAGGCGCAGAGGCCGAGTGTCAGAGGCGCAGAGGCCGAGTGTCAGAGCCGCAGAGGCCGAGTGTCAGAGCCGCAGAGGCCGAGTGTCAGAGGCGCAGAGGCCGAGTGTCAGAGGCGCAGAGGCTGAGTGTCAGAGCCGCAGAGGCCGAGTGTCAGAGCCGCAGAGGCCGAGTGTCAGAGCCGCAGAGGCCGAGTGTCAGAGGCGCAGAGGCCGAGTGTCAGAGCCGCAGAGGCCGAGTGTCAGAGGCGCAGAGGCCGAGTGTCAGAGCCGCGTGACGTCGGCAAAAATTCATCAAAAATTCATCAAAAATGTGACAAAAACTCAACAAAAATGTGACAAAAATTCAACCAAAAAGTGACAAAAATTCAACCAAAAAGTGACAAAAATTCAACAAAAATGTGACAAAAATTCAACAAAAAAGTGACAAAAATTCAACAAAAAAGTGACAAAAATTCATCAAAAATTCATCAAAAATGTGACAAAAATTCATCAAAAATGTGACAAAAATTCATCAAAAATGTGACAAAAATTCATCAAAAATGTGACAAAAATTCATCAAAAATGTGACAAAAACTCAACCAAAAAGTGACAAAAAATCAACAATAATGTGACAAAAACTCAACAAAAATGTGACGAAAATTAATCAAAAATTCATCAAAAAAGTGACAAAAATTCAACAAAGGCCGCAGAGGCCGAGTGTCAGAGCCGCGTGACGTCGGCCTCTCAGACGGATCGAGTGTCGCCGTGTCAGGAGTCAGTTTCCTCCTGAGTAAAGCCAGCAGCGGCTCCGGTAAGGCTCCATCCAAGAGTCAGCAAACTCAGCCTGTGCAACCGGTTCACTTAGCCCACATTTACCCCACATTTACCCCACAGTCATTACACAGACACTGCACAGTCATTACACAGTCACTACACAGACACTACACAGACAGAAATGTGAATAAACTCGTACGTAAAAGTCTCCAAGTCTCTACATATTCAGGCTCATATGACACTGATACAAATGCAGATCAGAGTTTATGCCTTTATTCTTATTTGCATTTTCTCAGTGTTAATGTAATGTTTAACCTGTTAAACACAACGCCTGAACGGATCCCATTTTCTCCAGTTTTGCTTTACCCTAATCAAAAAGATTCTTGGGGAAAAAGCACCAAAACAGCGACAAAATGAGAAGAAAACAAGGATGTAAATGGAACAAAAATGTGACAAAAATGTGACAAAAATTCAACAAAAATGTGACAAAAATTCAACCAAAATGTGACAAAAATTCAACCAAAAAGTGACAAAAATTAAACAAAACTGTGACAAAAATTCAACCAAAAACTGACAAAAATTCATCAAAAATGTGACAAAAATTCAACCAAAAACTGACAAAAATTCTACCAAAATGTGACAAAAATTCATCAAAAATGTGACAAAAATTCAACCAAAAAGTGACAAAAATTCAACCAAAATGTGACAAAAATTCAACCAAAATGTGACAAAAAAGTGACAAAAATTCAACAAAAATGTGACAAAAATTCAACCAAAAACTGGCAAAAATTCAACAAAAATTCAACAAAACTGTGACAAAAATTCAACAAAAATGTGACAAAAATTCAACAAAACTGACAAAAATTCAACAAAACTGTGACAAAAATTCAACAAAAATGTGACAAAAATTCAACAAAACTGTGACAAAAATTCAACAAAAATGTGACAAAAATTCAACAAAACTGACAAAAATTCAACCAAAATGTGACAAAAATTCAACCAAAATGTGACAAAAAAGTGACAAAAATTCAACAAAAATGTGACAAAAATTCAACAAAAAACTGACAAAAATTCAACAAAAATTCAACAAAAATTTATCAAAAATGTGACAAAAATTCAACCAAAAACTGACAAAAATTCAACAAAAATGTGACAAAAATTCAACCAAAAAGTGACAAAAATTCAACAAAAATGTGACAAAAACTCAACCAAAAACTGACAAAAATTCAACAAAAATGTGACAAAAATTTATCAAAAATGTGACAAAAATTCAACAAAAATGTGACAAAAATTCAACAAAACTGACAAAAATTCAACAAAAATGTGACAAAAATTCAACAAAAATGTGACAAAAATTCAACAAAAATGTGACAAAAATTCAACAAAAATGTGACAAAAATTCAACAAAAATGTGACAAAAATTCAACAAAAATGTGACAAAAATTCAACAAAAAAGTGACAAAAATTCAACAAAACTGACAAAAATTCAACCAAAATGTGACAAAAATTCAACCAAAATGTGACAAAAAAGTGACAAAAATTCAACAAAAATGTGACAAAAATTCAACAAAAAACTGACAAAAATTCAACAAAACTGACAAAAATTCAACAAAAATTCAACAAAAATTTATCAAAAATGTGACAAAAATTCAACCAAAACTGACAAAAATTCAACAAAAATGTGACAAAAATTCAACAAAAAACTGACAAAAATTCAACAAAACTGACAAAAATTCAACAAAAATTCAACAAAAATTTATCAAAAATGTGACAAAAATTCAACCAAAAACTGACAAAAATTCAACAAAAATGTGACAAAAATTCAACCAAAAAGTGACAAAAATTCAACAAAAATTCAACAAAAAAGTGACAAAAATTCAACAGAAATGTGACAAAAACTCAACAAAAATGTGACAAAAATTCAACAAAAATGTGACAAAAATTCAACAAAACTGACAAAAATTCAACAAAAATGTGACAAAAATTCAACAAAAAACTGACAAAAATTCATCAAAAATGTGACAAAAATTTATCAAAAATGTGACAAAAATTCAACAAAACTGACAAAAATTCAACAAAAATGTGACAAAAATGTGACAAAAATTCAACAAAAATGTGACAAAAATTCAACAAAAATGTGACAAAAATTCAACCAAAATGTGACAAAAATTCAACCAAAAAGTGACAAAAATTAAACAAAACTGTGACAAAAATTCAACAAAAATGTGACAAAAATTCAACCAAAAACTGACAAAAATTCATCAAAAATGTGACAAAAATTCAACCAAAAACTGACAAAAATTCTACCAAAATGTGACAAAAATTCAACCAAAATGTGACAAAAAAGTGACAAAAATTCAACAAAAATGTGACAAAAATTCAACCAAAAACTGACAAAAATTCAACAAAAATTCAACAAAACTGTGACAAAAATTCAACAAAAATGTGACAAAAATTCAACAAAACTGACAAAAATTCAACAAAACTGTGACAAAAATTCAACAAAAATGTGACAAAAATTCAACAAAACTGTGACAAAAATTCAACAAAAATGTGACAAAAATTCAACAAAACTGACAAAAATTCAACCAAAATGTGACAAAAATTCAACCAAAATGTGACAAAAAAGTGACAAAAATTCAACAAAAATGTGACAAAAATTCAACAAAAAACTGACAAAAATTCAACAAAACTGACAAAAATTCAACAAAAATTCAACAAAAATTTATCAAAAATGTGACAAAAATTCAACCAAAAACTGACAAAAATTCAACAAAAATGTGACAAAAATTCAACCAAAAAGTGACAAAAATTCAACAAAAATTCAACAAAAAAGTGACAAAAATTCAACAAAAATGTGACAAAAACTCAACAAAAATGTGACAAAAATTCAACAAAAATGTGACAAAAATTTATCAAAAATGTGACAAAAATTCATCAAAAATGTGACAAAAATTTATCAAAAATGTGACAAAAATTCAACAAAACTGACAAAAATTCAACAAAAATGTGACAAAAATGTGACAAAAATTCAACAAAAATGTGACAAAAATTCAACAAAAATGTGACAAAAATTCAACCAAAATGTGACAAAAATTCAACCAAAAAGTGACAAAAATTAAACAAAACTGTGACAAAAATTCAACAAAAATGTGACAAAAATTCAACCAAAAACTGACAAAAATTCATCAAAAATGTGACAAAAATTCAACCAAAAACTGACAAAAATTCTACCAAAATGTGACAAAAATTCAACCAAAATGTGACAAAAAAGTGACAAAAATTCAACAAAAATGTGACAAAAATTCAACCAAAAACTGACAAAAATTCAACAAAAATTCAACAAAACTGTGACAAAAATTCAACAAAAATGTGACAAAAATTCAACAAAACTGACAAAAATTCAACAAAACTGTGACAAAAATTCAACAAAAATGTGACAAAAATTCAACAAAACTGTGACAAAAATTCAACAAAAATGTGACAAAAATTCAACAAAACTGACAAAAATTCAACAAAACTGACAAAAATTCAACAAAAATTCAACAAAAATTTATCAAAAATGTGACAAAAATTCAACCAAAAACTGACAAAAATTCAACAAAAATGTGACAAAAATTCAACCAAAAAGTGACAAAAATTCAACAAAAATTCAACAAAAACGTGACAAAAATTCAACAAAAATGTGACAAAAACTCAACAAAAATGTGACAAAAATTCAACCAAAATGTGACAAAAAAGTGACAAAAATTCAACAAAAATGTGACAAAAATTCAACAAAAAACTGACAAAAATTCAACAAAACTGACAAAAATTCAACAAAAATTTATCAAAAATGTGACAAAAATTCAACCAAAAACTGACAAAAATTCAACAAAAATGTGACAAAAATTCAACCAAAAAGTGACAAAAATTCAACAAAAATTCAACAAAAAAGTGACAAAAATTCAACAAAAATGTGACAAAAACTCAACAAAAATGTGACAAAAATTCAACAAAAATGTGACAAAAATTCAACAAAAATGTGACAAAAATTTATCAAAAATGTGACAAAAATTCATCAAAAATGTGACAAAAATTTATCAAAAATGTGACAAAAATTCAACCAAAAACTGACAAAAATTCAACAAAAATGTGACAAAAATTCAACCAAAAAGTGACAAAAATTCAACAAAAATTCAACAAAAAAGTGACAAAAATTCAACAAAAATGTGACAAAAACTCAACCAAAAACTGACAAAAATTCAACAAAAATGTGACAAAAATTTATCAAAAATGTGACAAAAATTCAACAAAAATGTGACAAAAATTCAACAAAACTGACAAAAATTCAACAAAAATATGACAAAAATTCAACAAAAATGTGACAAAAATTCAACAAAAATGTGACAAAAATTCAACCAAAAAGTGACAAAAATTCAACAAAAATTCAACAAAAATGTGACAAAAATTCAACAAAACTGACAAAAATTCAACAAAAATGTGACAAAAATTCAACAAAAATATGACAAAAATTCATCAAAAATATGACAAAAATTCATCAAAAAGTGACAAAAATTCAACAAAAATGTGACAAAAACTCAACAAAAATGTGGGGAGGAAAAAGATCAGTTTTGTGGGTCTTAGCTTTCAAATGAGGTGCTACACAGGCCTATATAATAACCTAAGAGGACAGAATGGTTTAGGCGGGTGGTAAGAGGTTAAGAAACCGTGGGTGAACAGTTCACATCGAGCATCTCTGAAGCTTTTGCTCCTTCAGACGGAATGATTCCTAATGTGGAAGCGTAGGGTCTGCAGAGGAACAGGATGAAGTCTGTTTATGGAGAGATCTTCACGGATCACTGACCTGTTGTTGCCTCCTGTTGTTTTGTCGTTAGTGAAGGACAAAGGTGAGTCCAAGCTGAGGCAGCACACCATCGACCTGAGCCAGATGGCCGTGCCCCTGCAGCTGTCCCAGGAGAAGAGGAGCGTCCCAGAGCCGCTCAGAACACCTGCTCCCTCCTCCTCCATCAGCTCCACCAGCAGCTCCACCATCAGCTCCACCAGCGGCTCTACCATCAGCTCCACCAGCAGCTCCACCAGCAGCTCCACCATCAGCTCCACAATCAGCTCCACCATCAGCTCCACCATCAGCTCCACCATCAGCTCCACGGCCGAGGGAGACGCTGCTGCTGAGCTCTCCTCCGCAGGTAAAGCGAGAGAAGACGACTCTGCGGGGAAGACGGTGAAGGCCAGTCCGGTTACTACGGCGACCAAACCCGTCCCCGCCTCCACGAGCGTCACCGCGGCGGGACAGGTCGGACAAACGGTGAGAAAACGCACGAAAAGGGACCAATTCTGCCACATGATTAGAGCTGGGGGAGCTGGGACCAGAGCCGGACCCCAAAGCCTCTCAATACACTTCATTTCTAAGGCTTTAAAAAAAAAAAGTGGGAAAAAAAAAATTGGGCAAGTAGTACGGAGCCCTGGAAGTGACATCAGACAAAAAAAATTGGGTGGTTGAAAAAAAAAAAAAAATTGTTGAAGAAATATAAAAAAAACATTTATTTAAAAAAAAAAAAAAAAAAAAAAAAATCCAGATAATTACTACATTCCCCCAAGATAATTTGTGGTGTAAAAAAAAAAATATATATATATATTTTTTTTTTATTAAAATATATACATATGTTTCTTTCTTTTTTTACCCCGAGATAATGTGTGGTGTAAAAAAAAAGATTTAATTTTTATACATTTTTATATTTCTTAAAACTTTTTTTTTTTTTTCACCCCCAAATTTTTTTTGTCTGTCACTTCCAGGGCTCCGTAATAATGTCGCAAAAAGTAGGAAAATCGGGGGAATAATTGGGAGAAAAGGGAAGGAAGTTAGGGAAAACATTGTGGGGAAAATGTCAAAAAAAATTGGGCAAGTAGTACGGAGCCCTAGAAGTGACATTCGACAAAAAAAATTGGGTGGTTGAAAAAAAAAAAAGAAAAAGTTGAAGAAATATAAAAAATCATTTCTTTAAAAAAAAAAAAAAAAAAAATCTAGATAATTACTACATTCCCCCAAGATAATTTGTGGTGTAAAAAAAAAAATGATTTTTTTTTTTTACTTTTTTTGTATTAAAATATTTACATATGTTTCTTTCTTTTTTTTACCCCGAGATAATGTGTGGTGTAAAAAAAAATATTTATTTTTTTATACATTTTTATATTTCTTAAAACTTTTTTTTTTTTCACCCCCAAATTTTTTTTGTCTGTCACTTCCAGGGCTCCGTAATAATGATGTCGCAAAAATTAGGAAAATGGGGGGAATAATTGGGAGAAAAGGGAAGGAAGTTAGGGAAAATATTGTGGGGAAAATGTCAAAATATAAGAAAGAATTTTATTTTTTTTATGTTTGGAAAAAAATTGGACAATTGGCAAAATATGGAGAGAGAAAAATGTGGAAACAAAGTAGAAAGTGTAGTTTCTACCCTTTTGTAGGATTTCTGATATCGCTTCATCGTTATCGAGGTTCGTTTCTGTCAATATCGTGTTGATGAGAATAATGTGCGGATTAAAAACTAAAGTGATAAAAATCGGAATAAAATTGAGGCCAAATATCTGGATATTTTCAACAACAAATACAAACTAAAATGAATGTTTGTCGATTTGAATAAAATGTAAAGAACTCCTTTGAGCAGTGTGGTCACTGTTCGTCACTGAGTCAAACTAAAGACAGTTGTTAAATGTGATGGAGTCACGTGTTCGGCCTGGTCGGGGATTACCGATTCCATTCCTGCGTGTCGAGTTTTACAAATACAGTATCAGTCAAACCTGATCCGGCTCAACAAAGGAGCGATTGATCTGCGGCATTTTCAAAAGTTTCCACGGGAGGAACAACATAAATAAACATCAGTAAAGACCTGAATCATGAAACTGAGACTCTGCAGGTGAAGAGGTCGAGGCTTTGTCCAGTTTTAACTTTCAGAGTAAAGAACAGCCCAAACTCTTCACCGTGTTTATTCTCTGAGATTTATCCAGGAAGTGACTCCAACATGTCACAAATACTCACAGGTTTGGTGTCCACGTGTAGCACGAAAGGCTGTGTTCATTCTGGTCTTTTCCTTTGTGGGAGACAGTTTGGAAAAGTGATGAAAATTTAGATATTTTTGAAAATTTTGAATATTTTTGAAAATTTAGGGAAAAAATTTAGAAGAAAAAAAATTGAAATTGAAAAAAAAAATAATAATAATTGAAAATTTTGAAAAAAAATATTGAAAGAAAAAAAAATTAGAAATACATTTGAACATTTTGAACAATTTTTGGAATTTTTTACAAATATTTTATATATATTGGATTTAGACTTTTTTGGAAAATGTTGAACATTTTTGAACATTTTGAAAAAGTTTTGAAAATGTTGGAAATTATTATTTTTTTGGTTCATTTTAAAAATGATCGCAAATTTTAACATTTTGGAATGTTTTTTCAAAATCCTTCAAACTTTTACATTTTTTTTACAAAGTTTTGAAAATGTCCTCAAGCAGGTCTGTGTCGCTCCCTGGTCTTTCCCACGCTTATTCATTCACAAAGACATGTTTGGTATCCACGTGTAGCACGAAAGCATTCTGGTCATTTCCTTTGTGAGAGACAGTTTGGAAAAGTGATGAAAATTTAGACATTTTTGAAAATTTTAAATATTTTAGAAAATGTAGGGGAAAAAATGAAAATTTAGAAGAAAAAAAAATTGAAATTGAAAAAAAAAAAATTGAAAATTGAAAATGTTGGAAAAAAAATGAAAATTTTGAAAAAAATATTGAAAATTAAAAAAAATAATTTAGAAATACATTTTAAAATTTTGAGGAATTTGGGGATTTAAAAAAATAAATAATATATTTCTGATTTTGATTTTTTTGGAAAAAAGTTTTGAAAATGTTTGAATTTTTTTGGAAATGATTTTTTTTTGTTAATTTTGAAAATTATGGCAAATTTAGAAAATATGGGAACATTTTGGAATGGTTTGTAAAAAAAATGTGAAAGTTTGATGGATTTTGAAAAAGTTTTGAAAATGTCCTCGAGCAGGTCTGTGTGGCTCCCTGGTCTTTCCCACGCTTATTCATTCACACTGACAAGTTTGGTATCCACGTGTAGCACGAAAGGTTGCGTTCATTCTGGTCATTGCCTTTGTGGGAGACAGTTTGGAAAAGTGATGAAAATTCAGACATTTTTGAAAATAAAAAAAAATAAATAAAAAAATATGAAAATTTTGAAAAAAATAAATAAATTGACAAATTAAAAAATTGAAAATGGGAGACAGTTTGGAAAAGTGATGAAAATTTAGAACTTTTTGAAAAATTTTAATATTTTAGAAAAAAAAATAAAAAAAATGAAGATTTAGAGGGAAAAAAATTGAAATTAAAAAAAAAATTGAAAATTGAAAATGTTGAAGAAAAAATTTAAAATTTTGAAAAAAAGATCGAAAATTAAACAAAAACATTTAGAAATGCATTTGAACATTTTGAACAATTTGGGAATTTTAAAAAATATTTTACGTATTTTTGATTTTTTTGAACATTTTGAAAAAGTTTTGAAAATGTTTGAATTTTTTTGGAAATTACATTTTTTTGGTTAATTTTGAAAATGATGGCAGATTTTGCTGCTGTAATCCAAATATGGTCATTTTCTTTGTGGGAGACAGTTTGGAAAAGTGATGAAAATTTAGACATTTTTGAAAATTTAATATATTTTAGAACATTTAGAAAGAAAAAAAAAAGAAAATTTAGAAAAAAAAAGAAAAATTGAAAAAAAATAAAAAATTGAAAATTTTGAAAAAAAATGATTGAAAACATTTTTTGAACATTTTGAAAAAGTTTTGAAAATGTTTTACATTACATTAAAAATTAAATTTTTTTGGTTAATTTTGAAAATTATGGCAGATTTAGAAAATTTGGGAACATTTTAGACAGCAGCGGCTAAAGACGAGAGAAACAGACACACATATTGATGTTTTTGATGATTTATTGAGCTTTGAACCCAAAAACACTAAAGATTATTAAACTAAACCAGCTCCAAAGGCCCTCTTGGAAGTGGTTTAATACAATTCTAATCCCTGTTTTCCTCATATTTATGTCTCTTCAAATGTGTTTGTTTTGTGGCCGCTGTGTCGCAGGTGTCGGACGGCGGTAAGAGCGTCCTGGAGGTCAGCGAGGCGGAGGGCGACACTCTGGACCCTCAGACCGGCCTCTTCTACCGCTCCACCGAGACCTCCGACCCGCCTAAACCCACCCCGGCCCCTAAACCCGCCCTGGCCCCGGCCCCTAAACCCACCCAGGCCCCTCCCCCTAAACCCGCCCAGGCCCTGCCCCCTAAACCCGCCCAGGCCCTGCCCCCTAAACCCACCCAGGCCCTGCCCCCTAAACCCGCCCAGGCCCCTCCCCCTAAACCCACCCAGGCCCCGCCCCCTAAACCCACCCCGGCCCCGCCCCCTAAACCCACCCCGGCCCCTCCCCCGCAGCTGCACAGCAAACCACAGCTCACGGCCTCCACGCCACCGCTCGCCAAGAAACTGCCCAAACTGTCCTCCCCCCCCCCAGACGCCCAGCTCCTCCCACAGCCCCTCCACCCTCACCCCCGTCGCTCTCGCCCCCTCCCCCTCCGCCCTCGGGGTCCCGACGCAGGCGGGCGCCAAACTGACCCCGCAGCTCCCCAGGCTCCAGCACGCCCCCACCTCCTCGCTCCACAGGCCGCCACGCTCCGACCTGTCGCACCCGCCCCCCCTGCAGGCTCATCACCCGGTCAGCGCCGACAAGACCCCGCCCAGCCAGGTAAGACCCCGCCCAGCCAGGTAAGACCCCGCCCAGCCAGGTATTGAAGGTTCATTAACGAGACCCCGCCCAGCCAGGTGTTTAAAGGGGGGGTATTCTGCAAAATGGACTTTTTCCAGCTTTCCATCCTGTTATTCAGTCACTCCCTCATTAAAAACATGGCTGAAGTGTTGCCTTGGCACATTCACGTATTTCTGAGTAATCTGTAAAAACTCTGATGGCGGCCATTTTAGGGATAGGTTTTTGTCATTTTTTTGTCAATTTATTTTGAATTTTTGTTGAATCTTTGTCGCATTTTTGTCATATTTTTGTTGAATTTTTGTCAATTTTTGTTGAATTTTTGTCACATTTTTGTCACATTTTTTTGAATTTTTGTCACATTTTTGTCACATTTTTGTTGAATTTTTGGCTGATGGCGGCCATTTTAGGGATAGGTTTTTGTCACATTTTTGTCATTTGTTTTTCACATTTTTGTCACATTTTTGTTGAATTTTTGGCACTTTTTTTTTTGGGCGGATGGCGGCCATTTTAGGGATAGGTTTGCCTGAGTCCTCCTAGGAACGCCCCCACCTCCTGGAGACGCCTCTGAGCCGAGTAACCAACCACTGCTCCTCAGCAGAACCCCCTCCCCACTGATGCCACAGACAGCGTGTGGAGGGGGCGTGTCTAAAGGCTCAGAGGTTCTTAAAGAGACAGAGGCCTATTTCAAGACATTCACTACAGCCATTTTGAGAGAGACATTTTATACAAGGCAGTTATTCTAATTTACTGCATTTACAGACCAACAGAAGGTTTGTCATCATTGTAGTGTGATATAGACTGGTGCTATGGGACTGAAGAAAGCAGAACACCCCCTCTTTAAAGTATTTGTAACAAAATGTAATATGGTAAAACTAAAGTCTTAATTTATTTCATTTCAGTTATTTGATAATAAATTGATTATTTATGATAAATGACATGTGGTCAGAGACACGTGTGTGGTCAGAGATTCTGATTATTCGGACGTGACTCTGATCCACAGGAGACACGCGTGGTCACAGAGGCTCCTCTGTTGTGGATTTTCTTGCTTAATAAAGCTTAAGAGAAGTTTGTCTAGTCAACATGTGAAGTTTATTACGCATGCGCAGATTTACACACAGGAGGATCTGTGTGTAAATCTGCGGAGCAAGGTTTCGTAGCTGATTTTATACGGCACGGTAGCGCAGCGGTTAGTGCTCTCGCTTCACAGCTACACAGCAAAAATGCCAGTGTTAAATTAACACCGAGAGTGTTAATTTTAACACTGAAAAAGTGTCTATATGCGTCCACTTTTTTCAGTGTTAATTTAACACTTTCAAAAGTGTTAAATATGGTTACACTATAAGTGTTAGAAATTAACACCGGCAAACACTCTTAAGTGTTGATAAAACTTAACACTGGTGTAAGGTGTCATAATTTTAGCACTAGTCAGTGTTGCAAGATTCTACACTAGTGTCATTGTTACAATAATTAACACTACCATTTAACATTCAAATGCAGAATATTGTACACTTGCTGGTGTAATAATTTGAACCTAATTTACCCATGATTCCACTCCACTCATGTAGCCATGGAACCTACAAAAATAATACATACAATGTAATAAACTTAAAAAACTTTTATTTTATTTTTAAACTTTTTTGGAGCTCTGCAAGGACCCCCTCCAAAATGTTTAACTTTGGGTTACAACACTGTAAGGCACAATGTACATTAGCTCAGAGTCATATGCAAACTGGCGGTCATATGGTCTGTAGTAAATAAGATCGTCAATGCAAACCAATGTGAAACAATAACAGTTTTCCTCGATTGCAAACGCATTTACATGGTCATCAAAATGCAATGTTGAGACTTTACATGTGAGAAGGTATGCATTGTCATTCGAAATAATTACATTGACAATCCTGTTGAATAACGGCATCTCATTGTGGACCCCAGTGCATACGTACATCCCAACCTGATACTCAGTCCCATAGTTTTTGACCCAAGAAGTTGTGGAAACAAGACCAGACTCATAGAAAGTTTCAACAAGAGCTTCACTGCCCTCCAAATCACAAACAGAGATTTCATGTATAGAGCCAAATTCAAATCGTTTGAAATAAAAGTTCTCAAAATGAAAAGCCAACTGGTTCTGATGTTTCTTTGCGAGTGTTTTGGTGATGTTTTTAAAGTTCTTTACAGACTTTTTAAAAAAGTTGTGTTTTCCTTCAAACCTCATACACCACATGTGAATGAGTGGCCCAATTTTTCTGATGCAACGAGGATAATGGATCATTAGGTGGTGCTTTGGAATCAGATTTCGCTCTGGAAAGAGATCTTTAAAGAGTCTGTGATGATCTATAATCAGATTTTTTAAATAGCAAGTCATACCATGGGTTACACTCGGTGCAAATACAATATTCACAATTTGTATGAGAAGTAGCAGCAGGTTCCAACAGTCATCATTTCGACTAATCAAATCTCCAAACATTAATGGGGTATTTCGTAAAAGACACCAAGACTGAATAGCATTGAGCCCAAGATCTTTGCTATTATCATCCAATTTTAACACACTTGGTTTGTTTTTTCTCTGAGTGTATCCATAGTTAAAGCTCATAACCCTCTCCAACAATGAATTTGAGGATATGAAGTTCTTCATCAAGTACTGAAACACAAGCTTCAACTCATACTGTACCACACCCTCCAATAGATCGTGCATTATATCAACTGCAAAATTGTTTGTAGTATTGTACAGCTGAAGGGAATTGAGTGGGCAGGTTCTTTTGACACCATATGTATGCACCAGTGCAGGATTTTGTTGAATGGCACTGCAGTGTTGTGAATGGAGGTCTTTTGAACGTAAAGTTAAACCAGGATGATCTTCACTAAAAACTGTCTGCAACTCAGTCTTATCCGTTAAACAAAAGCGACAAGAATAATTAGCACTAAAAGACTCAACAAAACCAAACAGGCCATGTAAAGCCAAGTTATCACCCGTCACCTGAAATATTGAACCTTTAACTGGGGAATCAGTAAACGGAAGCAGCACCCCTTCGGTCTCCAAAATCTTTAGATCATCAATAAGGGGCTTCAGAATGGGATCAAAGCCATATTTTTTTAAGTCCTCTGAGTGAAAGAGAGCAACGAGATGAATGTTCATCAACACTGAATTTAGCTTAGGTGGCAAATTCCTTAATGTAAAATAAATGCAGCCAAGTTTGTGTACACCCTTTTTTGAGCCCAGGGGATTGGCAGTTTCAAAATCATCATAGTAGAGCTGGATCTGAAGAGCATATTCTTGCTGTGAAAATAAAGTGTGATTTCTGAAATAAGAACCGTCATTAACATCTTTGTACACTCCCTCTTGATGGGGTTTTGCTTTCATAAAACTGCTGCACAGTTCACTGTTCTTAAACATGGATGAAAGTGAACCCATAATGGGTACATACATGAATTTGTCATTGACAGGAATTTGCCTGTATCCACCTGTCGTCTTGTCTCTACGAAGGTCAAAGCGGACACCAAGAATATGCTCTACAGGTTCAACTATTTTCCATTTTTTCTCAAAATATCGCATTCTTTTAGATTCTGTGTTAAGACATGAAAATGGATTCTGCAGTTGGTCAAAACATTCCTGGACATTTCCCAATGTTTCACTAGATGCACCAGATAAACATTCAACAACAGTTTCTTTTGTATGTGTGTGGATGTCCCTGACCAGTTCCTCCATTGAACCAACTAATGACTGGACAGTACTTTCTGGGACTCCTGAGGCTTGAACTTGAGCTATAATAGAGCTGCACATGTCCAGTATTTGTCTTCTTTCAATTGGAATGGGAGCCGTGACAGTAACAGTAGGATCCACATTGACTGGCTCTGATGTAGAGGGTCCAACTATAGCTACAGGTTCAAATCTGTCCCCACCTGAATCAACAATGTCTTGGTGAGCTCGATTTAAGTGCCGTTGATAACCAGAATAAGTGCAAAACACAAATGAACATCCTTGTTCTCCACATTTCAAACGCAATGACCTCCCAGGGTACAGACCATGCTGAAACTTCAGATGTCTAAATAACAATGAACAACTTGTGTGGTGTACCCTGCAGATGAAACACCTGTATTCTGGCATGTTTCAAGGCAAAGATGTATACCTTAAAGTTCAGTATTGAGAAGTCTTGCTCGGATTTCCTTGACCCGAGGGCTCTCCTTCATGCTGCCAATGTCAATGCCGTACACGGTGGTCTGGATGAATGTGTAGAAGTTGAGCAGCGCCTCATCGTAGGACAAGGCAAAAGCGAAGTGGGCCTTGAAGAGCTCATCAAAGGCGGCGACTCCGGTCTGCACTGAGCAAGGGATGACTTTTTGATCCAAGATGATGTAGAAATTTTGCAGGCTGTTCTTTTTTTCTCCGATGCACAGAAGAAAGGGCTGGACAGAATCAGTATCTCGGATGAAGGTTTCCATGCTTTGCCCCACCTGCTTCACAAAAAACAAAGCAGACAACACACAAAATAAGACAAAACATATTTCAAACATGAAAAGTTATGGAATGCACTTTTTTGGGGTAAATATTTAATAAACATGCTCGAACTCCAGATCTGAGGTAAACAAGCTTTCTTCAAATCTTGATATTACAAAAAATTGAAATTGTAACATTTCATCAGCTAATCAGAATTGATTGTTATTAAAACCCATTATTTTTATTTGAACATGTGCACTCAAAAAAAAATCTAGCATACAATAGCTTTAAAGAACATTGAATTCTTGAAAGGGGGCGTACCTTTAGAAACTTCACCAGTCGATTAACTGCATCGGAGGAACTCTGTTTTGATGTTTTACGACCCTTCGATGTTGGAGGCAGCAGATGAAGAAGTAAAAGGAGACCAGCCACCTCAGAGTCCCAAACTAGGAACAATTGACAAAAAGCATTACTTTTTTTATAACATAATTGATACTCGTATTAAAATATGTCCAATTCATGCTTACCACCACCATCAATCTTCTGTGCAGACAAGAGTAGGTCAGTGAGGTGAGCACTTTGAGCTAGATTTTTGCAATCTGAAATTATTCTTGGTTTGAAGAATGTTGGCCACCTGGCAAGGAATTTCCTGGACAGTTCTTCCCCAAAGAGCAGTGTGAAGTCTTGATCAATCTAAAAATATTAAAACAGTTAATAATATCATATCGCATCATTAATGCATGCAAAAATGCAGTCTTTGCTTTACCAAGCCAGGGGTGTCCAAGAATCTTGGAAACATGTCCAGGACATTAGAGGCTGTGGCTGGATCTTGAACCACCTTTTGTCTATGCTGAAATGTTGCCATCATTTTTTCTTTCACAATTTTCTTGTCAGCAGAATGCCTCATCATAGACATGGCCTCTTTACATTCATCACCAGACAGCTGCCTCACAGTTGTACTTATTGGACGAGGAGTCTTTGGGCCCTCTTGAAAAGAAGACTTTGATTTCTTGGCGTCATCAGGAGAGTTGCGCTGGACAGTTTTCAGCCTATACGCCAGGTAGCCGAGACCACTCTGGTGGTCATAGAAGTGTTCCTATAAAAAAAAAAGAAAGACAAAAGAAAAATACTCTGAGTCCAGATTTTGTGATAAATTACACTTCTAAATGATTTAACAGGATTATGACTGTGTAACCGTAAAAAATAAACCGTTGTGAACGCTAAATCGTCTGGGTATGGCTTTTTCTTTTTCTGAGCTCTTGCAGTCAGAATAGGCAAATTCTGACCACAAGAGCGAAGATGTTTCTATGAATAAACGTTAAATGTGCTCCACTCAACCAAACCCAGTCCAGTCGACAATTTAAGCTTCACAACCATGAATGCTTCCTGGACTAATGAGACAGAATGCTCCAAACAGATAGCTGGCTTTCAGTTTACATCACTGCATTCTATAGGCCTAAAATATAAAATTGAGATGCTAGTTTTACTTCTCAATAAAACATTACAGACCTGTACAATGCTGCAATACACATGCTGTCTGAAACCCCTTATTAGTACATATTATCAACTTAAATGCAAAAAAAATTTAGATCAAGGGGAATAAAATAAAAAAATAAAATAAATTTCATTTATACATACATATCCATTCTTTGAGTCTGGATCCTTTAAGTTTGGAAACAACGTTATTATACCAAGGGCATACAATATACGGGCCTTCACTGGGGGGATCCTCCTGAGAAGACATTATGAATCTCAGTTAAACAAATTTAACAAAAACAATGTTTACCTGCAAAAATGTGCTGAGTTTGACTCAAGACGGCAAAGAATAGTGAAAACTATTTCAAATTCAAGTACTGTAAATTGCTACCTTAAATGCACAAACAAACAAACAAACAAACATGTTTTTCAAGTGCACGTTAGCTTACCCATGAGTCTCTACCATGTCTGCCACAAGTATGTTCACCATTATTTTTCTTGTGCCATCAGAGAGGGATTTTTTCTGGTCATATTCTTTGAATATTTTCACGCCACCTGGTTTTGAGTGTAGGGCTGCCTGAACAATCTGAAACAACAATCCAAAATATCCATGTTACACATACAGAATAATATTTATATTTTAGCAAAAAAAAACACTTACATCTCTGGCTACACTGCTGTCAGGCGGACCTTCAAGCAGTTGTCTTTTCCGAGCTTTGGTTGATTCCAGTATAATTGTCGAACCTGAGCCTGAGCCTGAACCCGAACCCGATGATGCAATAGAGGCACGTGATGGAGACCACTCTGAGAATGAAGCTTCTGAGAATGAAGCTTCTGAGAGTGAGGCATCTGAAGACAAATCCTCAATTTGGTCATCTACAAAAACAAAACAGATGTGCAGTTAGACTAAACAATTAAGGGGAAACAATAGAAAATTACTTGCATCCCTCACCGTTGGACTCTTTAGTGAAGGCTTTTAAAGACACCTGTACAGACTTCAGAAGTTCATCAAATATGTCAGGATCCACTTCAACTCCTGCAGAGTCCTTTAAGATCAAGGTTGTGGAATCCGGCAGATTGAATTTTGCTCGTACTAGCAAAAGAAGAAAAAACGAATTAATCAGGAAACAAAAAAACAATCAGACATAAGTCAAGTCATTACAAATTTGTGTTTTGTGCTTACCATGTGAAATTAGCAACATATAAAACGGTCAATTTGAGAATGCTAAAATCAATAGATTTTATAACAGCTACAATCACATTACCTTCTTGTATAAAGCCTGAGTAGCTGTAGACATCTTCTGTCTTTGGCACCTTGACCCACTTGCTCACTGTCTGGTATTCTACAGGAACCAGCATATCACAGCCTACAATAAAAACAAAATCATCATACAATCAAGGTGTGTTTATATTTGGTAGATAAAAAAAAAAATCTAAAAGTTATTTGTAAAAATACAGTATCAATGACAAAATAGTTCACAGCAACAAATACATTATCTTGGCGCCTAACGACACACTGACTAATATATTTACCAAACTACAAGAACTTACCAAAAGCATTTTTATGTTTTATAATTTGTCTGTCCACCTGATACATCAATGCTAAACTCACAGTCATTCAGTACTATTTTTTTTGTATTCTCCACTCCAGTCATATCTGATAGGCAGTATAGGAATCAGCATTACAGGTATTTGAGTCACAGGAGATGTCTCTTGGTTGCACAATCACAAGCTAAAGAACGATGGCCAGTATACTCCACCTTGTTTCAAACGAAGACACGCAGATTAGCAAAGTTGGGTTCTGAAACGCCCGTGCGTGCCTTACAATAGCGATAACTTTTAGGAGGTTGCGTTTGGGGAATACAACAACATTGCGCGACGACGACTTACCTTACCCGTCCACTCAGTGCGTTCTCTATCGTATATTCCGGGAGATAAAGAGAAACTCCGCTCCGAACAGCGGCAGGACCCTGGTGCCTCACCGTCTCCAGCCCACGCTAGGCTAGCGGCCTACCTAGCATCGAAGCCTGAATGAAGCTAACAGTGCACTTCAACTTCTAACCTCGCATACGCCAACAGCCTCAAAAACACGGGTCGCCAAATATCATAAAACACGTCTAAACCTTGGCCCCGGACAAATTTAGTGACTAGTCCATTGAAATCTTAAAGACATGTATGTAAAAAAAAAAAAAATCGTACAACTTGCACTCGTAACTCCAGCATTTACACAGGCATGGTAAAACTTACCGTTCTCCTTTGCCTTGTTGCAGCAGTTGACAACACGACTGTAACTGAAAAAAAAAGTGATAGACTATTAAATTAAATGCTGTTCTTGTTCGGGACCAGAAATTTCGACAAAAAAATAAAAACTCAACTCAAAATATCCATAATGTTTCTGTGTACAAATGTTAATTACTAACTAAGACTTCGTGTCGGTATCTCTGTCTAAATTTTCCAAAAAACATAGAATATGAGCAAAGAAATCTTACCGTAGCGACAAGAAAAATGGCGACGGCAGAAAACAGTTTGCGCCTTCACGAGGCTTGAGTCTCCTCCTCCACGGAAATGAAGGGTGTGGTCAAGTTTAACACTAGCAGTGCAAGACCCGTTTAACAATGAAAATCAACACCAACACTCACACTACAAGTGTCACTTTTAATAAATTAAGTGTTAAATTAACTCTAGATAGTGCAAAATACAACCTACACCGGAAAATTAACACCGGAAGATTTGCTGTGTAGAAGGTCCGGGTTCAATTCCCACCTGGGCCTTTCTGTGTGGAGTTTGCATGTTCTCCCCGTGTCTGCGTAGGTTTCCTCCGGGCACTCCGGTTTCCCCTACCACTAAAAACATGCACAATAGGCCAGGATGTATGATGTGTGTGAGTGAATGTGTGGTGGTGTCAGAGGGTCTGTTGGCGCAGACGTCTGACAGTCTCCCCCAGGGGAAACTGAAGCTACAAACGTAGTTTACACCACCGAGTGTGGAGTGAATGTTCAATTGTCTCATGTAAACGCTTTGTGACCAAGTCTGTGAAAGATGCTATATAAATAAAGATCTTCTTCTTCTTCTTCTTATACACATACATGAAAGGCGGTACAACAGAACAATGACATGGTGATACATTTGGAGATGTAAATGCAAGCGGCCAAGAGGCGCTTTGCCTGGGAATGAAATCAGGCTGGCGGTGGGGAGAGAGAGATCTTTTGTCATGCTTTATAAGATGGCCCTGCTGGCCTATTGTCTTTTAGGTGCGAAACGACCCTGCCCAGGATCTGGATCTTTTGTGAGATGGAGATGGCCCATCTTATCTATTGTCCGTCTGGTCACATAGCAGGGGGCCAGGCCCGCATGGCGCTAACTTAGTTTCCTGGCTTAACTTTAACCAAATTTGTCACAACACCTCTGACGCCGCTTTTACTTTCCATTTCCCTCTCGGACACTTCCCTTTTACTGACTCGCTCGGGTCGTTAATGTCTGACCTCAGAGCAGGAGCTTCACGTCACCAAACGGACTTCTGCTCCACAGAAGGCCTCTACCGGAGTGAGTGGAGAAGATGGAGCCGCTCCAGAAACCACCGAGTTTCCTCTGAAATGTTTCAAATCTAAAAATCACAAATCAAATCGCAACATTTCTCAGGAAAATCACAGTTCTCACTCGTTCTTCCGTTCCCTGATGTTCCTGTAACTCCTGTATATTTGAGTATAAACTGAGAAGGTCCTGATGTTCCTCTGTCCTTCAGCCGATCATCACGCAGAGCGCCACCGTCACTAAGATCACCTTTGGGAGCGCTCTCCTGCCGAGCGCGGAGGCGTCGGCGAAGCTCCTCCCCGAGCCCAGCGGGGGCGGAGCCGGGCCCTCGGCCGAGAAGTCCGTGTCCGACATCCTGAAGATCTCCATGATGGAGGCGGAGATCGACCCCTGCACCGAGCCCATGGTGGTGGACTCCTCCAGCGACCGCGGGCCCCTGGCCAAGGCCCTGGGGCCCCTGGGGAAGAGCGAGGCGGGGCCCTTCATCAGCAGCTCCCACACTAAGGGCCCCCAGTACAGCTGTCTGCAGAGCCTGGCAGCCCAGAGGAGTAAGGAGGACATGGACGTCATCGAGGTATGAACTTATGCCTCTAAAGCTCAGCTCACACTACACGACTCTTCTAGAAAACGATTTTATATAGAATGGGGGGCTCACACTACACGACTGGTGCGATTATAGAACGTCTGGGGGTTCACACTTAACGACTGAGAATCGTCAGAGCGACTCACGATTCTGACAAACAGCTGATGTTTTATAACACAGCGCGTCTGTCGTCTCTACGGCTTCAAAACTGACCCCAGATCAGCAAAGACAGGCCTGTGTTTGTGAGCGCGGGATAACGTGTGTGTCCCGATTGGTCAACGGTGTCAACAATGTCACAACACCGCAGCGCTAGCTTACTGCTACTACCAAGCTTCAACTGGGCTATAGTTCTGTCACATGGAGATAAAAGTCGGCGACAGGAAGAAGCGGGACGTGTTTCAGTGGATTTAATAAGAAAAGGAGACGGACCTCAGGATGGAGGAGACAGCGGAGGAGACGGAGGAGAGAGCGGGGAGGCTAGCCGCCGTTAGCGGGGAGGCTAGCCGCCGTTAGCGGGGAGGCTAGCCGCCGTTAGCGGGGAGGCTAGCCGCCGTTAGCGGGGAGGCTAGCCGCCGTTAGAGGGGAGGCTAGCCGCCGTTAGCGGGGAGGCTGGCCGCCGTTAGAGGGGAGGCTAGCCGCCGTTAGCGGGGAGGCTAGCCGCCGTTAGCGGGGAGGCTAGCCGCCGTTAGCGGGGAGGCTAGCCGCCGTTAGCGGGGAGGCTAGCCGCCGTTAGAGGGGAGGCTAGCCGCCGTTAGCGGGGAGGCTGGCCGCCGTTAGAGGGGAGGCTAGCCGCCGTTAGCGGGGAGGCTAGCCGCCGTTAGCGACTGAAGCTAAACAGTTCGTCTCCAAACTCAGTAAGAGCCGCTAAACTCTGCTCGTGGTTGAAATGTAGCTGGAAAAGGTGGTTGTCGTTTCTCCCGTGCGTCCAAAATCAAACGCACGGGAGAAACGTGGGTGATTTTACCGACACAAATGTGAATGACAGAGTGATATAAAGACAGAAAAACACGGCCGTGCCTCCTTTTTTCACTTCTCTGTTAAACCAGCGGCACAAACAACTCATTTCATGGCCACAGCCCCACACACGAAACAGCACAACTTTATATCAGCAAAAGTTCACCACAACCACCTTTTCCAGCTACATTTCAACCACGAGCAGAGTTTAGCGGCTCTTACTGAGTTTGGAGACGAACTGTTTAGCTTCATCTCGATGCTAACGGCTGCTAACGGTGGCTAGCCTCCCCGCTTTCTCCTCCATCCTGAGGCCCGTCTCCTTTTCTTATTAAATCCACTGAAACACGTCCCGCTTCTTCCTGTCGCCAACTTTTCTCTCCATGTGACAGAACTATAGCCCAGTTGAAGCTTGGTAGTAGCAGTAAGCTAGCGCTGCGGTGTTGTGACATTGTTGACACCGTTGACCAATCGGGACACACACGTTATCCCGCGCTCACAAACACAGGCCTGTCTTTGCTGTTCTGGGGTCAGTTTTGAAGCCGTAGAGACGACAGACGCGCTGTGTTATAAAACATCAGCAGTAGGTGTTAGCGGTTGGTGTTAGCGGTCGGTGTTAGCGGTCGGTGTTAGCGGTCGGTGTTAGCGGTTGGTGTTAGCGGTCGGTGTTAGCGGTCGGTGTTAGCGGTCGGTGTTAGCGGTCGGTGTTAGCGGTCGGTGTTAGCGGTCGGTGTTAGCGGTCGGTGTTAGCGGTCGGTGTTAGCGGTCGGTGTTAGCGGCAGGTGTTAGCGGTCGGTGTTAGCGGTCGGTGTTAGCGGTCGGTGTTAGCGGTCGGTGTTAGCGGTCGGTGTCAGCGGTCGGTGTCAGCGGTCGGTGTTAGCGGTCGGTGTTAGCGGTCGGTGTTAGCGGTCGGTGTTAGCGGCAGGTGTTAGCGGTCGGTGTTAGCGGTCGGTGTTAGCGGTCGGTGTTAGCGGTCGGTGTTAGCGGTCGGTGTTAGCGGTCGGTGTTAGCGGTCGGTGTTAGCGGTCGGTGTCAGCGGTCGGTGTCAGCGGTCGGTGTTAGCGGTCGGTGTTAGCGGTCGGTGTTAGCGGTCGGTGTTAGCGGCAGGTGTTAGCGGCCGGTGTTAGCGGTCGGTGTTAGCGGTCGGTGTTAGCGGTCGGTGTTAGCGGTCGGTGTTAGCGGTCGGTGTTAGCGGTCGGTGTCAGCGGTCGGTGTCAGCGGTCGGTGTTAGCGGTCGGTGTTAGCGGTCGGTGTTAGCGGTCGGTGTTAGCGGCAGGTGTTAGCGGCAGGTGTTAGCAACAGGTGTTAGCAACAGGTGTTAGCAACAGGTGTTAGCAACAGGTGTTCGCGCCAGGTTTATCGATTGTAGCCTAGCTTAGCGTTAGCATTACGGCCGTAAACCTGCTGCACCGACAGATCCAGTCGTTAAATCTGATTCTCAAAACGCCCCTGATTAAAAATACACTTAAGCACATTTTCTCCAGTTCTGCTGCTTTACCCAAATCTAACCGGACTAACCCCCCCCCGTGTCCAGGTGATCCCCCAGTACTCCATCCTGCCCGACTCGTCCCAGTCGTCCGTGGTGGTGGAGCCCAGCGGTTTCCTGGAGATCACCAACTACACCAGCCAGCAGCTGGAGGAGGACAGTCCCATGGAGACGGAGGCGGACAGCAGCAACGACGAGGCCAGCCCCTCCGGCCAGCCCTAGGTTCAACTCCCACCGGCCTGGGTTCAACTCCCACAGCCCTAGGTTCAACTCCCACAGGCCCAGGTTCAACTCCCACAGCCCTAGGTTCAACTCCCACAGCCCTAGGTTCAACTCCCTCCGGCCAGCCGACGCCTGAACGATATAATGATAAGATCTGCACATTTACAGCATCAGGTTCATCTTTGAGGTCAAGAAATGTGGGAAAAATGGGAAAATATTAGTGATAAACAAACAGTAAAAATGTGGGAAAGTTAAGAAAGAAAATGGGGCAAAAAAATGACAAAAATAAATAAATAAAATGGCAAACATTAGGGAAGTCTGTGGGGGAAACATGGCAAAATTAAGGGAAACAAGTTTGTAAAAATGTGTAAAAAAGAAAAAGAATTAGTCCTGGACCGACAGCATCAAAACCTGGATCTGAAGAGGAGAGTTTTTGGTTCATGTGTTGGATACTTTGATGTTTTTTTTTTATATCTGGCAGAACCTAAGCCTGGTCTGGTTTAACCCCTTAACTCCCACCTGAACCCAGCACATTTTCTCCAGTTTGGCTTTACCCCAATCCAAAAGCTTCTGGAAAAAAGGTGAGAAAATAGCGACAAAACTGAGACGAAAACAATGATGGAAATGTGACAAAAAAGTGAGAAAACATTGATGAAAAAGTCGCAAAAATATCACAAAAAATTGATAAAAATGTGACAAAAATGTGACAAAGAAGTGACGAAAAATTGATGAAAAAAATGAACAAAATGTGATAAAAATTTGACAAAAAAATGACACAAATTAGATTAAAAAATGACCAAAATTTGTTAAAAATGTAAAAAATAAATTTGATAAAAAATTGCAAAAAAAATGACAAAAAATTTGAGAATTTTTTTTTTTAAAAATGACAAAAAATGTGATTAAAACGTTAGAAAAATGAGTTGAATACCCGACAAAAAAATGATGGAGAAAGAATCTGACGTGAGGAAAAAGATCCTCTCGGTTCAGGCGGGAGTTAAGAGGTTAAGCCTGGTCTGGTTTAACGGTGACAAAAAAACATCCGGATTGTAAAAATAAACTTGACACGGACGTCCCGCTCGCCGTGACCTCGGAGACTCGGCGCTCGGGGACTTTTCGGGGACTTTTCTGGGACTTTTCTGGGACTAAAGGCCGAGTGTTTTGTACATTTTGAAGACGTTTGACGAGGAAAGTGTCTCTGCTTTTGTGCTTTTGTAGATACCGCAGTTTCGGCTTTTGTGCTTTTGTTTTGTACCGATTTAAACTCATTTAAAGCTGACAATAAACGAGTGGATCTGAGAGTTTCTGCTGCGTCTGTGACGTCGCTGAAGGGACAGAAGAAACTAAAAACATCACAAAAAGGTTTCTCCACATTGTTTTACATTCAAGGACCGTTTTCTCACTTTGTGGCCACGGCGTCTGCACTTCAGTAGCTCCCCCTAGAGGCGGGCCACGTATCGTCTATCTCCAGGTTATCTCCACTTTATCCCCAGTTTATCTCCAGTTTATCTCCAGTTTATCTCCAGTTTATCTCCAGTTTATCTCCACTTTATCCCCACTTTATCTCCAGTTTATCTCCAGTTTATCCCCAGTTTATCCACAGTTTATCCCCAGTTTATCTCCACTTTATCTCCACTTTATCTCCACTTTATCCCCACTTTATCTCCACTTTATCTCCACTTTATCTCCACTTTATCTCCACTTTATCCCCAGTTTATCCCCAGTTTATCTCCAGTTTATCTCCAGTTTATCTCCAGTTTATCTCCACTTTATCCCCAGTTTATCCCCAGTTTATCTCCAGTTTATCCCCAGTTTATCCACAGTTTATCCCCAGTTTATCTCCACTTTATCTCCACTTTATCTCCAGTTTATCCCCAGTTTATCCCCAGTTTATCTCCACTTTATCTCCAGTTTATCCCCAGTTTATCTCCACTTTATCTCCACTTTATCTCCACTTTATCTCCAGTTTATCCCCAGTTTATCTCCACTTTATCTCCACTTTATCTCCACTTTATCTCCACTTTATCCCCAGTTTATCTCCACTTTATCTCCACTTTATCTCCACTTTATCTCCACTTTATCTCCACTTTATCTCCACTTTATCCTCAGTCTATCCCCACTTTATCTCCACTTTATCCTCAGTTTATCTCCACTTTATCTCCACTTTATCTCCACTTTATCTCCACTTTATCTCCACTTTATCCTCAGTCTATCTCCACTTTATCTCCACTTTATCCTCAGTTTATCTCCACTTTATCTCCACTTTATCTCCACTTTATCCTCAGTTTATCTCCACTTTATCCTCAGTTTATCCTCAGTTTATCTCCACTTTATCCTCAGTCTATCCCCAGTTTATCTCCACTTTATCCTCAGTTTATCCTCAGTTTATCTCCACTTTATCCTCAGTTTATCCTCAGTTTATCTCCACTTTATCCTCAGTTTATCCCCAGTTTATCTCCACTTTATCCTCAGTTTATCCTCAGTTTATCTCCACTTTATCCTCAGTTTATCCTCAGTTTATCTCCACTTTATCCTCAGTCTATCCCCACTTTATCTCCACTTTATCCTCAGTTTATCTCCACTTTATCTCCACTTTATCCTCAGTTTATCCTCAGTTTATCTCCACTTTATCCTCAGTTTATCCCCAGTTTATCCCCAGTTTATCTCCACTTTATCCTCAGTTTATCTCCACTTTATCCTCAGTTTATCTCCACTTTATCCTCAGTCTATCCCCACTTTATCTCCACTTTATCCTCAGTTTATCTCCACTTTATCTCCACTTTATCCTCAGTTTATCCTCAGTTTATCTCCACTTTATCCTCAGTTTATCCCCAGTTTATCCCCAGTTTATCTCCACTTTATCCTCAGTTTATCTCCACTTTATCCTCAGTTTATCTCCACTTTATCCTCAGTCTATCCCCACTTTATCTCCACTTTATCCTCAGTTTATCCTCAGTTTATCTCCACTTTATCCTCAGTTTATCCTCAGTTTATCTCCACTTTATCCTCAGTTTATCCTCAGTTTATCCTCACTTTATCTCCACTTTATCCTCAGTTTATCTCCACTTTATCTCCAGTTTATCCTCAGTTTATCTCCACTTTATCCTCAGTTTATCTCCACTTTATCTCCACTTTATCCTCAGTTTATCTCCACTTTATCCTCAGTTTATCCTCAGTTTATCTCCACTTTATCCTCAGTCTATCCCCACTTTATCCTCAGTTTATCTCCACTTTATCCTCAGTCTATCCCCACTTTATCCTCAGTCTATCCCCACTTTATCCTCAGTCTATCCCCACTTTATCCTCAGTCTATCCCCACTTTATCCTCAGTTTATCTCCACTTTATCTCCAGTGACGAGAAACGTCGGGGAAAAAACCCCAAAAGAACAGGAGAAGAAACTGGAAAAAGTCTGGAGAAAAATTGGGGGAAATGTTTGGGGGAAAGTGAGAAACAAATGGGGAAAATTTAAAAATAATTGGGAAAAAACATAGCAGGAAATTTGGGGAAAGTTTGGCAAAATTGGTTAAAAAAAAAAAAATGTGGGAAAAGGAAGATTTGAGATAAAGTGGGATGATTTATTTTTATTTTTTCTATGAGGAAAACATTTTTTTTGAAACATAATTTAGGGGAAAATGAAGAATCCGGGAAAAGTGGAATAAAGTGTAAATAAAATGGTGAAAGTGTAGTTTGTGCTGATGTTTATGCTTTAATAGTTTCTCTTATTGACTTTATTTACATGAATGAACCTGCAGATCATGTTCCAGAGTCTCTTTACTCCAGGGCAACTCTCTTTGTAGAGCACAAGTCCTACAAGTCCTACAAGGCCGTGCAAAGCTTCACAGCTGCAGAAAAATACAAGAAAACAGATCAAATCAATGAAACATCAACAAAAAAGGATCAAAAACAGTAAAAGGCGAGAAACAGATCAAACACTTCACATTCACGGGTGAAAAGAACTGTTTCCAGCCTGGATTTAAACATTAGCTTCAGCCTCAGCGTGTTTAGTCCTGACTCTGGGACCACCAGGAGGCCCCTCCCCCTCCCTGACCGGAGGTGGTTCATACGGCTCGAACATGTCGGAGATGGACTTCAGTGCAGCTGTTTTAACCCCTTAACTCCCGCCTGAACCGAGAGCATTTTCTCCAGTTTGGCTTTACCCCAATCCAAAAGCTTCTGGGAAAAAGGTGAGAAAAAAGCGACAAAACTGAGACGAAAACAATGATGGAAATGTGACAAAAAAGTGAGAAAACATTGACAAAAAATTGATTTAAAAAATGACGAAAAAAAGTGAAAAAATGTGACAAAAAAGTTACAAAAAATGACAAAAAATGTGAAAAAAAATTGACCAAAAAATGACAAAAAAGTGAAAAAAATGTGACAAAAAATGTGATAAAAATTTAACCAAAAAATGACCAAAAAATGACAAAAATTTGAAAACAATTGAAAAAAATGTGACAAAAAATGACAAATGTTAAAAAAAAATTGGATAAAAAATTAGAAAAAAAATTAGAAAAAAAATTACACAAATGTGACAAAAAATGACATTAAAAAAAAGACTAAAAATGTGATAAAAAAGTTAGAAAATGAGTTGAAAACCCAACAAAAAAATGATGGTAAAGGAATCTGACGTGAGGAAAAAGATCCTCTCGGTTCAGGCGGGGGTTAAGAGGTTAAACTCTGTTCTCTGAGTGACGTCAGTGCAGAGGCCAGAGCACTGGACTAATCTGGTGGTGTTTCCTGGTTCTGGATGTTCTGCAGCCGTGACAGTCTCTCACACCTGGATCAGTCCCGGTTCCTCTGATCTGATGTTTGAGTTCAGGTCTGAGTCAGGTCTTTCTCTGAGCTCCAGGACGGACTCGGGTTTGTTACTGAGCGACTGGATTGTTTTAGAATCTCTGGAAATGAAGAGCGGTGTTTAGGTTTCCTCCTGAATCCTCCTCTGTAAACTCGACCCCCGACCTCTCCCCGTGTGAGGGGGGGGGGGGCACGCTGAGTAATGCCTCTGCACCGGCCAATCAGAGCGCGCGGAGAGGCACCGCCCCCTCAACTCACAACGCCGCCCGACTGAGCTGCAAAAACACAAACACCAGAGAGGAACATGATCATGAGTGAGGAACACGCGAGGAACACGCAAGAAACACAAACACCAGAGAGGAACACGCAAGAAACATGATCATGAGTGAGGAACATGCAAGAAACATGCTAGAAACACAAGCACCAGTGAGGAACACGCCAGAAACATGATGATCTTGTGTTTCAAAACTACAGTGTTCTCCAGATGTTCCTTCACTGACGGACGTGAAACCAGAGGCAACTCTTACTTTTTTAGGTCAAATAGAAATAAAGAAATATTTACATTTGTCAAATTCCAGAAAATGAGAGAGATTTTTTCAGAAACGTTTATGCACAACATTCCTACGACGCCTCATGACCTCTGAGGCTCAGGTCTGAGGCTCAGGTCTGAGGCTCAGGTCTGAGGCTCAGGTCTGAGGCTCAGGTCTGAGGCTCAGGTCTGAGGCTCAGGTCTGGGTCTGAGGCTCAGGTCTGAGGCTCAGGTCTGAGGCTCAGGTCTGAGGCTCAGGTCTGAGGCTCAGGTCTGAGGCTCAGGTCTGGGTCTGAGGCTCAGGTCTGAGGCTCAGGTCTGAGGCTCAGGTCTGAGGCTCAGGTCTGAGGCTCAGGTCTGAGGCTCAGGTCTGAGGCTCAGGTCTGAGGCTCAGGTCTGAGGCTCAGGTCTGAGGCTCAGGTCTGAGGCTCAGGTCTGGGTCTGAGGCTCAGGTCTGAGGCTCAGGTCTGGGTCTGAGGCTCAGGTCTGAGGCTCAGGTCTGGGTCTGAGGCTCAGGTCTGAGGCTCAGGTCTGGGTCTGAGGCTCAGGTCTGAGGCTCAGGTCTGAGGCTCAGGTCTGAGGCTCAGGTCTGGGTCTGAGGCTCAGGTCTGAGGCTCAGGTCTGGGTCTGAGGCTCAGGTCTGAGGCTCAGGTCTGGGTCTGAGGCTCAGGTCTGAGGCTCAGGTCTGGGTCTGAGGCTCAGGTCTGAGGCTCAGGTCTGAGGCTCAGGTCTGAGGCTCAGGTCTGGGTCTGAGGCTCAGGTCTGGGTCTGAGGCTCAGGTCTGAGGCTCAGGTCTGAGGCTCAGGTCTGAGGCTCAGGTCTGAGGCTCAGGTCTGAGGCTCAGGTCTGAGGCTCAGGTCTGAGGCTCAGGTCTGAGGCTCAGGTCTGGGTCTGAGGCTCAGGTCTGAGGCTCAGGTCTGAGTCTGAGGCTCAGGTCTGAGGCTCAGGTCTGGGTCTGAGGCTGCTGTGGAGGAGGGGGCCAGCATCATGCTGTGAAGTTTTGGAAAAAAAAAAAAAAAAATTGCAGAAAATTCTGTCTCTTTTTCTTCTGGAATTTGACAAATGTAAATATTTTTTAAATGTAATCGACCTGAGAAAAGTAAAAGTTCTTCTGGTTTCAGGTCCGTGAGAATAAACGTGTTTTATGACGTGTGTAAAACATCTGGTTCTGTGTCAGATCATCATAAAAACAGCACAAATTTACGGCTTTTTCCTCCAGATGTTTCTGTTTCTGAGACGATTAAACAATGTTTTAAATGTTGTAAAACCAGGAAATAAAACTGAGCTCATTTCACCCGAATCCAGCGATGCAGTAACTAGTTACTTATAGTAAAGTACTTTTTTAGTAACTAGTTACTTATAGTAAAGTACTTTTGTTAGTAACTAGTTACTTATAGTAAAGTACTTTTTTAGTAACTAGTTACTTATAGTAAAGTACTTTTTTTAGTAACTAGTTACTTATAGTAAAGTACTTTTGTTAGTAACTAGTTACTTATAGTAAAGTACTTTTTTAGTAACTAGTTACTTATAGTAAAGTACTTTTTTTAGTAACTAGTTACTTATAGTAAAGTACTTTTTAGTAACTAGTAATCTAGCGCGTCAGATTTAAGTTACTTTTCCAAATAACTGAGTTACTATTTCATCATTTCCTTAAAAAAACATTTCTTTTTGAATCTCGGCGAGATCATGTGACACGTCACGTCATGTGACACGTCACGATTTCAGCCTAAACACGGGAACACGTGACTTCAGGACGTAACGGTTAAAGTGAGGGATTACTGAATGTAACTAATACAATGACTTAGAATCTAACTTAGTTACTTTTAAAGTAATCAGTAAAGTAACTTAGTTACTCTTAAACTAATCTGTGGCAACAGTTCCCAAATCTGAAAGTGATGGAAAAAGAACAAAATCAGCCACAAAGAAGCGAACACGGCGCCAGGAAAAGAAACAATAAGAATAAAAACAGGACGAAACAAAAGAAAGAACTCAGATCTAATGTTGAGACACTTGAACTGTTCGTCCACCGGCTCCAAAACAAACTCAGGGAAAAACAACGTTTTTATAGAAACTGAATATTACGATTTTACGACAGAATCGGATTCATGTTCACAAAGGAAATGCCCATATTTGGACGACAGCCTTTCCTGCTACACGTGGATCCCAAACCTGTGAGTATCAGCGTCTGTTTTTACTCTAATGTAAGACTGGTCATTATTCCTCCTCTTTAGTCACAGACGCTGATGCATGATGGGAAATATAAAGTCATTGACGCCCCAGTGGTTAGTCAGCAGCACGGACACGTGTTTCTGGTTTGTGTTTCTTTATCTGGACTTTCTCTGGAACATGACGACGTTTAAACCCTTTTACCCCGAGCCTTGATCTCAGCGTGAGGCCGGGGGAGGGGGGGGCGGAGGCCGGGGGAGGGGGGGCGGGGGCCGGGGGGGGCGGAGGCCGGGGGGGGGCGGGGGCCGGGGGGGGGGCGGGGGCTCCATCAGTAAACAGGAGAAGATAAGGCTGTGGTTTTAAAGTGGGCACTTCCTGAACACAAACACATTCCTCTGGAGCCTCAGACTCGAGCTCCAAACCGTCGCAGATTCTCTTTAACTGTTTGAGTTTGTGAGATCACGAGGTCTGACTCCGCCCCCTCTTTACTGACGTCACCAAACATCCACTACTCCAGGGGGAGGCGAGCTTTCCTGGCAGAGGCCGATTTTCTTTATTGTAAACAGACCGAGGCCGAAGCCGCTGAAGCCCAACACTGAAACATGACTATCATGAGATAAATACCTTAAAGAGGGGGTGTTCTGCCTTAAAGAGGGGGTGTTCTGCTTTAAAGAGGGGGTGTTCTGCTTTAAAGAGGGGGTGTTCTGCTTTAAAGAGGGGGTGTTCTGCTTTTTTCAGTCCCATAGCACCAGTCTATATCACACTACAATGATGACAAACCTTCTGTTGGTCTGTAAATGCAGTAAATTAGAATAACTGCCTTGTATAAAATGTCTCTCTCAAAATGGCTGTAGTGAATGTCTTGAAATAGGCCTCTGTCTCTTTAAGAACCTCTGAGCCTTTAGACACGCCCCCTCCACACGCTGTCTGTGGCATCAGTGGGGAGGGGGTTCTGCTGAGGAGCAGTGGTTGGTTACTCGGCTGGTGACCAAAGCTCGGAGGCGTCTCCAGGAGGTGGGGGCGTTCCTAGGAGGACTCAGGCAAACCTGTCCCTAAAATGGCCGCCATCAGAGTTTTTACAGATGACTCAGAAATACGTGAATGTGCCAAGGCAACACTTCAGCCATGTTTTTAATGAGGGAGTGACAGAATAACAGGATGGAAAGCTGGAAAAAGTCCATTTTGCAGAATACCCCCCCTTTAAAACGGCTTGAATTAAAGTTCTTCTATGTTGAATTTGAGTCGGTTTGAACTAATACAAGATACAAACGCTAAAGCGCCAACGGAACAACAATAAAACCCACTTGGAATCAGAAAAAAAATGTTTTTCACTTGAAATGACACAAAATGATCTGAATTAAGAGAATAACGACGACTAAAGGTTTTATCTCATCTCAGATCAGACCAAATCCACTCAAACCTTAGATTTAATCTGTTCATTCAAGTAGATTTATGTCATTTCTTCCTGAAAACGATGATTCTTTTTCCACTTCCTTCAGATGCCGGTGTTATGACCTCATCGGGTGCATTGACAGTATTTCTACCTTATTTTCTCCCATTTAACTCTAATAATGTTGAAAGTTCTCTGTGATTTGTGGGGGGGGGGGGGGGTCGTTTAGGGGGGGCCGGACAGAAGGTTCGTCCATGTTTGAAACAAAAGTCTCTCCGTTTGTCTCTGTCGTGATGAACTTTGTCGTCGTGTGTGTTTGTCGTTCGGTGATGAAAGCGTTTCCGCTCAGACCGGACGCACGGCCATTTCCTGACCCGCCCAGACTCCGCCTCCACATCCTCAAACTCCGCCTCCCCTGGGCTTTGGCCCCGTGCGTCATGATAAGAAGCTCCCGAATACGGCTGTCAGTTAGGAAGGCGTTAGGGGGAGGAGCCTCAATGCTAACGATCAGAGCTAATTTAGCATAGCTTTTTCTGTTTTTTTAACCATTTTTTTCTGTTTTGTGTTTACCTCTTTTGACCTTTTTTTCATCCTTTTTTCACCAGTTTTTCTGCTTTTTAACTATTTTTTTCTGTTTTGTTTATGCCTTTTTTTTTAATGGTCAAAAAGAAGAAAAAAAATGGTTGAAAAAGTAGAAAAAAATGTTTAAAAAGCAGAAAAATTGCCTTAAAAGCTGAAATTGTGTTTAAAAAAAATAGCAGAAAAAAATTGTCAAAAAAGTAGAAAAAAATTGTTAAAAAAGTAGAAAAAAAATTGTCAAAAAAGTAGAAAAAAAATGTTTAAAAAGTAGAAAAAAATAGTTTAAAAAAGTAGAAAAAAATAGTTAAAAAAGTAGAAAACATTTTAACAGTAGAAAAAAATAGTTTAAAAAGTAGAAAAAAATTGTTAAAACAGTAGAAAAAAATTGTTAAAAAAGTAGAAAAAAATTGTTAAAAAAGTAGAAAAAATGTTAAAACAGTAGAAAAAAAATGTTAAAACAGTAGAATAAAATTGTCCAAAAAGTAGAAAAAAATTGTTAAAAAAGTAGAAAAAAAATTGTCAAAAAAGTAGAAAAAAATTGTTAAAAAAGTAGAAAAAATTGTTTAAAAAGTAGAAAAAAATAGTTAAAAAAGTAGAAAAAAATAGTTTAAAAAAGTAGAAAAAAATAGTTTAAAAAAGTAGAAAAATTGTCCAAAAAGTAGAAAAAAATTGTTAAAAAATAAGAAAAATTGTCAAAAAAGTAGAAAAAAATTGTTAAAAAAGTAGAAAAAAATTGTTTAAAAAAGTAGAAAAAAATGTTAAAAAAGTAGAAAAAATGTTTAAAAAGTAGAAAAAAATAGTTTAAAAAAGTAGAAAAAAATTGTTAAAAAAGTAGAAAAAAATGTCAAAAAAGTAGAAAAAAATTGTTACAAAAGTAGAAAAAAATGTAAAAAAAAGTAGAAAAAAAATGTTAAAACAGTAGAAAAAAATTGTTAAAAAAGTAGAAAAAAATTGTTAAAAAAGTAGAAAAAAATTGTTAAAAAAAGTAGAAAAAAAATGTTTAAAAAGTAGAAAAAAATTGACAAAAAAGTAGAAAAAAATGTTAAAAAAGTAGAAAAAATGGTCAAAAAGCAGACGACAGTTTGTGCTTTTGCTTCATTTAGTAGAAACTGTTCAGGAGTTGTTGCGGGGAAGTTTTGGGCTTTTGGAAACGTTGCGGTGAGTTTAGTTTGAGGACACGACATCTGATGGTGAAGGACCTTTGGAGACTTTAGATCAGACTGAGCCTGATATAAACGTGAATCATCTTCTCAAAGGTTAGAACTTCCTCTCATCCTGTTGGAAAACTCCGTACGAAGCAGATTCCACGAACGGCGGCTCGCGGCCCCGGGACACGGCCGACACCCAGCGCTCGATCGCTGGAAGTTTGTGAGATTCTCCCCGGACAAAAGCCGAGCGCTCGTGTTTCAGGTTTCACTTTCACACAAACCGAGCGGCGGCGGCGGCGAGCGCTCCAGGCGGCGGCGAGCGGCGCCCTGAGCGCTCATTAGCTCGCGCTTTCACAAACTCTGAGGGAGGAATGTGAGCTGATGTTCCAGAGTGTTCTTGTCTCCAGGTGGTACAGGATGGCCCCACATGTCCTGGAGGTCGTTTCTCTGCTGAACCACGAGTGAACAAACATGAGGCTTTATTCAGAGGAAGAAGGTCCTGCTGTTCAAACGTGCTCAGAAGGACAAACAGCGCCACCTCAGGATGGTTTGTTGTAACAATAATGTGGATGTTTAACAATCTTTGTTGCTCAGTGACTTCTCAGTGTTCAAGTTTATTTATGTTGATGCACTTTAATTAAATACAATAAGTAAGGATTAAACACCTCGGAGCCGCGTTAGACGGTTCTAACGCCCGACACAGTGTTGTTCCTCCTGCATTATAACGTCTAACGCGGCTCCTCGTTGTTTAATCCGCTTATACCAGGGTCCCACAAACCTAACATTTATAATAAATGTGTTTTTCATTGACTAAAGTCACTAAATCTGCCAGACTACGGGACTATTTTGTGTGGGTTATTAGCCGGTCACTGAAGGCTGGTCTCAAAGCGAGTCATTCTCCGCAGCTATTACGAGGATCTCAGTCAGGCTCAACGACACAACATCAGCACAGAATCACAACACAACAGGACTAACCCGGAAACACTTTTCCCTGAAAGGAAACACCGATATGCGGCACTCGTGGGCACCAGTTATTTACCTTTTACAAGGTTTAACCTGAAGCTAAAGCTAGCTAGCTCAACCAGCTCAACTGTTTATGGAAACAGCTGCGGTGGAGTCGCTCACACCTGGGCCCCCCCAACTCAAACTAACATGTTTGACTTTACTAATCCAGACAAAGATGCTTCAATGCAGGATCATTTTATGTACGCCTGAAAATGATGAATAGCCTTAACCGTTTCCAATAGAAATGTAAAGCTCATATGTTATTAACAGTAGCTAACCTAGCTGCTCACTCTCCTCTACAAACATTTAGCAAACACTAAATCCATCTCACACGTTCCTGTCAGTCACTGATTACGCCTTTATCTGATTCAGCTGTGTCAGGCGTTGCTATGGCGACGCCACAGCGGAGTGACATCCCAGTGATTTAACTACCGGACTACGTGTGCGGTTACACCAAAATAATGCAACAGCCAATCAGAATCCAGTATCACCCAGACCATGGTATAAGCATGTTTGTTGCTCAGTCCAGTACAGTAAATATATATATTCTTAAATGGCGATGGGGGGGATTGAATCGAAAATAATGTTTTTTATAAAGAATATGTCGCCAGCTCTGATTTTAACTGAGTTTGCCTCCAATGTGAAGAAATGTCACGAGAAAAAGTCGTGCTGAAATGTGAGGAAACAATGAAGAAGAAATGAGAGAAAATTGAGGGAGAAATGTAAATAAAATAAAAATATATGAGAAGAATCCATGTTTCTGGTTCTCGTGTTTCTGGTTCTCGTGTTTCTAGTTCTCGTGTTTCTGGTTCTCGTGTTTCTGACCAGAACCAGAACATTAAACAAAGTCACACAAAGTCTCAGCACTAAAGATTTAATCTCACGTTCCTTCATATAAAACAATACAAATATATCAAAGTCCTTCATGAATTCACTGTGACTGTAAATAATATATAAAAATAAAACATATAAAACATCCTTCGTTAGTGTCACAGGCGTAAAGTGCAGTCGTTTCCTGTAGTGAGTTTGAGCTTCAGAAACATCTCAGTCCAAACAGATTCAGAACATTAGTGTTTGTACGATTCACATTCAGAAACAACAAACATGGAGAACATCTGCCCGAACATCTGCCAGAACATCTGCCCGAACATCTGCCAGAACATCTGCCCGAACATCCTTTAAGCTGTGGGTTTGTTTACATGAAGACGCTGCAGAAGGAAACATGAGCTGATCATGTTCAGGTTTAAAGGAAATGACCATATTTGGATTACAGAGTCTGTCCTGCTACACGTGGATACCAAACCTGTCAGTATGAATGAAAAAGCGTGGGAAAGATCAGGGAGCCATTTTACAAACTGTTGCAAAACTTAAAATAAATAAATAAAACATTTCAAAAAGTTTCAAAAATGTAACAAACAAAAAAAAAATCTAAATTTTCTTAAAAAAATAATAATAATTTACTTTAAAAACTTTTCATCTGTTCCAAAACTTTCAACACTTTTCAAAAAGTTTCAAAAATGTAAGTTTGCAAAACTTCCAAACTTTTAAATATTTCTTTTAAGTTTTAATAAAGAAAAAAATAATAATAAAAAACTTTTCCAAAAAATTCTTAACATTAAAAAAGTTTCAATAATGTACAAAAAAAAATCAAAATTAACATTAAAAACTAAGTAACTAATTAGCTTTAAAATTTAAAACTAAACTTTTCATCTGTTCCAAAATGTTCAGAACTTTTTCAAAATGTTCCATAATTATTCAAACGTTACAAAACTTTCAACACTTTTCAAAAAATACAAAACATTTCAAAAAGTTTCAAAAATGTAAAAAAGAAGAAGAAAAAATTCCAAATTTTCTAAAAAAAATTCAACATTTACTTTAAAAACTTTTCGTCTGTTCCAAAATGTTTACAACTTTTCAAACTTTTGCAAAACTATCCAAACTTTTCAAAACTTCCAAACTTTTAAATATTTGTTTTAAGTTTTAATAATGAAAAAATAATAAAAATTTAAAAAAAATATTTAAAAAATGTTTCCAAAATCATCCAACATTTTCAAAACTTTCAAACTTTTCCAAAAAATTCTAAACATTAAAAGTTTCAATAATGTACAAAAATAAAATACAAAAAATTAACATAAAAACTAAGTTAACTAACTGGCTTTAAGATGTCCTTTAAAAAAGGAAAAATAAACTTTCATCTGTTCCAAAATGTTTACAACTTTTTCAAACTGTTCCAAAATTATTCAAACTTTTCAAAACTTTTAAATGAACAAAATATTTAAAAAGTTTCAATAATGTAAAAAAAAAAAACTAATTTTTTCCAAAATTATCCAACATTATCAAAAACTTTTAAACTTTTCAAAAAAATTCAAAACATTTCAAAAAGTTTCAATAATGTAAAATAAATAAATACATAATCAAAATCTTCTAATTTTTTTTAAAAATCTTAAAAAATGTCAAAACATTTCCAAACTGTTCCAGACTTTTGCAAATTTTTCATTTTTTTCTTCAAAATGTTAAAAACTTAAAAAAAGAGTCACTTCCTGGATAAATCTCCCGCTCAAAAGGTCAGAGGATGAACTTCGTAGAGAGACAGTTTTTTCTAACCTTTGACCCCAGTTTTCAGCTGCAGCGTCTCTGAGTAAAGTAAATACATGACTTTCCTTTCAAACGGTGCAGCCATAGTTATAACATGTGCTTTACAGAACAGTGTAGCTGAGTGTGGGCGTCCCCCAAGGCTGTGCACTCGGCCCTCTGCTGTTTCCCCGTCAGCTCCAGTGCTCAGGTGTTTCAGTCTGTGGTAGTGCTTCAGATATTCTTCATTTCTGTCCGTTTATTCAGTCGGAACTTTCAAAAGTGTTTTTACAAAAGTGCTGCTGGAGCAAACGAGCCTCTCGGTGAAGAGTTCCTCTGGTCTGTGCAGGAACATAACCCTCACTTCAGAAGCTTCTTCTCACTCAGAGAGTCCATCAAGTGGCAGAAGCATCTCCGCACTCGACTTCGGATTATGTTTATACGGAAAAAATAAATAAAGGAAAAAAAGGAAAAGGGCTGTTGTGTGAGCGGCAAGAGCACGAACCAGTTTCCCCCAAACTGAACCGAACCTTCAGGAGCCAGAAGCTTCTGAAGATGAAAACCAAACCGCCTCCTCCGTCCAGTCAAGGATGTTCAACGCTGAAGACCACAGTCCAGATGTTACGCCCTGTAGCTCCTCGACCTCAGTCCAGATGTTACGCCCTGTAGCTCCTCGACCTCAGTCCAGATGTTACGCCCTGTAGCTCCTCGACCTCAGTCCAGATGTTACGCCCTGTAGCTCCTCGTCCTCAGCCCAGATGTTACGCCCTGTAGCTCCTCGTCCTCAGTCCAGATGTTACGCCCTGTAGCTCCTCGACCTCAGTCCAGATGTTACGCCCTGTAGCTCCTCGTCCTCATGTTAGGCCCTGTAGCTCCTCGTCCTCAGACCAGATGTTAGGCCCTGTAGCTCCTCGTCCTCAGTCCAGATGTTACGCCCTGTAGCTCCTCGACCTCAGTCCAGATGTTACGCCCTGTAGCTCCTCGACCTCAGTCCAGATGTTACGCCCTGTAGCTCCTCGTCCTCAGCCCAGATGTTACGCCCTGTAGCTCCTCGTCCTCAGTCCAGATGTTACGCCCTGTAGCTCCTCGTCCTCATGTTAGGCCCTGTAGCTCCTCGTCCTCAGACCAGATGTTAGGCCCTGTAGCTCCTCGTCCTCAGCCCAGATGTTAGGCCCTGTAGCTCCTCGTCCTCAGTCCAGATGTTATGCCCTGTAGCTCCTCGTCCTCCGCCGCCGCCTCCGGGCCTGGCAGCACTTGACGAGCAGCGCCAGGGCCACGGCGAGCACCAGCGCCGCCATGACGGCCAGGACCACGTTGACGCTGCCGTTGTGGAGGTCCTCACACATCTCCTGCGTGACCTTCTCGATGCTCACGGGCGGAGAGTCCTCCAGGTACAGGCAGGTGACGGCCTCCAGGTCGGCCACCACCACGGCCGAGCGCTGCAGCAGCTGCAGGAAGGCCAGGTTGGAGCAGCAGCTCAGGGGGTTGGCGCCCACGTACAGGGTCTTCAGCGAGCGCTCCAGGGCCAGCACCGTGCCCTGCTCCAGGGTCACCAGGTTATTGTTCTGCAGGTTCAGAGACTCCAGGGACGACGGGCGGCTCCAGGGGGGCAGCGTGGTCAGCTGGTTCGTGGACAGATCCACGGACTTCAGGCTGGTCAGAGCCGACAGGTCCGAGTGCAGCTCCGTGATGTTGTTCTCCTTCAGGAACAGGTGCACCTGGGACAGAGGAGAGGATGAAGAACCTCCAGAACCTCACATCTGCACGGACATGTCATGATGAGGTCTGGACTGACTCTGGACTTCCTCAAGAACTAACCCCCCCCCGACCCGGAACCTTTCTGTTTGCATGTTTCTGGTACGCCCGTTTATCTGACGCACACCCGCCCCCAGCGGGACGGAGACGCTTCACTCGGGCCCTGGAGGCTCAGGTTAAAAACTAAGGCTCTGTTTTATGGCCCTTTTGCTTTATTTCTTTTACATAAATGTGACTTTATTTTTCCTGTTTAATGAACTCCACAGTTTCAGTCCCTAAAACACTAAAGATAAATATCTTTAAATGCGTTTTGTCTCTTTACTTGAACTTTACAGATGAACAATAAGAAACACATTTGTTGAACTCATGTTTCATCGAATTATTGAATCATTTAGGCACAAAAAATGGTTTCTACATTTTAGTTTTTCGATTAAAATGTGATTAATTGCGATTCATGATTTACAGACCTGTGATTAACTCCATTAAAATGTGTTTTGCTTTGTTGCTTAAAAAGATAATTGTCTTGAACAGACGACAAAAGTGTAAAAAAAATACTCTTCATTATCGCCTGTTTTTCTCTACATTTTTATTTTTCTTCCTGAAATCCTTATTTTATTTTATTTTATTTCCCAATGTTTTCCACCTTTTCCCCCCAATTTTTACCTTTTTTTTTTAACTCCCCCCCCCAAATTTTCCCCCAATTTTTTCACTTTCTCACCAAATTTTTTCCAATTTTTTTCACTTTTTGCCCAAATTTTTCCCCACTTTTTTTCAAAAAAAATTTTCCACTTTTTTCCCAAATTTCCCCCCCAATTTTTTCCACTTTTTCTCCCCAATTTGTACCTTTTTTTTAACTCCCCCCCCAAATTTCCCCCAAATTTTTCCTTTTTTTTTTCACTTTTTCCCAATTTTTTTCCACTTTTTTCCAATTTTTTTTCACATTTTTCAAAAAAAAAAACACTTTTTTCCAATTTTTTTTTCCACTTTTTTCCAATTTTTTTTTTACACTTTTTTCCCCAAATTTTCCCCCCAACGTTTTCCACTTTTTCTCCCCAATTTGTACCTTTTATTTTACTTCCCCCCCAATTTTTTCCTCCATTTTCTTCCACTTTTTCCCAAAATTTCCCCCCAATTTTTCCCCAATTTTTCCCCAATTTTTCCAATGCTTTTTCCAGTTTTTTCCCCATTGGAGGCGAAGAGGACGAGATGATCCTCTACATGTGGAGGATCTTCATGAAGAAGGAGATCCTCTACATGTGGAGGATCTTCCTGAAGAAGGAGATCCTCTACATGTGGAGGATCATGAAGAAGGAGATCCTCTACATGTGGAGGATCCTGAAGAAGGAGATCCTCTACATGTGGAGGATCCTGAAGAAGGAGATCCTCTACATGTGGAGGATCATGAAGAAGGAGATCCTCTACATGTGGAGGACCTTCCTGAAGAAGGAGATCCTCTACATGTGGAGGATCTTCATGAAGAAGGAGATCCTCTACATGTGGAGCATCTTCCTGAAGAAGGAGATCCTCTACATGTGGAGGATCATGAAGAAGGAGATCCTCTACATGTGGAGGATCCTGAAGAAGGAGATCCTCTACATGTGGAGGATCCTGAAGAAGGAGATCCTCTACATGTGGAGGATCATGAAGAAGGAGATCCTCTACATGTGGAGGATCCTGAAGAAGGAGATCCTCTACATGTGGAGGATCTTGAAGAAGGAGATCCTCTACATGTGGAGGATCTTCCTGAAGAAGGAGATCCTCTACATGTGGAGGATCTTGAAGAAGGAGATCCTCACCAGAGAGTCCTCCAGGCCGGAGAAGGTGTCCCGGTGCAGGACCAGGCCCGGGTTGGCCGACAGATCCAGGCGTTGGAGCGGAGTGTTCTGGAAGGCCCTGGGCGGGAGCCTGAGCAGGTGGTTCTCCGAGAGGTCGAGGAACTCCAGGCTGGGGAGGGACTGGAAGGCGGCGCAGGAGGACGAGGACTCGCCTCCACACACCTGGACGTGGTTGCGCTGGAGGTGCAGCAGTCGGAGGTTCTGGAGGCTCTGGAAGCTCCGCGGGTCCAGGACGGCCAGGCTGTTCCCGCTCAGGTGAAGCTCCTGGAGCGACTGCAGACTCCCCGGGTGGACCTGGAACGTCTGTAAGGCGTTCTCGCTGAGGTCCAGGGTGTGGACTTCGGGGAGGAGGAGGTCCCGGGACAGGGAGAAGGACGAGATGCAGTTGTTGCTGACGTTCAGGACCTCCAGCGACAGCATGGTGTGGAACAGGCACTCCGGGAGGCTCTGGAAGTTGTTGAAGCTCATGTCCAGGAACCTGTAAATCAGGGGGGGCGAGTTGGAGTCACTGAGGAACCATTTCAGCAAAACAAAGACCCGTTTTCAAAATTAAACGCTGCTTCAGTCGTGACGTTCATAATGACCAGCAGGGCCGGACTGGGACTGAAACCAGCCCTGGACTCTGGTCAGTCTGGCCCAAATCAGCGTAAATGCGACACTTCCACAAATACACATGTGAACCTCTGACCCCCCGCCTTAACCCAGAGCATTTTCTTCAGCTTTGCCCAAATCTAAAAGCTTCTTGACTGGAGAGCAACACTGTAACGCCTCATTTGAAAGATAAAATCTAGAAAAGTCACGGTAACTTTTTGTCACGTTGTCGCTGCATTTTTGTCATGTTTTTGTTGCCTTTTCATCACTTTTTTCATTGCTTTGTCGTCACGTTTTTGTCACGTTTTTGTTGCTTTTCCAGCACTGAACCGAGCACATTTTCTCCAGTTTGGCTTTACCCCAATCCAAAAGCTTCTGGAAAAAAGGTGAGAAAATAGCAACAAAACTGAGACGAAAACAATGATGGAAATGTGACAAAAAAGTGACGAAAAACTGATGAAAAAGTGGAAAAAAGTCACAAGAAACTGACGAAAAATGGATGGAAAAAAGACAAAAATTGGACAAAAAAAATGACATAAAATGACAAAAATGTGACAAAATGGAACGAAAAAAAGAAAAAAAAATGATAAAAATTTGACAAAAAAAAGACAAAAAAAAAAAAAGATGAAAAAAAGACAGAAATGTGACAAAAAATGACCAAAAAAAAGACAAAAAATTGAAAAAAAAAAAGGTGAAAAAATGACAGAAATGTGACTAAATGGAACAAAAAAAAAGACAAAAATGTGTTAAAAACTTGACAAAAAAATTACCAAAAATTGACAATAAAAAAATGACAAAAATGAGTTGAATATCCAACAAAAAAACGATGGGAAAAAAAAATCGGTTGACGTGAGGAAAAAGATCCTCTCGGCTCAGGCGGGAGTTAAGAGGTTAAGATTTGGGTAAAGCTCGGTCACGCCCGGGGGTGAGGGTAAAGTGAGAGGCCAGACCGGTGGCCCGAGAGCCAGTGACCCTTCTGTGCTCTTCCAGAACGGACATGTGGCCAGTCCGGCCCTGAGGACCTGGAAACTAAACGCTGTTTCCTTTTGAGTGGATTTTAATAATAATCCTTTATTGATCTCACTGTGGTGATGTTCCTGTTTGAACCACAGCACGGCAGGTCCAACAACACTTTCACCAATGGGACAAAAGGTCATCCTACTCCTAAAAGTCATTCACCTCTGAACCCAGCACAGTTCGGCTTTATAGTCTAGTAAAAAAATCTGAAAAAGACTCCATTAACACTTTAGTTGTTCCGGAATGTTCAGGGCAACCTTGTTTTTATGTTAATATAAGATGTTGGGAACATATTTCATGAAGATGCCAATCACGTATCGCCTTCGTTTGTTTTTTATTATATACTGTAAGATTTTGATCTGAAAATCTGGTATATTTTTGAAGATATTACATTTTTACTGAATAGCAGTCGTTTCAGTTACGGCGGCCATCTTGTTTCTTCAACTGATGAAACTCACATATTTTGTTGATTTTCAAACCTGTAAGGCTGAAATGTCCTGAGAGTTGATAGAATCACATCAAACCACACGCACTATGCCAATTTCATGAGAAAATCGTATTTTAAATTGAAGATATTTCATTTTATGTGACAACAGTACATGATGAAAATGAGCCATTTCAGTTAACATTCACCCATTAAATGTCAAGTAATTTATTTATGCAGTAACCAATGCAGATGAAATGTTGCATACTGCATTAGGTTGATATAAGCTCTATACAGTGTAAATTATTTCAGAAAATCTGGCATAATTCTGAAGATACAACAATTGAACTGAGTATCAGCCAGTTCAGTTACAGCGGCCATCTTGTTTCCACTATGAGTAAACTGACATAATTAGTTTAATTTTAAACCTATAAAGCAAACATTTCCTGTGACGTGACATCATGTCAAACTACACATACAGTGTAAATTTCATGAGAAAATCTTGTTTAATCTTGCAGATATTTCATTTTATCTGACAGACAGTGCATGATTTAAGGTGCGACTTTTTGGTAAACATTCTCTTCTTATTTCTTCACTAAAAAACAAACAAAGGCGACACGTGATTGGCATATTCATGAAATATGTTCCCAACATCTTATATTAACATAAAAACAAGGTTGCCAACCTCGAACATTCCGGAACCACAAAAGTACTAGACTATTACCCAAATCTAAACGCTTCTTGAGTTCCAAAAACATGTACAATAGGCCAGGGTGAATGAGAGTGTTTGAGAGTGAGCATGGGGGACGACGGATGGAAATGAGTCCAAGGCTACGAGGCTCGTTTACATGCATGAGACCCATGTTCATTAACCCCTTAACTCCCACCTGAACCGAGCAGTCTGGCTTTACCCCAATCCAAAAGCTTCTGGAAAAAAGCTGAGAAAATAGCAACAAAACTGAGACGAAAACAATGATGGAAATGTGACAAAAAATTTCCGAAAAAATTTAAAAGAAATGGCAAAAAATAACAAAAAAAATGACAAAAAATGTGATAAAACATTAACAAAAAAGTGACGAAAAAATGACAAAAAAGTGACAAAAAATAACAAAAAAAAGACAAAAATTCAATAAAAAAATTGACAAAAAATGACAAAAATTTGATAAAAATGTGACAAAAAAAATTACAAAAAAAATGAAAAAAATTTGATAAAAAATGATGAAAAAATGAAAAAGTGAAAAAAAATGGACGAAAAAATAACAAAAAAATGCTGAAAAATGTATAATAGACGAAAAAATGAAAAAAAAAAAATGATAAAAATTTGACAAAAAAAGAAAAAAAAATGGACGAAAAATTGACATAAAATGACAAAAAATGTGATAAAAAATTTAATAAAAAATGACGAAAAAATTTGATAAAAAATGATGAAAAAATGTGATAAAAAATGAAAAAAAGTGACACAAAACAACACAAAAATGTCAAAAAATTGATAAAAATTTGACAAAAAAATGTGATAAAAAATTTACGAAAAAATTGATGAAAAAAATGATGAAAAAAGGACAAAAATGTGACAAAAATTACAAAAAAAATGTTACAAAAATGAGTTGAATACCCAACAAAAAAATGCTGGAAAAAAAATCTGATGACGTGAGGAAAAAGATCCTCTCAGTTCAGGCGGGAGTTAAGAGGTTAACATGTACCGTCCTGACCAAATAAACAAAAAGAAAACAAAAAAAATCTTTCCCTCCATTATGAACCATTACTCCTACATTTCCACCACATTTTTCCACCATTTTTTCCAGTTTTGAAATTTACTTTTTTTTTTTCCAAAGTTTCTAAACCCTGGACTGACCCACAGACCTGAGGTGGTGGAAGCAGGTGTGATGCTTGCTGACGCTGGGAGGCGGGGCCAGGCAGGTGCAGAAGAAGAACATCTGGCCGCTGTAGCTGGCCGTCACGTTGACGCTCTGGATGTGGTTGCGAGACACGTCCAGGCGCTCCAGCCGGTTCTTCCTGGGGATGAGCGGCAGCAGCGGGAGCTTGTTCTGGCTCAGGTCCAGGCTCAGCAGCTCGGACACCTGGTCGGAGGGGGAGGAGCTCTGGAACACCTCCAGGCTGTTCTGGCTGAGGTTGAGCGTGCGGAGGCTGCGCAGGTCGAAGTTCGTGATGCAGTTGATGGAGTTCTTGGACAGGTCGAGGTCCGAGAGGTGGAGGAGCGAGTCGAAGGCGCCGGCCTCGATCTCCATCACCACGTTATTGTGGAGGTCGACCTTCCGGAGAGACGCGGCTCCTCGGAAGGCGTCGCCGGAGATCTTGGTGATGCTGTTCCCGCTCAGAGAGAGGTTGACCTGTTCATGACACCATTTATCAATGATAGAGTGACCCCTTGATTCTTATCATGTCACATCACTGTCCACTTCTTTCTACACTGTTTTCACAAAATTTTCCCCAATTTTCCCTTTTTTTTTCCACTTTTACCATTTTTATTCACTTTTTCCCCAATTTTTTCCACTTTTTTTACTTTTCTCCCAATTTTCCCAATTTTTTCCCACTTTTTTCCCCAAATTTTTACCAATTTTTACCTTTTTTTCCCAAAATCTTTCCATTTTTTCCCACTTTTCCCCCAATTTTTACCTTTTTTTCACTTGTTTTCCAAAATCGTTCCAATTTTGCCCACTTTCCCCCCAACTTTTTTTTTACACTTTTTTCCTCAACTTTTTTTTTTTACTTTTCTCCTCAATTTTCCCATTTTTTCCTCAAATTTTCCCAACTTTTTACCCTTTTTTTTTCACTTTTTCCCCAATTTTTTTTCTTTTTCTCCCCAAATTTTTTCCATTTTTTTCCACTTAATTCCCCAACTTTTTTTTTACTTCCCCCCCCAATTTTTCCCACAATTTTTTACCATTTTTTGTAACTTTTTCCCCATTTTTTTTTCACTTTATTCCCCAATTTTTACCATTTTTCTTTTCAATTTTTTCCAAATTTCTTCCCAAATTTTTTTCCAAAATTTTTCACTTTATTCCCCAATTTTTCCCACTTTTTTCCCAAAATTTCCCCCCTAAATTTTTACAATTTTCCCAATTTTTTCCCCCATTTCCCCCCCACTTTTTACCTTTAAAAAAAAAACTTTTTCCCCAAATTTTTTCACTTCTTCCCCATTTTTTCCCACTTTTTCCCCAAAATTTCCCCCCAAATGTTTCCATTTTTCCCCCCCCACTCCCCCCCCGTTTGCTCCGTACCAGCTGCGGCGAGTCGTGCAGGAACACGTCGCTCATCCCGGTGTAGAGCCCGTTCCCCGACAGGTCCAGGGACTCGACGGCCCCCAGGGGCCCGAGCGGCGCCGTGTGCACGGCCAGGGCGCTCAGGCGGTTGCGGGACAGGTCCAGGACCTTGAGGCGGGGCATGTCGGAGAACAGGCCGGGCTGGATGAAGTGGATCCTGTTGTTGTGGAGGTTCAGGAGGTGCAGGTCGGTGTGGAAGGCCAGCGTCTCCTGGCTCAGGTTCTGCAGCTGGTTACGGGACAGGTCCAGCGAGCGGATCCCCCGGGGCAGGTCTGAGGGGGCGCTGTGGAGAGCCCGGTCACTGCAGGACACCTCCATCTGCACCTGGAGAACACCGGAGAACAGGAGAACAGGAGAACACAAGGTTAAGACAGGGGAAAACAGGAGAACACTGTGGAGAGCCCGGTCACTGCAGGACACCTCCATCTGCACCTGGAGCACCGGAGAACAGGAGAACACAAGGTTAAGACAGGAGAACACAGGAGAACAGGAGAACACAAGGTTAACTCAGGGGAACACAGGAGAACACAGGAGAACACAAGGTTAAGACAGGAGAACACAAGGTTAAGACAGGAGAACAGAGGAGAACACTGGAGAACACAAGGTTAACTCAGGGGAACACAGGAGAACACTGGAGAACGCTGTGGAGAGCCCGGTCACTGCAGGACACCTCCATCTGCACCTGGAGCACCGGAGAACACGGGAGAACACAAGGTTAAGTCAGGAGAACACAGGAGAACACAAGGTTAACACAGGAGAACACGATCGTACAAAGACACGTCTAACAGAGGAAGTGTTTGGTTTCATTAGTCGAGTGTTGAACATTTAGAACCATAAAACATCATTTATTCCTTTTCCTTCCACTGAATTTCCCACATCCGTGTCTTCCTTCCTTTAACGACAAAAGAAAAAACACTTTCCACATTTTCCTTTTCTTTCCCTCCATTGTTTACCAAGTCTTCCTTCATTTTCCTCATTTTTACAGTTTTTCCTTAATTTTTCTCTACTTTTTTAGTCAATTTTTTCCCACTAATATTTATTATTTATCTTTATTATTTGTATTTAGTATCTATATTTATTATTTATATTTATTATTCATCTTTATTATTATTTATCTTCATTATTTATCACCACTCCTGCACATTTGGAACAGTCCAGTTCCAATTCTGGAGCGAATCCCACTAAACAAACATCGTAAAACAAACCAGTGAATTCCACCACGATGATTATTCTTAACGAGGATTCTCAGAGGTCGTTATTTTTACCACCGTTTGTTCGGCCAAAGCTCGATTAGCTTCACCAACAGGAACGTGGTCTGACTCTGGTCCAGCAGGAGCTCAGGAGAACGTGTGAGGCCCAGACTCGTCATCGTCCTGACTCAGACTCTCTGATGTGGAGGTGAATCACTGAGCGCCCGGCTCTCCTCCACTCTCCTCTCTCCTCGGCTCTCCTCAGACTCTCCTCAGACTCAGACTCTCCTCAGACTCTCCTCAGTCTCTCCTCAGTCTCTCCTCAGACTCTCCTCAGACTCTCCTCAGACTCTCCTCAGACTCTCCTCAGACTCTCCTCAGACTCAGACTCTCCTCAGACTCAGACTCTCCTCAGTCTCTCCTCAGTCTCTCCTCAGACTCTCCTCAGACTCAGACTCTCCTCAGTCTCTCCTCAGACTCTCCTCAGACTCTCCTCAGACTCTCCTCAGACTCTCCTCAGACTCTCCTCAGACTCTCCTCAGACTCAGACTCTCCTCAGACTCTCCTCAGACTCAGACTCTCCTCAGACTCTCCTCAGTCTCTCCTCAGACTCTCCTCAGACTCTCCTCAGTCTCTCCTCAGTCTCTCCTCAGACTCTCCTCAGACTCTCCTCAGACTCAGACTCTCCTCAGTCTCTCCTCAGTCTCTCCTCAGACTCTCCTCAGACTCTCCTCAGACTCTCCTCAGTCTCAGACTCTCCTCAGACTCTCCTCAGACTCTCCTCAGACTCTCCTCAGACTCAGACTCTCCTCAGACTCAGACTCTCCTCAGACTCAGACTCTCCTCAGACTCAGACTCTCCTCAGACTCTCCTCAGACTCAGACTCTCCTCAGACTCTCCTCAGACTCTCCTCAGACTCTCCTCAGACTCAGACTCTCCTCAGACTCAGACTCTCCTCAGACTCAGACTCTCCTCAGACTCAGACTCTCCTCAGACTCAGACTCTCCTCAGACTCTCCTCAGACTCAGACTCTCCTCAGTCTCTCCTCAGTCTCTCCTCAGACTCTCCTCAGACTCAGACTCTCCTCAGACTCAGACTCTCCTCAGACTCAGACTCTCCTCAGACTCAGACTCTCCTCAGACTCAGACTCTCCTCAGACTCAGACTCTCCTCAGACTCAGACTCTCCTCAGACTCTCCTCAGTCTCAGACTCTCCTCAGACTCTCCTCAGACTCTCCTCAGACTCTCCTCAGACTCAGACTCTCCTCAGACTCAGACTCTCCTCAGACTCAGACTCTCCTCAGACTCTCCTCAGACTCAGACTCTCCTCAGACTCAGACTCTCCTCAGACTCAGACTCTCCTCAGACTCAGACTCTCCTCAGACTCTCCTCAGACTCAGACTCTCCTCAGACTCTCCTCAGACTCTCCTCAGACTCAGACTCTCCTCAGACTCAGACTCTCCTCAGACTCAGACTCTCCTCAGACTCAGACTCTCCTCAGACTCAGACTCTCCTCAGACTCAGACTCTCCTCAGACTCAGACTCTCCTCAGACTCAGACTCTCCTCAGACTCAGACTCTCCTCAGACTCTCCTCAGACTCAGACTCTCCTCAGTCTCTCCTCAGTCTCAGACTCTCCTCAGACTCTCCTCAGACTCAGACTCTCCTCAGACTCAGACTCTCCTCAGACTCAGACTCTCCTCAGACTCAGACTCTCCTCAGTCTCTCCTCAGACTCTCCTCAGACTCAGACTCTCCTCAGACTCAGACTCTCCTCAGTCTCTCCTCAGACTCTCCTCAGACTCAGACTCTCCTCAGACTCAGACTCTCCTCAGACTCAGACTCTCCTCAGACTCTCCTCAGTCTCTCCTCAGACTCTCCTCAGACTCTCCTCAGTCTCTCCTCAGTCTCTCCTCAGACTCTCCTCAGACTCTCCTCAGACTCAGACTCTCCTCAGTCTCTCCTCAGACTCTCCTCAGACTCTCCTCAGACTCTCCTCAGTCTCAGACTCTCCTCAGACTCTCCTCAGACTCTCCTCAGACTCTCCTCAGACTCAGACTCTCCTCAGACTCAGACTCTCCTCAGACTCTCCTCAGACTCAGACTCTCCTCAGACTCAGACTCTCCTCAGACTCAGACTCTCCTCAGACTCAGACTCTCCTCAGACTCTCCTCAGACTCAGACTCTCCTCAGACTCTCCTCAGACTCTCCTCAGACTCTCCTCAGACTCAGACTCTCCTCAGACTCAGACTCTCCTCAGACTCAGACTCTCCTCAGACTCAGACTCTCCTCAGACTCAGACTCTCCTCAGACTCTCCTCAGACTCAGACTCTCCTCAGTCTCTCCTCAGTCTCTCCTCAGACTCTCCTCAGACTCAGACTCTCCTCAGACTCAGACTCTCCTCAGACTCAGACTCTCCTCAGACTCTCCTCAGACTCAGACTCTCCTCAGACTCTCCTCAGACTCTCCTCAGACTCTCCTCAGACTCAGACTCTCCTCAGACTCAGACTCTCCTCAGACTCAGACTCTCCTCAGACTCAGACTCTCCTCAGACTCAGACTCTCCTCAGACTCTCCTCAGACTCAGACTCTCCTCAGTCTCTCCTCAGTCTCTCCTCAGACTCTCCTCAGACTCAGACTCTCCTCAGACTCAGACTCTCCTCAGACTCAGACTCTCCTCAGACTCAGACTCTCCTCAGACTCTCCTCAGACTCAGACTCTCCTCAGACTCTCCTCAGACTCAGACTCTCCTCAGACTCTCCTCAGACTCTCCTCAGACTCTCCTCAGACTCAGACTCTCCTCAGACTCAGACTCTCCTCAGACTCAGACTCTCCTCAGACTCAGACTCTCCTCAGACTCAGACTCTCCTCAGTCTCTCCTCAGTCTCTCCTCAGACTCTCCTCAGACTCAGACTCTCCTCAGACTCAGACTCTCCTCAGACTCAGACTCTCCTCAGTCTCTCCTCAGACTCTCCTCAGACTCTCCTCAGACTCTCCTCGTGTCTCCTCGTCTCTCTCTCCTCGGCGTTTCGTAATCACACTCTCCCTCATTGGGCCGAATGTTTGACTGATTAACTGTAATCAGGACCAGGTGTTGCTCTGAGCCTCAGCCTGAAGGTCTGGGAGAAACCGGACTCTAAACTCCATCTCCTCCAGAACTCAAGACCAAGTCAGGCCCAAAACTAAACCACACTGTTACGACCCGGCTCTGCTAGTTAAGGACGTAACAAAAACCAAGATGTCAAATGGTAAAATAAAGTTGTAATTTAATAAAAGGAGTGTAAAAGGTAAAATGAACAACTGAGGGACATAAATAACAACCAAAAGGCTATTTACAAAAGGTTAACCAAAACAAAGTTACTAAAACAAGTGCACAAAACCAACTAGACAAAACTTACGAGTGTCTCCCACAACTTGTCACAAAAGGCCTGAATAACAAAACGAGTGACAAACAAAATGAGACACAAACTAAACGAGTGTTCCTGGAAAACAAAGTCATGACAGACACGAAGGAACACAGACACAAATGATGCAGCCCATCAGCTTTCATTAGCCTTAAAAGAACTACAAAAATGGCTGAATGATTCATGCCTATGCCTTAATGTGAAAAAGACTGTATCAATGTTTTTTAGTAAACCTAAAACAACTGTGGCCGCAGTAAAAGTTTGCCTGGATGGACAAGAATTAACTAATGTTGAGGAATTTAAGTATCTGGGAGTGCTAATAGACTCAAAACTATCCTTCAAAAAAACACGTTAAAAAAGTAGTGAAAACTGTAAATGTTAATATACGGAACTTTAGACATATCCGCACATCATTAACGGATACAGCAGCGATTACATTCCTGCACTCTGTGATACTGGCTCATATTGAGTCCTGCATAACAAGCTGGTCCTGTACAAGTCATGCTGCTATTGGGCCAATCGAAGTATGCTACAAAAGAGCATTGAAAATATTAGACAAGAAACCTTCGTCAAACCACCATTGTCAAATTTGAGATAAATATAAATTTTTAAACTTTTCTAATTTCAAATGATTTAAATCAGCCTGTCTAATCTATAAGGTTATACATGATCTGGCGCCTCCACCATTGAGTGATTTTATTAAACAGACGTCTAGCAGTGCTGCGGGGTCTCGAGGTGATCGTGAATGTGCATTTAAGTGGAGCTCCTTTTCCCAGGACGTCCTGTCACATCAGGGACTGAGCTTCTGGAATAGTTTTCCACTGTCAGTGAGGGAAAGCACGAGTCTCCCCACATTCAGGAGTCATTTAAAAGTGTGGCTGAGGAGCACACAAACATGTGATCACGTTTAGTGCATTATAAAAAAAAGAGGTACAATTATCAGTGTAATACGGGTTGTGCAATAAGAGTCAGATAAAATGGGTTGGGCAATAGGGGTCAGTGTAATGCGGGTCAGTGTAATAAAGAATGGTGCAATATGGGTCAGTGCAATATCAGGTCTGTCAGGGCATGTGCATTATTGAGGTTTGTGCAATACAGTCGATGCATTTACTATTTTCTATATTCTCCTCTGTCCACTCTTGTTATTGTTGTTTGTTTTAACATGATGTGATCACTGTTCTCACTCCTGTCTGTATATAGTCTGTATATAGTCTGTATATAGCCTGTATATAGTCTGCATATAGTCTGTATATAGTCTGTATATAGTCTGTATATAGCCTGTATATAGTCTGTATATAGTCTGCATATAGTCTGTATATAGTCTGTATATAGTCTGTATATAGTCTGTATATAGTCTGTATATAGTCTGTATATAGTCTGTATATAGTCTGTATATAGTCTGTATATAGTCTGTATATAGTCTGTATATAGTCTGCATATAGTCTGCATATAGTCTGTATATAGTCTGTATATAGTCTGTATATAGTCTGTATATAGTCTGTATATAGCCTGTATATAGTCTGTATATAGTCTGCATATAGTCTGTATATAGTCTGTATATAGTCTGTATATAGCCTGTATATAGTCTGCATATAGTCTGTATATAGTCTGTATATAGCCTGTATATAGTCTGTATATAGTCTGTATATAGTCTGTATATAGCCTGCATATAGTCTGTATATAGTCTGTATATAGCCTGTATATAGCCTGTATATAGTCTGTATATAGTCTGTATATAGTCTGTATATAGCCTGTATATAGTCTGTATATAGCCTGTATATAGCCTGTATATAGTCTGTATATAGTCTGTATATAGCCTGTATATAGCCTGTATATAGTCTGCATATAGTCTGTATATAGTCTGTATATAGTCTGTATATAGCCTGTATATAGTCTGTATATAGTCTGTATATAGCCTGTATATAGTCTGTATATAGCCTGTATATAGCCTGTATATAGCCTGTATATAGTCTGTATATAGCCTGTATATAGTCTGTATATAGCCTGTATATAGTCTGTATATAGTCTGTATATAGTCTGTATATAGTCTGTATATAGTCTGTATATAGCCTGTATATAGTCTGTATATAGCCTGTATATAGCCTGTATATAGCCTGTATATAGTCTGTATATAGCCTGTATATAGTCTGTATATAGCCTGTATATAGTCTGTATATAGCCTGTATATAGCCTGTATATAGTCTGTATATAGTCTGTATATAGTCTGTATATAGTCTGTATATAGCCTGTATATAGTCTGTATATAGCCTGTATATAGCCTGTATATAGCCTGTATATAGTCTGTATATAGCCTGTATATAGTCTGTATATAGTCTGTATATAGTCTGTATATAGTCTGTATATAGCCTGTATATAGTCTGTATATAGTCTGTATATAGTCTGTATATAGCCTGTATATAGTCTGCATATAGTCTGTATATAGCCTGTATATAGTCTGTATATAGCCTGTATATAGTCTGTATATAGTCTGCATATAGTCTGTATATCGTGTCTCTGTATGTTTATACTAACTCGTGTGTAACATCAACCTGCCAGGGGGTTTGCAGATGGAAATTAGCCTAAGGCTATAATCTGGCATATTTACATTGTTTACAATGTTCATTAATATGTATTGTCCCTCTTTTTCAAATAAATAAAATAAAATAAAATACAAAAATAAATACAAAAGCAAATATAAATGGCGTACTGGTCACAAGGACCAGCAGCCCTGAATGAGCTACGGTGGAGTCCTTTTATAGGAGTGGCTGGCACAGGTGGCTTCAACGAGCTCTCCAGGTGTAGAACTGCTCCCCCAATCAGCAGCCAGGGCCCCAATGCGCTCCACCAATCGCAGTTCAGGACCACAGCAGCAATATGTACATGGAGACAACAGGTTTAGGCCACACTGACAAAAACATACAACAAGGAGGGGCCGTAACCACACCAAAGTCCGGGTCCTCAGGTGGAAATGGAGGAGCTTTAAGATCAATTCAAAATGGATGATGTGTCCGTGTTTATGGCGGTTCTTCTGTGACGTGTCCGTGTTTCTTATTTATATATAAAAAATAAATATAAATAATAAATATAAATACTAAAAATAAATATAAATAATAAATATAAACACGGTTCTTCTGTGACGTGTCCGTGTTCATGGCGTGACGTGTCCGTGTTCATGGCGTGACCTATCCGTGTTCATGGCGGGGTTTTTGTGACCTTTAAAGCAGCCCTTTCAGCTGTTCACCACGTCACACACTTTCCTCGTCCGCCATAAACAAAACAGGAAGTGCAAAAAGCTAAGAATAGACTCGGTGAAGCTCCGGGGAAACGGACACAACCACTAAATACTTCAGTAAATACTTCGGTAAATACTTTAGTAAATACTTTAGTAAATACTGCGGTAAATACTTTAGTAAATTCTTCAGTAAATATTTCAGTAAATACTTGGGTTACTTTGTTAAAGTATCAGGAGGTTTGTTTAATGTTTAAAGCGACAGGAAATAAATAAATACAGAGACGTCAGAGGGAAAGTTCTGCTGCAGAAACTGACATAAATATGAGGAAAGAGTTTAAACGAACTGAGCACTTTCTCCAGGTTGGCTTTACCCAAATCCAAAAGTGAAAAAGAGGAAAAAGAGCGACATAAGTGAGTAATAACGTACAGAACGCTGGTCATTATCGGGACAATCAGCCCCGACAGGACGACCTTGTTTTCCCCATAATGACCAGCGTTCTGTACATGATTACAAACTGATCATACACACACTACACACACACACAACACACACAACACACACGACACACACAACACACACACAACACAACACACACGACACACACAACACACACACAACACACACGACACACACTTTGTGAAGCCCAAAGGTTTATTTTAGGATTTCCGCGACAAATAGTTCCCAAAAGTTTGTGCCCTACTTGGAGACGTTTGTTTTGGTTCCAGGCAGTGTGGCTAGGCTAGTAGCAGCTAGGCTAGTAGCAGCTAGGCTAGTAGCAGCTAGGCTAGTAGCAGCTAGGCTAGTAGCAGCTAGACTAGCTCCTTAGCTGGTGCAGTTGGAGGAATGGTGGTGAGTCTCTGGGTAAGTTGAAAGTCAGACTCTCGTTAACAGGAGTGATTCCCCGACGTCTCTCAGGGACAGACAGCGCCCTCTACTGGACTGATATGAAACACCCTGCATTAGCACAAACTCCGTCATTGGCAGCGCTCAGTGTTTCTTCAGAATTAGAACGTTAGAAAATCCCACTCAAGTCAGTGGAGCTTCTCCTCACGTCGTGTAAAATAACACGACGACAGAGTGATGTAAGGAAAACATGTCAAAGAGGAAATGAGAAAGAACCAAAACGGGACACAAACAAAGGCGCGGGTTTTCATTCCTAAATATTGACAGATTTGACATCCACGTGTCCTGCTAAGGGGCCCCGTGATGACGCTTTCACCCAAATATGGTGTTTTTCCTCCTACGAGACGCTGGAGCGGAAAAGTGGAAGAACGGGCCGAGCATGCGCACTCGCTACAAAACTTCAGGGCTGGTTTTCTCTGAATGAGAGAAGCCGCACTCGGGCAGAGCCTGAGCCCTTATAGAAGCTCCCACAGACTCCACACTTTACAGGCTGAGACACAACAACATTCTGAAGGTTTTTTCAGAGGGATTTTTTAATAACTAATTCCTAGCCTGATTTATTCAGCTTTGAAACCAAAAAAACAGGCGGGATTTGAGTTTTTACAGATTTTTTCACTGATGAACAAAATATCCCAAATCCCTCTGAAAAAATCTTAGTCACTGATATGTCAATAAAATAAAACCATTTAATCTGGATCAATTCATCATTTTGATTTCCCAAAATATAGGCAGTTTTGGCCATTTTAATGCTCAAAATGCCTTATTTTTATGAGAAAACATAAAATGACAGAAAAAATGCAATACATGTTTTTCTCATATTTCTATCTGTGATGTTCAGCAGAAGCTTCAAACTGACGTCTCTACATTTATGTTTTTCCCTGTTCACCTGCAGAGTCTCGCCTTAACAGGACATGGACGGATCTTGATTAGGATTTGAATAAAGGTTAGTGCTAGATCGTCTGCTCCGGAGGGACGTCTGCTGTGATTTTGTATAGATCTATGAGTTGGTTCGTCTAGAAATACAAATAATTCTAATCCTTAAAGCTAACCCCTTAACTCCCGCCTGAACCGAGCACAGTTTCTCCAGTTTGGCTTTACCCCAATCCAAAAGCTTCTGGGAAAAAGGTGTGAAAATAGCAACAAAACTGAGACGAAAACAATGATGGAAATGTGAGAAAAAAGTGACGAAAAATTGATGAAAAAGTGGCAAAAATGTCACAAAAATGTCACAAGAAATTGACATTAAATTGACGAAAAAATGACAAAAATGCCACAAAAAAATTACAAAAAATGATTTAAAAGAAATACAAAAATGATAAAGAAAAAATACAAAAATGATAAAAAATTGACGAAAAAAATGACAAAATGTGATTAAAAAAACCGACAAAAAATGTAACAAAAATTTGACGAAAAAATGACAAAAATGTGACAAAAAATTGATTAAAAATTGACGAAAAAATGACAAAGATGTGATAAAAAAAAATGTGACAAAATGTGACAAAAAAATTACAAAAATGTGATAAAAAATGACAAAAAAGTTACAAAAAAATGTTGGAAAAAAAATGTGATGACGTGAGGAAAAAGATCCTCTCGGTTCAGGCGGGAGTTAAGAGGTTATAACCATTTCCCTGGCCCTAACCTTTATTTGTGTCATGATATCTCACGTTTTCGCAGCAGACTGTCCCTCCGGAGCAGAACATCTAGCACTAACCTTGAATAAACTCTAACTTCCTGAACTGACCGGTCACTGACGGACTTTTGGAGAATCATTTCTGATGAACTCACGCAGCAAAATGAGTCAAAGTCATGATTTCACCACAGCTTTCAGTCCAGTGTAACGTCTGAGGCTCAGTCACTTTAGTCACTGATTAAACTGCTGTTGAAGAGCGGAGCGAGGAGACGAACCTGTGGCCGAGTCTGCAGCTCTCACTAATAAACAGCTCTAAACAGACGATGAGCGGGAATACCTGCTGCATTAGCCGGGGCCTCGTCGCCGCGGGCAACACATCAAATAAACTCAGGCCAGATGTATAAACACCAGCGGGACAGGAATGCAGAGGCCGAGAGGGGGGGGGGGGTCAAGGAACTGCTTCAACACGAGGCAGAGGAACGAGGGGGGGGGATAAAGGAACTGCATCAGGTAAAGAAAGATAAACAAGATGGAGGGACTGGAGAGAAATAGGAAATACAGATTAACGTCTATAAAAGAACAAAGGGAAGAGTTTCAAATCTCGTTTCCGTAATGAGTTCATTTGAACGTCTGTGAACTCACCACAGCGCAGGGCGGGGCCAGGGGCGTGGCCTGAGGTGTCGGCGGTCGAGACTCAGTCAGTCCACAGAAGAAGAGGAGGAGGAGGAGGCGGGACATGGTTCTGCTGCTGCGGAACAAACATCACAAACTCATCAGGAGGAAAAACATCGGTTTAATAATCGTCAATAATCGACAATGATCAACAATAATCAACATCAACATTAATCAACATTAAGTAAGGGAAAATGTATAGAACGCTGGTCATTATCGGGAAAATAAGCACCGACAGGGCGAACCTTATTTTCCCGATAATGACCAGCGTTCTATACATTATCCGATTATTATTCGGCCATTTGCAACTGAACACACAACATAAACTTCGTACACTTTCATGAAGGTCGAAAGGTTTATTTAATGACTTCTGCGACAAATAGTTCCCAAAAGTTTGCGCGTTGCTCGGCAACGTTTGGCTAGGCTAGAAGCAGCAAGGCTAGCAGCTAGCCTAGCTACTTAGCTGAAGGCGCAGGTGGAGGAGGTGGTGAATCTCTGGGTAAGTTGAAAGTCAGACTCACGATTCCCCGACTTCTCTCTCAGTGACGGGACAGATAGTGTCGCTACTACGTACGTGCGGAGTGATATGAAAACACCAACTCAGAGGAACTTTATCAGGAAATAATGACCGGGAGAACGTTGGGAAATCCCATTCAAATCAACGGAGCTTCTGCTTACGCTGTGAAGAGCCGTATGATAATCAACATTAATCAACATTATGGTTCATATTTTAGTCCTGGTTTTGAAAAAGTATCGTTCTGGTTTTGGTTTCCAACAGTCTCAGACTCCGCTGGAGTCACGGCTCCTGAGTCTCGGCTCCTGAGTCTCGGCTCCTGAGTCTCGGCTCCTGAGTCTCGGCTCTTGAGTCTCGGCTCTTGACGTCCAGAGTCTCTCAGGTCACATGACCAGGTCGTAAAGGCTTCAGAAAGTGCAGACGAGGTTCAGAACGACGAGGACAAACATCTGCAGAGTTACTGTAAGAGTAGAAGCTGAAGGTGAGGTCCACTTCCTGACCTCGTCCTCAGAGTCCGGACACAGGAGACAGGAAGTGGACCGGACGCAGACAGGAAGTGTGGAGCAGGTGACGAGGCCGAGCAGGAAGTGGAAACTATTCCTGACACAAAGGGGCTTCAGTCACAGGTTCAGATTCTCTGTTGTTCCCTGGAGCAGACTCTGACATACAGCTCCGAGTCTCCTCTGTGACTTTATTATGGTCACATGACTCTGATGTTCACACATGTCAGGCCATGATCCACAGTGTGAAGCTCCACAGCGTAAACGTGTCTCTGATCATGTGAGTCCACTCTGTGACTTTATTATGGTCCATGATCCACAGTGTGAAGCTCCACAGCGTAAACGTGTCCCTGATCATGTGAGTCCACTCTGTGAAGGAACAGATTTACACGAGCCGCAGGTTTGAGGCACTTTGTTTTGTGTTTTCCTGTGATGATCGGAGCTCGTCTCAGGGTCTGTGTACGACCCTGACCCTGACCTGACCCTGACCTGATCCTGACCTCCTCATGTTCCCCCTCATGTTCCTCGGGTGTTTGTTTACACAGAGTCTCTCAGATGAATTCCTGGGATGCTTGGACGCTCCCGTGGGATTTGGGAGTTTGGGAAACGCCGCAGTTTAATCCGTCACTGTCTGGACTGAAGAAACACAGAACAACAGCTCACACTCACAGACCCGGCTCTGAACTTTACTATTCAGGGCTGGAGACGCTACGTTCTGCTGCGTTCTGCTACGTTCTGCTACGTTCTGCTACGTTCTGCTACGTTCTGCTACGTTCTGCTACGTTCTGCTACGTTCTGCTACGTTCTGCTGCGTTCCGCTACGTTCTGCTACGTTCTGGTATCTGTGGTCCATGTCTTTATCCGGTTCCTCTCCAGGGTCGGGCTGTGACTCACGGGAGTCGTTTTCGAGAAAATGTGGCAACAACGAATTAGCCAAGATAAGAAAAAATAGATTAAACATTGTGGAAGAAGCGGAGGAAAATGGAGGGAAATTGAGGAAAATGGGGGAAAATGAAGGAAAAAATGGAAGAAAATGGAGGAAAATGGGAGAAAACGGAGGAAAATGGAGGAAAATGGGGGAAAATGGAGGAAAATGGGGGAAAATGGGGGAAAATGGAGGAAAATGGAGGAAAATGGAGGAAAATGGAGGAAAAAATGGGGGAAAATGGAGGAAAATGGGGGAAAATGGAGGAAAATGGAGGAAAATGGAGGAAAATGGGGGAAAATGGAGGAAAATGGAGGAAAATGGAGGAAAATGGAGGAAAAAATGGGGGAAAATGGAGGAAAATGGGGGAAAATGGAGGAAAATGGGGGAAAATGGGGGAAATGGGGGAAATGAAGGAAAAATGGGGGAAAATGGAGGAAAATGAAGGAAAATGGAGGAAAATGGAGGAAAATGAAGGAAAATGGAGGAAAATGGGGGAAAATGGAGGAAAATGGAGGAAAATTGGGGAAAATGGAGGATAATGGAGGAAAATGGAGGAAAAAATGGGGGAAAATGGAGGAAAATTGGGGAACATGGAGGAAAATGGAGGAAAATGGAGGAAAAAATGGGGGAAAATGGAGGAAAATTGGGGAAAATGGAGGAAAATGGAGGAAAAAGGAGGAAAATGGGGGAAAATGGAGGAAAATGGAGGAAAATGGAGGAAAATGGAGGAAAAAATGGGGGAAAATGGAGGAAAATGGAGGAAAATGGAGGAAAAAATGGGGGAAAATGGAGGAAAATGGAGGAAAAAATGGGGGAAAATGGAGGAAAATGGAGGAAAATGGAGGAAAAAATGGGGGAAAATGGAGGAAAATGGGGGAAAATGGAGGAAAAATGGAGGAAAATGGGGGAAAATGAAGGAAAATGGAGGAAAATGGAGGAAAATGGGGGAAAATGGAGGAAAATGGAGGAAAATGGAGGAAAATGGAGGAAAATGGGGGAAAATGGGGGAAAATGGAGGAAAATGGAGGAAAATGGGGGAAAATGGGGGAAAATGGAGGAAAATGGAGGAAAATGGGGGAAAATGGAGGAAAATGGAGGAAAATGGGGGAAAATGGGGGAAAATGGAGGAAAATGGAGGAAAATGGGGGAAAATGGGGGAAAATGGAGGAAAATGGAGGAAAATGGGGGGAAATGGAGGGAAATGGGGGAAAATGAAGGAAAATGGAGGAAAATGGGGGAAAATGGAGGAAAATGGAGGAAAATGGAGGAAAATGGGGGAAAATGAAGGAAAATGGAGGAAAATGGGGGAAAATGGAGGAAAATGGGGGAAAATGGAGGAAAATGGAGGAAAATGGAGGAAAATGGAGGAAAATGGAGGAAAATGGGGGAAAATGGAGGAAAATGGAGGAAAATGGGGGAAAATGGAGGGAAATGGGGGAAAATGGGGAAAATGGGGGAAAATGGAGGGAAATGGAGGAAAATGGAGGAAAATGGGGGAAAATGGAGGAAAATGGGGGGAAATGGAGGAAAAAATGGGAGAAAATTGAGGAAAATGGAGGAAAATGGAGGAAAATGGAGGAAAATGGGGGAAAATGGGGGGAAAATGGAGGAAAATGGAGGAAAATGGGGGAAAATGGGGGAAATACTGGGAATGTTTTTGACTATATTGAAAAAAAAATAAAGAGAAAAATCCTAAATATTTGGTGAAACAAAGTGAGTCTGCCTTAAATCCTGTCCTTGGAAAAACAAACCATCAAAACTCGGATTTAAAGAGAGAAACTCTACAGATCCCAGAAGCTTCTAGAATGTCCAAATATCAGATGAAGTCTCCTCCTTTAGAGTCCATAAAGATCTGATCATGAACGTCATGAAGAACCTGCAGCTCAAACATCTGCAGCTCAAACATCTGTAGCTCAAACATCTGCAGCTCAAACATCTGCAGCTCAAACACCTGCAGCTCAAACACCTGCAGCTCAAACACCTGCAGCTCAAACACCTGCAGCTCAAACACCTGCAGCTCAAACATCTGCAGCTCAAACACCTGCAGCTCAAACATCTGCAGCTCAAACATCTGCAGCTCAAACACCTGCAGCTCAAACACCTGCAGCTCAAACACCTGCAGCTCAAACACCTGCAGCTCAAACATCTGCAGCTCAAACACCTGCAGCTCAAACACCTGCAGCTCAAACACCTGCAGCTCAAACACCTGCAGCTCAAACACCTGCAGCTCAAACACCTGCAGCTCAAACATCTGCAGCTCAAACACCTGCAGCTCAAACACCTGCAGCTCAAACACCTGCAGCTCAAACATCTGCAGCTCAAACATCTGCAGCTCAAACACCTGCAGCTCAAACACCTGCAGCTCAAACACCTGCAGCTCAAACACCTGCAGCTCAAACACCTGCAGCTCAAACACCTGCAGCTCAAACACCTGCAGCTCAAACACCTGCAGCTCAAACATCTGCAGCTCAAACATCTGCAGCTCAAACATCTGCAGCTCAAACATCTGCAGCTCAAACACCTGCAGCTCAAACATCTGCAGCTCAAACATCTGCAGCTCAAACATCTGCAGCTCAAACATCTGCAGCTCAAACACCTGCAGCTCAAACATCTGCAGCTCAAACATCTGCAGCTCAAACATCTGCAGCTCAAACATCTGCAGCTCAAACATCTGCAGCTCAAACATCTGCAGCTCAAACACCTGCAGCTCAAACACCTGCAGCTCAAACATCTGCAGCTCAAACACCTGCAGCTCAAACATCTGCAGCTCAAACATCTGCAGCTCAAACATCTGCAGCTCAAACATCTGCAGCTCAAACATCTGCAGCTCAAACATCTGCAGCTCAAACACCTGCAGCTCAAACACCTGCAGCTCAAACACCTCCAGCTCAAACATCTGCAGCTCAAACATCTGCTCTCAGCGTTCCTCGGCTCCTCTGAAGGCGTCGCTGAAGCTGAGCTGGATGTAATGGAGGAGGATTCAGAAGGTCATGTTTATGGAGAACATCACTGATGATCCTTTATGAGACTAAACACAGGGATTCAGAGCCTGAACGTCTCACGTGTCGCTCCGTCTCCGCGGTAACGAGGTCCAGGGTCACAGCTGGATTCTCCACATGAAACAGAAACGTCTCCTCCGCCTCTACATTTACTTTCTGTTCTCAAATTGTTGTTACTTTTTCTTTGTGAGGACAAGAAGAAGAAGATCTTTATTACACAGACACGAGATTAAACTCTGTCTCATAAAGATCTCACTTCATCACAGGAGGCTCCAAAACGGCCTTGAAGGAACTGGAGGAAAATGGGGGAAAATGAAGGAAAAAATGGGGGGAAATTGAGGAAAATGGAGGAAAATGAAGGAAAATGGAGGAAAATGGAGGAAAATGGAAGAAAATGAGGGAAAATGAAGGAAAATGAAGGAAAATGGAGGAAAATGGAGGAAAATGGAGGAAAATGAGGGAAAATGGAGGAAAATGAGGGAAAATGGAGGAAAATGGAGGAAAATGAGGGAAAATGGAGGAAAATGAAGGAAAAAATGGGGGAAAATGGAGGAAAATGGAGCAAAATGGAGGAAAATGGGGGAAAATGGAGGAAAAAATGGGAGAAAATGGAGGAAAATGAAGGAAAAAATTGGAGAAAATGGAGGAAAATGGAGGAAAATGGAGGAAAATGGGGGAAAATGGAGGAAAATGATTCAATAATAATAATGAAGAAGAAGAAGATTGTATATTTCTTGCTTTAAAACGCACTTCCTTCTAATGGAAATGACTCTGTGGACATGAACCTGTGTCAGGAGGTACGGCCAATGTAAATACTGGAAAAACTTTTTATTATAAAAGGTTTTAATTCATTTTAAAGGTAAATGTTTCCGCATGCTAACACGTGCTAAAGCTAATGTGAGTCGAGCTGTCAGAGCTGCAGAACATCCAGAACGCTGCTGCTCGAGTCCTGACCAGAACCAGGAAACACGACCATATTAGTCCAGTGCTCCGGTCTCTGCACTGGCTTCCTGTCACTCAGAGACTTTAAAACAGCTCTGCTCGTGTACAAGTCTTTACAAAGTCCATCTCTGACATGTTACAGCCGTATGAACCATCTCAGGGAGGGGAGGGGCCTCCTGGTGGTTCCCAGAGTCAGGACTAAACACGGTGAGGCTAAAGCTAAAATCTGGAACAGTCTCATGAGGATGTGAGACAGGCCTCGACTCTGACAATGTTCAAATCCAGGCTGAAAACAGTTCTTTTTACCAATGAATATGACTGAAAGTATTTTATCTGCACTCTCGCCTCTTACTGTAATTGATTAATTTTTTTGTTGATGTTTTTATTGATTCTATTTGTTTCCTTGTATTTATGCAACTGTGAAGCTTTGAATGGCCTCGTGTATGAATTGTGCTCTACAGTTAAACTTGCCTTGAGTCACATAAAGCTGTGCTGAACGACAGGGACACTTTTATACAGAGAAACTACAAATACATTAAACAAATACTTTTAAATGTTATTTCACCTCTTAACTCCCGCCTGAACCGAGGGGAGCTTTCTCCTCACGTCATCACTTTTTTTTCCATCATTTTTTTGTTGGGCGTTCGACTCATTTTTGTAACTTTTTTGTCATTTTTTTGTCCATTTTGTGTCATTTTTTGTCCATTTTTTGTCCATTTTTTGTCCATTTTTTTCATATATTTTTTCGTCAATTTTAAACCAAATTTTTGTCCATTTTTGTCAATTTCTTGTGACATTTTTGCCTCTTTTTCATCCATTTTTCGTCACTTTTTTGTCACATTTCCATCATTGTTTTCGTCTCAGTTTTGTTGCTATTTTGACACCTTTTTTTCCAGAAGCTTTTGGATTGGGGTAAAGCCAAACTGGAGAAAATGTGCTCGGTTCAGGCGGGAGTTAAGGGGTTAAACAAACACAACTTGTATAAACACATAATAATATGAAACCAGCAGTTTTGCCTTAACTCATTTCCAGCTCAGTTTTAACCACATGAAGCTTTAAAGTCCAGGATCAGACACATGTGAAGGTTTCATGGCAGATGTTCTCTGTGGATGAACCTCTGCGGTACAAGTCTCCGAGTGCGTCAGGTGACGTCACTTTACGTCAGGTTTAATCACACACATGATCAAATGGAAACATGAGGTGAAGTTTAGACTGACCTGAGCGGAGTCCGGAGCGCGTGAGTCCGGCCGTGCGCGCTGCAGCCCGTGCCCGGTGTGTGCCCGGTGTGTGCCCGGTGTGTGTCCCGTGCCCGGTGTGTGCCCGGTGTCCTCGCGCCGCCTGTCCTCGCGGCAGCAGCAGCTCCTCACTCCGCCTCATCAGCTTCTGTTTGAGGGTTTGGTTTGTGCGCGGTGTCATGTGCGCGCTCCCGAGCCTCTCCGGTTTCAAAGGCACGGCCCGCGGGCCCGTGGGGGGGAGGGAGGGGAGGGAGGGAGAGGGGGGCGGCCCCGGGGAGGGAGGAGGATCAGGATCATTTCAGCTCCAGACAAACAGCGGCGCCCTCTGCCGGACACGGGAGGAACTGCAGGTCGTTCTCACGGTCTCAGAGGCGTCAGTGACGTCACACACTGACTTCATTATAAGACTCCTCCCTTCACCTCTTAACCTCTTAACCCCCGCCTGAACCGAGCACATCTGGCTTTACCCAAATCTAAAAGCTTCTTCTAAACAGAGGCAAAAAACGAGAAGGAAATGAGGATGTAAACGCAACAAAAAAGCTAAAAAGTGACTAAAAAAAGCGACAAAAATGACAAAAACTCAACAAAAGAGTGACAAAAATCCAGTAAAAAAAAGACAAAAATCCAACAAAAAAAAGACAAAAATCCAGCAAAAAAAGACAAAAATCCAGCAAAAAAATGACAAAAATTCAACAAAAAAATGACAAAAATCCAGCAAAAAAAAGACAAAAATTCAACAAAAAAGTGACAAAAATCCAGCAAAAAAATGACAAAAATCCAGTAAAAAAATGACAAAAATCCAGTAAAAAAATGACAAAAATCCAGCAAAAAAATGACAAAAATTCAACAAAAAAATGACAAAAATCCATCAAAAAATGACAAAAATCCAGCAAAAAAATGACAAAAATTCAACAAAAAAATGACAAAAATCCAGCAAAAAAAAGACAAAAATTCAACAAAAAAGTGACAAAAATCCAGCAAAAAAATGACAAAAATCCAGTAAAAAAATGACAAAAATCCAGTAAAAAAATGACAAAAATCCAGCAAAAAAATGACAAAAATTCAACAAAAAAATGACAAAAATCCATCAAAAAATGACAAAAATCCAGTAAAAAAATGACAAAAATCCAGTAAAAAAATGACAAAAATCCAGCAAAAAAATGACAAAAATTCAACAAAAAAATGACAAAAATCCAGCAAAAAAATGACAAAAATCCAGTAAAAAAAATGACAAAAATCCAACAAAAAAAAGACAAATATCCAGCAAAAAAAAGACAAAAATTCAACAAAAAAGTGACAAAAATCCAGCAAAAAAATGACAAAAATTCAACAAAAAAATGACAAAAATCCAGCAAAAAAATGACAAAAATTCAACAAAAAAGTGACAAAAATCCAGCAAAAAAATGACAAAAATCCAGCAAAAAAATGACAAAAATCCAGCAAAAAAATGACAAAAATTCAACAAAAAAGTGACAAAAATCCAGTAAAAAAATGACAAAAATCCAGTAAAAAAATGACAAAAATCCAGTAAAAAAATGACAAAAATCCAGCAAAAAAATGACAAAAATTCAACAAAAAAATGACAAAAATCCAGCAAAAAAATGACAAAAATTCAACAAAAAAATGACAAAAATCCAGTAAAAAAATGACAAAAATCCAGTAAAAAAATGACAAAAATCCAGTAAAAAAAAGACAAAAATCCAACAAAAAAAAGACAAAAATCCATCAAAAAATGACAAAAATCCAGCAAAAAAATGACAAAAATCCATCAAAAAATGACAAAAATCCAGCAAAAAAATGACAAAAATCCATCAAAAAATGACAAAAATCCATCAAAAAATGACAAAAATCCAGCAAAAAAATGACAAAAATTCAACAAAAAAATGACAAAAATCCAGCAAAAAAAAGACAAAAATTCAACAAAAAAGTGACAAAAATCCAGTAAAAAAATGACAAAAATCCAGTAAAAAAATGACAAAAATCCAGTAAAAAAATGACAAAAATCCAGTAAAAAAATGACAAAAATCCAGTAAAAAAATGACAAAAATTCAACAAAAAAATGACAAAAATCCAGCAAAAAAAGTGACAAAAATCCAGTAAAAAAAATGACAAAAATCCAGTAAAAAAATGACAAAAATCCAGTAAAAAAATGACAAAAATCCATTAAAAAAAGGTGATACAAAAGTGACAAAAACTCATCAGGGAGATAAAAAGTGGCGACAGTGGCAAAGAGGAGAGAATGGATTGGTTTTGGTGGTCAGAGGTTAAAGCCCCGCCTGAACCGAGCACATCTGGCTTTACCCAAATCTAAAAGCTTCTTGAAAAGCGACAAAAACGTGAGGGAAAAGTTTTGCAGGTCTTAGCTTTCAAATGAAGCCGACTGTGGCCTGCAGGCTGTGAGGAAGTCCGGGAGCTTCTAGATTTGGGTAAAGCAGCTTTAAATGAGCACATGACACTCGGGGAACCAGAGAAACTATGAACTATTTACTCAGAAACAAAACGTGTTCCAGATTTACTCACAAAGGCCTCAGTTACAATAAGTTACACTTCTACTCGAGTAAGAAACAGATTCTTTATAATTATTATTACTTAAGTAAAAAGTTCAGTATGAAGAAAAACTAAGAGGAGGAGGAGCAGGTCTGTACCGCCCTCTGCTGGACACCTGCGGTCACTGCACCCGGAGGAACTCTCTTAAAATAAGGCTTTGTTCTCAGATAAATAATGTGTTACAGGATCAGAAACATTTCAGCAGCAGCAGCATCACATTTCCTCCACAGTTTGGATCTTTTTACAACATTCAAGGAGGATAAAAACATACACTATTCATTTTTAAAACAGCTACATTTGGCAGCTGTTTTTTCCATTTATTTTTGTGCATGTGGTTTTACCCATAATGATGATAAGGTTAATTAAAAGTGAAATGTCCCTCGTCAGTTTGGAGTTATAGATAAGAATATCGTCAATTGTAAATTGCTCAAGATCATTAATTTGATTATTTAACCAGCTGGACGTCCTGCCAGAACTTTCCACTCACTGGGCCAGAGAAGAATCGATTTTCTGTTTGTTCTGGATTTTCATGACAAAAATCACAAGGGTCAAAACCAAATCTACCCCTTAATGCAGGGGTGTCCAAACTTTTTTCATGGGGGGGCCACATACTGGAGCATACACGGGGTAAAGGGCCGGGGTCGGTGGTTAGTTCCACGAAACCTTCGAGTAGCAGAGGTTTAAATTGTGGCTCATGCCTTTATTTATGCTTAAAACCTTAATGCAGCTCAGTCTCACAATAACATGTTATTTGTCAGGTTAGAATTGTGTAGAATTATTACATATTAAATAAAAAGGACCATCTCTGATGTGAACCGATTCAACAAGCAGCCCGAGGGCCACCAAAAATTGGTCTGAGGGCCACATTTGGCCCACGGGCCGCACTTTGGACACCCCTGCCTTCATGTCTCCGCAGATGGACAGTGATTATGAAGAGTTTTAAATTGCATTTCTTTTACTCTGGGTGTGATCGGCCATTTTATTAACGTCCAATGTTTTTCTGAGATTGTTGGATTTTGTAATATTTGAAGTTTGATCTTCCATTATAATCAGATACATCTGTTCTTTGAAAGCTTGATTTACAGATTTGTTGTTTGTCTGTAAGGCTTAATTCTCCTATTTTTAAATGTGGAAGTTTGATTTGGACGCTGATCAGCTGCGTCAAAGCCACTGGAGAGATTTACAGATTTTCCTTCATTCTTTGAGAGAACCGTGAAAATTAAATGTGTTTTTTAATTCTTGTATCTGTAAAATTTCAAATATATTTATGTCCAAAATGTCATGTACAAAGATAAAGCCTCGGTCAAACCAAAGCTGGTTGAACAAAGACGTTTGGTTTGATAAAACCCCAACAGCCCGACAGATACTGGAGTGTCCGGACCATCCGCTTTTTAAGGAGTTGAACCTCCTCCCGTCCGGACGCAGGCTCAGAATGACCTGTACTGGAACTGATCGGGCCAGAAACTCTTTTATTCCAGAGGCTGTTGTGAAGGTAAATGATCATATGTTGTTCAGTGAAGCTGCTGCAGATGAGGCTTTACTTGATCTTCTGCTGAAGGTCTCTCAGCTTTGATCTTCTGCTGAAGGTCTCTCAGCTCCAGAGCTGATGATGCTGTGACTGGAGGATCTTTGTCCCAAACACAATCGTCTCACTGTGTTTTGTTTGTTTTGCTGCATAATCATTTCCTTCGGGACATTAATAAAGTTGAACCTTGAGCAATTCCTCTATTATTCCACAAGGTGGCGCAATGAGGGGTAAAGTTCTGGGTAAAAAACATTTTCCAATGATGTAAAACTTGTTTGTGAAACTCAGATAAGTTAAAAGGTGGTTTAGAGATTTCAAAGTCACATTTCAAAAGAAAGTTTAACCCGACAAACTTCTTGAAAATACTTTTTGGAATGTGACGCCGTATCGAATCTGGCTTCAATACAAGTTCTTTCAAGCATTTTATTTTAAATGTTCCAAACATTGCCTCAAAATCCACTGTTTTGTATTTAATCAATTCTTTCTTTCATATTCAGTTCCTCTCTTTGTTTTTCATCTTTAACCATTTTAACTCCAAGATATTTAACTTCTTCTTTAACACGGATTAGTATGAAGAAAACTGGCGTCACTGAGGAGGAGGAGGTCTGTACTGCCCTCTGCTGGACACCGGCGGTCACTGCACCCTCTGGTCCTCCCTCTGGTCCACCCTCTGGTCCACCCTCTGGTCCTCCCTCTGGTCCACCCTCTGGTCCACCCTCTGGTCCTCCCTCTGGTCCTCCCTCTGGTCCTCCCTCTGGTCCACCCTCTGGTCCTCCCTCTGGTCCTCCCTCTGGTCCTCCCTCTGGTCCTCCCTCTGGTCCTCCCTCTGGTCCTCCCTCCCTCCCTCTGGTCCTCCCTCTGGTCCTCCCTCTGGTCCTCCCTCTGGTCCTCCCTCTGGTCCACCCTCTGGTCCTCCCTCTGGTCCTCCCTCTGGTCCTCCCTCCCTCTGGTCCTCCCTCCCTCTGGTCCTCCCTCCCTCTGGTCCTCCCTCTGGTCCTCCCTCTGGTCCTCCCTCCCTCCCTCTGGTCCTCCCTCTGGTCCTCCCTCTGGTCCTCCCTCTGGTCCTCCCTCTGGTCCTCCCTCTGGTCCTCCCTCTGGTCCACCCTCTGGTTCCCCCTCTGGTCCTCCCTCTGGTCCTCCCTCTGGTCCTCCCTCTGGTCCACCCTCTGGTCCACCCTCTGGTCCTCCCTCTGGTCCTCCCTCTGGTCCTCCCTCTGGTCCACCCTCTGGTCCACCCTCTGGTCCACCCTCTGGTCCACCCTCTGGTCCACCCTCTGGTCCTCCCTCTGGTCCACCCTCTGGTCCACCCTCTGGTCCTCCCTCCCTCTGGTCCTCCCTCCCTCTGGTCCTCCCTCCCTCTGGTCCTCCCTCCCTCTGGTCCACCCTCTGGTCCACCCTCTGGTCCTCCCTCTGGTCCTCCCTCTGGTCCTCCCTCTGGTCCTCCCTCTGGTCCTCCCTCTGGTCCTCCCTCTGGTCCTCCCTCTGGTCCTCCCTCTGGTCCTCCTCTGGTCCTCCCTCTGGTCCACCCTCTGGTCCTCCCTCTGGTCCTCCCTCTGGTCCACCCTCTGGTCCTCCCTCTGGTCCTCCCTCTGGTCCTCCTCTGGTCCTCCCTCTGGTCCTCCCTCTGGTCCTCCCTCTGGTCCTCCCTCTGGTCCACCCTCTGGTCCTCCCTCTGGTCCTCCCTCTGGTCCTCCCTCTGGTCCACCCTCTGGTCCTCCCTCTGGTCCTCCCTCTGGTCCACCCTCTGGTCCTCCCTCTGGTCCTCCCTCTGGTCCTCCCTCTGGTCCTCCCTCTGGTCCTCCTCTGGTCCTCCCTCCCTCTGGTCCTCCCTCTGGTCCTCCCTCTGGTCCACCCTCTGGTCCTCCTCTGGTCCTCCCTCTGGTCCTCCCTCTGGTCCTCCCTCTGGTCCACCCTCTGGTCCTCCCTCTGGTCCTCCCTCTGGTCCTCCCTCTGTCACCCTCTGGTCCTCCCTCTGGTCCTCCCTCTGGTCCTCCCTCTGGTCCTCCCTCTGGTCCTCCCTCCCTCTGGTCCTCCCTCCCTCTGGTCCTCCCTCCCTCTGGTCCACCCTCTGGTCCTCCCTCTGGTCCACCCTCTGGTCCTCCCTCTGGTCCTCCCTCTGGTCCTCCTCTGGTCCACCCTCTGGTCCTCCCTCCCTCCCTCTGGTCCT